>NC_139352.1:85041517-85562776 GCF_055883805.1 Amblyomma maculatum
GAGAGGAAGAGGAGCCGTAGTGGAGGGCTACGGAGCAATTTCGACCACCTGGGGATCTTTAACGTGCGCTGACATCGCACAGCACACGGACGCCTCTTCGTTTCGCCTCCATCGAAACGCAGCCGCCGAGGTCGGGTTCGAACCCGGGTACTCCGGCACAGTAGTCGGGCGTCTTACCACTGCACCACCCCGGCGGAGCACAGGAGTGAACGTGTGCCGTCCAAACCCACATTTGCAGGAGAGTATGACAGATACAGCGCCTTTCCTTTCCTGCAAACCCATTAAATTATATGTAGCACTGCCACGAACGCCGATAAGAGGGAAGTGATAAAACGCAAATGATAAGAGAGGACGGGTAGATTTTTGCCACACTCCTCCTAAGATACACCTAAGAGACTCTCTAATGTTTAGAGCGCAGCACTTGGACGTCCGTTCCTGCGTTACACGTCGTCGCTGTCGGCGTCGCCGTTGCCCCTCGTAGCCAATTTCGAAGCCGGGGCGCGCTGCTCTTGCGGCACGCTCCCCTGGCTCCATTTCTCCTGCACGCCCAAGCCGAAATGCATAGCCGCCCTGCCGTGGTGGTGCAGGGGTTAAGACATCCGACTCTACCGTGCCATAATACCCGGGTTCGATCTCGACCGCCAGCGGATGCGTTTCGATGGAGAGGAAACGGAGAGGCGTCCTTGTGCTGTGTGATGTAAGCGCACATTAAAGATCCCAAATGGGGCCAAACTTGAGCGCTCCACTACGGCTACGCATTCTCTCTGTCCACTTTTACAATCCCACCTCCTTCCCTTCCATTACGGCTTGTACGACGCTGTTGAGGTGCCAGCAGAAAAATTGTCAGATGCTGCGTTTTGCCTTTCCTGTGAAGAAATTATTACTATTATTAATATTTTTACTATTATTATTATTATTATTCTTTCCACTGCCTGTGCCCCCTCCTCCTCGGCCTTTTCCTCCGTCATTTGCGACCGTATGATAGCGCGCGGTGCTCTCTGGTTGCCGAATCGCCTGCTCGACATCAGCGGATGGCAGTGCGTGCACTCCAAGCCGAAAGGCAGTGCCACCTTCCCTTTACTCGCTAGCAGCGTTAGCGGCATCAGTCAGTCGCTGCTATTTCTTCGCCGCGCAACGTTTCTATGCGCACTCGCGCTGCCGCCCGCGACCTCCCCGATAACTTCTCTCTTCATTCCTCACACAATGCCGCCCCTATGCGGCGGTAATCAGAGCGCCAGTGCGGTGAAGACTTATTGCCCGAAAGGGATGACACAGAATTCCGGTACCGCTCTCAGGCGCCCGGGGAGCCCGACGTCACCCTAAAGGGCAGGGGTTAGTAGAAGAAGCGGTTTCCCGCTTCCCGCTTCGGCTGCCAGATGGACAATGTATGAACCGTGGTCTTCCATGCTTCTGCGTATTTGAATAAACTATAGCCCGGGGAGTGGCTGCACTCCGAGAGGATATGATTTAGAGTTCCTATGTCATTGCAAAATCTGCAGAATTGGTTTCCCGCGTTTCCCGTTTGCGTGAGGTATTCCCATCTGGGAGATATGTGGTTCTTGGCTTGCAGGCAGCGCCAGCTGACTGCCTCTGCGGACGTGAGGGACCAATTTGAGGGCTGATACTTCCGCCCTCCTGGCTTGTAGTGCTCGATGAGCTCGTTTGTAGGTAGGTCACTAGCGTCTCGACCTTAAATTTAGGTTGAGACCGGCGTCCCCCTGGATAATGAGCGCTCGGGTGAGGGCGTTGGCTGCTTCGTTTCCTGGTATGTTGTTGTGAGCCGGGGCCCAGGTTATGGTGATCGCCGGATGAGTGCAGCAAGTCGAGCGTATATCCATTTCTTCGACCACAAAGTTTCCTTAATGACTACAAAGTACTGTTAGTGGATTGTTTCTTTATAGAACGAGTATGCGTGAAAAATAGAAAAAAGTCAGCAATGGTGCCTGCATGTCTCGCATGCATGCAGATTTCATCGCAGGCGCATACGTTTGTCGCACAATTATGTCTGATGATAGCACGACCGTGCGACCACGCATGTATACTGCCGTGTAGCAGCTATAGGTATTATCTGGCTAGCAATGCCGCAACGATTGAATCATGATCGAGCGTGTGCGCCCGGTCGCAGCTGTCCTCGGCAGACTGGCAGTGCAGCGATAAGCATTGGCTTCAATATCTGCAGTGTGTTTTATGGACCTCAGCAGAATTGTAATAGATTGCAACGATCGAGTGGTTAGATTTCCATGTTCACTCTTCAGCATTCAAGAGCTGTTAATAAACGCTTATCCGTGACGAGTATGCAGAGAGAGCTAGTGATTTTGGCGTGTCTGGAAAGCGATATTCACCCGTTTAAGCGAGCATGACGGTCGTCAGATTTGGCGAAAATGATGTTATATCTACCCACAAAATCAGCCGAAAGTGTATATCAGTTAACTAGCGGCCAGTGCAGAAGTCGTGGGATTAGATCGCTTGTGTATAAGACATCTAGCCATTTCAAAAAAAATGCGAATGGTCGCCGAACATTCTCTTGATAACGCAATTCAGTATAAACTGTTTGCACGTTGTAGAAAGCGTAGGAACGGCAAAAAACTAGCGCGTCAGTCATACACGAAGACAGCCGGCAATCCAGCACTGATTCCTAGAGTGGGATGAAATACTGGCTGTCTCAGCGCTGTTGCTATCGAGGCGATCAAAATGCAACAGGGCACATGCTGCGCAATGTATATGCGTCTTTCATCCTAAAAAACCCAAGGCAGCTGAAACTAAACTGGAACCCATCAGTATAGCGTTTCTCATTGGCCATGAATTTCGGTACATGGAATCCTGGAATTTTCCACATCTTCCTAAAATAATGCTTGCGATTTTATATGCCTGGAAATAGTGTTGTAAATTTTGTTTCCTCACTGTTTTTGTGCAGGTACCATTTGCGAAAATGTTGGGGTGGACGTTTCGGAGGCACACGCATTTATTCGCAGGTGGCTGTCTGGTTCCTGTGACAGAGGGGGTGGAAGAAAAAGGCGTTATCCTGAAACCTTTCCTGGCGAACCAAGCATACCACCTGTGAATGCAATTTAAGGGTCAGCCCCCTGCACTATACCGATGCGTGTGCCCTCCAGCTCCCTGGCCCCTTCCACTTCCCGAGAGCCCGCCCTGCCCTACCCTGCCACTGCCCTGCCAGCTGCGGCTGTGTGTGCCCTCAGCGCTGGCTAGTAACAACTGCCGGCTAGTAATAATTGCAATAAACATTATCTTTTTGTGAACCCTGCCCCTGTATAGTGAACATTTACTGGCTGCTCATGAGCGGCAATTTGCATTAATATGGCCACTCCTATTTGAAAGGCCATTATTGTCCCAGCAAGTAAAATGTGCTGTCACGAATATGGCTCTAATGGAAAAGACTGCATTTTATAGCCTGCACAGGCAGTGCCACAAAATGTGTAACCTTGGCATCATAAAAGGGGCATGAATGGAGTAGCCAGTGTACCCATGAACCATTGGATGAATATTGGTATCGACAATATGCGGCATGAAAGAAACAGCCAGTGCACCTGCAATGAATGGCTAACCATTGGTGTGATATTGGCATTGACAATGGGTCATCAATGGAATAGCTGGTATTAAACATATTGTGAGCCTTCCGTGGATGTTCTTTAATTTGTGCATGCCATGATCTTCCTCTTTCATTTGTACATACCATCATCACCGTCCCGCGGCGCCGGCTCCGGCACGCCCCTGGGTTTTGTCATCAGATTAAAACGCTAGACAAGGCATCGCTGGCCTTGCCGTCACGACCTTGCCGTCTCAACTTAGCCTTCTTTCACAAGTGGTGGAGGTCAAATTCGATCCCCTTGCTGCCTTGGGCCCTGCCTCTCGCTGGAGCTACGTTCCGGTCGACGTTTGGCAACTGCCTCCATAATCATGACCACTGAGAGCAATCCCGACCCGGCTGGACCCTCTACCTCGGCTGCACCGACGCCTGCAACTCTGCCCACACGTCAACGCGACCCGCCGTTGTTCGCTGGTCGCCGCGACGAAAACATGGATGACTGGCTCGTAACATATAACACTGCAGTGCCTATAACCGGTGGGACGATGCTTTAAATTTCCTCAACGTTTCGTTCTATCTCATTGAGGTCACCAGAAACTGGTTCATTAATCGCGAACCCCACACTACTAACAGGACCACTTTCAAACAGCAGTTCCGACAATACTTCGCCGACCCGGCAGTTCGGACTGAGATCGCGAGAAACAAGCTCGCTTCCCGCCTTCAAGGTCCCGATGTGATCATATGCGTCTTAAATAGAGGCTGTTGTTGCACTTTGTCGGCGCATTAGTACCACCATAACGGAACCTGAACGTGTGCACCACGTCTTAAAAGGGATTAATTCTATGGCTTATCACACCTTAGTTGCCCAGAATCCTTCAAGTGTTGATTCAGTTATTACGACCTGTCAACGCCTCGACCAGCTGCAGTCCTCTCGATTACAGCCCGGCTTCGCAACTAGTCCGACCTGTGCTGACCTTGATCTGCGGGCAATGATTTGAGCAATCCTCCGCGAGGAGCTCCAAGCCCTCAATCCTTTCTGTCGACATGGGTGCGATCATTCTTCCGCACCTTCTAATGATGCCGTTCTCCGCAACATGATTAAAGAGTTAGCAACCATCAGCCACCCTATGACATCCGAACCTTCTGCAATCCACCCAGCGCCGATCTACGCGCACGTCGCTGCATCCCCCCTTCTTTGGTTCCCCCGCCCCGACCGGCACCAACCTACAATCACGTCAATGCAATGGCGATCGCTCAACGTACACCACCCTATTACGCACCTTGGCGTCCCTCCCGACCAGTCTGCTATTACTGTGGTTTTAGACGACATATATCCCGCTTCTGTCGTCGCCGCCTTCAGAACGAGCGCCGTGGCTACGACACCTTCGAAAGTGGCATGCCTTCAACCTCATATTATAACGCCGGTCTATTCCAAGCCCACCTCGACGATCCTCTCCACCTCCAGTCTTTTCCTCTGAGCCTCGTGGGAACCATGTATCCCGACGCCGGTCCACATCCTCATACCGCCGCTCAGTTTCCCCTCTCCGCCCCACAACCGCTCTCCCAGTCCGCCATCCGGAAAACTAAGTGTTGCAGTTTCCGGAGGTCAAAATGCACTCTGCGAACTTACAAAAAGTCCTCCTGATCGCCCGTATAACGTGATTGCTGTTATCGCTGAAGGTTTACCGGTCGAAGCTTTGATTGATACAGGGGCTGCAATTTCTGCCATTCACGCTGATTTGTGCTACCGTTTGCGAAACGTGAAAACACCATATGATAGGCCTGAACTCCGTGCAGCCAATGACGTCCCTTCGCGCCCTTCAGCGAAGTGCACAGTACGAGTTGTTATCGACGGCATCCGCCATCATGTGCAGTTTGCTGTGCTCTCACCTTGTGCGCATCTGATGATTTTTGGATGGGATTTTTTGTCAATCGCTTCACCGTTAATTTCTTGTGGTGACCGTGTTATCCATATGACAGACAGTGATTTTTCATCTGACGTTTCTGAACGACATCATCCCCTCGTTGCCGCCGCTGATACTGTTTTGCCTCCTCAGTGCGAAAAACTGCTTACTGTTGTTTCTGACCACATCACTGTCGGGGACGTACTCAGCACCATCATATAGTCATCTTGCACGCGGCATCGCCTTCCCGTCAAGTCTTGTCCAGTTCCACAACGGCTCAGCGACAGTAGTGGCACTAACACTTCATGTGAATCCCTCGTGCTTCTAAAAGGAACTTCTCTGCATTGCATGGTGGATGTTCAACCTTTTTCCCTGATGGTGCTCACCACCCCTCCGCCTCAGCAATGTGTTTCGTCAGACGTTTCTCTTTCTGTTCTCGCAGACTATTAATCCTAAACTCACGCCGAACCAACGTCAAGAACTGCTGACATTGCTTCGACACCACCAAGTCATTCTTGATTCCACTTCCACAGCACTGGGACGGACTAGTGTTGCGCACCATCGCATCATTACTGAAGGTAATTCTATCGTGCGCCGACGGCCTTATCGGGTTTCCCTCTCTGAACGAAAAGTAATTGAAGAAAATGTAAATGACATGCTTCATTGTAATATAATACGTCCCTCAACAAGACCATGGTCCTCCCCAGTAGTGCTAGTTAAAAAAAAGGACGGCTCGGCAGGCTTTTGTGTTGATTACCGCGTACTCAACAAAATTACCCGCAAAGATGTATATCCGATGCCGCGCATTGATGACGCCCTTGACTCTCTCCAAGGCTCTGAATATATCTCGACTTTGGACGTCCGCTCAGGTTATTGGCAAATACCTATGCACGAGGACGACAAAGAAAAAACCGCTTTCGCAGCACCCGACGGCCTTTACGAATTGAATGTTATGCCTTTCGGACTTAGTAACGTACCAGCGAAATTTGAAAGAATGATCGACACTGTACTTCGTGGCCTAAAATGGAGAACCTGTTTGTGTTACTTGGATGACATTGTTATCTTTTCGGCAACCTTTCATGACCATCTCACGCGTCTGAAGTTCTCACCTGTCTCGTCAGGCAGGCCTTCAGCTCAACACCAAGAAGTGCCACTGTGCACAGAAGGAAATTAGAATATTGGGACATCTGGTCAGCCATGACGGCATTCGCCCAGATCCTGAAAAAATAATCGCGGTCTTCAACTTTGCTCGTCCACAACGGACAACAGATTTGCGCAGTTTCCTCGGCCTCGCGTCTTATTTCCGGCGTTTTATACGGCATTTTGCAACTATTACTGCACCACTTCATGAGCTACTTAAAGCACGCAGCCCTTTCGTGTGAACTGAACAGTGCGAAACTGCTTTTAATGACCTAAAGCACGCCCTCACATCAGATCCTGTTCTCGGCCACTTCAGTGACAGCGCTCCAACTATCCTGCACACCGATACCAGTGGTCACGGTCTTGGCGCTGCACGTCTGCAGCGTGATGCAACATCGCGTGAGAAAGTGATTGCCTTTGCCAGTCGGACTCTGACTCCAGCTGAGAAAAACTACACCATTACCGAGCAGGAGTGTCTTGCGCCATCGTCTGGGCTGTCCAAAAATTTCGCCCTTACCTATACAGTCGGGCGAACAGTTGTGACCGACCACCATGCTCTTTGCTGGCTGTCTTCACTCACAAATTTTACAGGCCGACTTGGCCGCTGGATTCTACGCCTGCAAGAATACCATTTAGACGTCACTTATAAATCTGGTCGCGAACACCAAAACGCCGACGCTCTCTCTTGCGGTCCCCTTTCGGAATCAACTTGCTGTTTTTCTTCCCAATGCATTTCCACCTCTGACCAGAGCCGACCATCTCTTTGCCCGACGTATATCACAACCGTTTGTTTTGACGACGCTGAGAACAAGCACGCCCTCCGCTCACAGCAATTAGCCGATGCCTCTTGCCGTCCTATCATCGACCGCCTTATCGGCGCTTCGGACCCGCCCAATGCTAGGCTTCGCCGACAGCTTCGCAATTTCAAGCTCGAAAATGGCATCCTACTCCGCTACTTGTATTGCCCTGATGGAACTCGCTGGATCCCAGTCGTGCCGCGTGTGCTTCGCCCACGTATACTGGCGGCTCTCCACGATGACGCTACTGCAGGTCACCTTGGTTTTGACAAAACCTACGACCGCGTGAGAAAACGATTCTTTTGGCCGGGCTTATCTTCCACCGTTGCCAAATACGTCGCATCCTGCCCTCTGTGCCAACGTCGCAAACGGCTGACTGCTTCGCCCGCTGGATTCTACAACCTCTTCCCTGTCCCGCCACGCCATTCGACGTAGTCGGCATCGATTTATATGGTCCCCTACCTCTCTCCGATGGGGGTAACCATTGGATTATAACAGCTGTCGACCATCTCACACGCTACGCTAAGACAGCACCTGTACCGACTGGTTCCGCTGAAGAAGTAGCATATTTCGTTTTGCGATCAAATGTATTGCGTCATGGCGCTCCTCGGGTGCTTCTGAGTTACCGCGGGACGGCCTTCTTATCGACAGTCGTATCCGAAGTTCTTCGGGCCTCTTCCACCCTTCATAAGACAACCTCAAGCTACCATCCCCATACTAACGGGCTGACTGAGCGATTTCACCGCACCTTATCGGATATGATCTCCATGTACATCACACCGGATCATCGGAATTGGTACACTATTCTACCATTCGTCGCATTCGCCTATAATACAGCAGTACAGCGAACTACCGGTTACTCTCCATTTTTCCTTGTTTATGGCCGTCCTCCCACTACAATTCTCGACGGTTCCTTCTTCTCTACGCCCGACTACTCCACATCAGTACCTACCCATTTTTTATCTTGTGTGGCCAGATGCCGTCATCTTGCCCGCCTCAACACGGCAGCGTGCCAGGAAGACCGCAAGACTCGCTATGATTCTACACATCGAGTGGTCTCTTTTCGTCCTGGTGACAAAGTACTGCTTTATAGACCATTGCGCACTCCTGGCCTTAGTGACAAATTCCACCACCGCTACGTAGGTCCCTATGAGGTCATAAGCCAACTTCCCCAGTGAACTACAAAGTGACGCCTGTTGATCCCCCAGCTCATTGACGCCACCGTGGAACTGAAATTGTTCATGTGTCTGGCTTGAAACCGTTTGTGCGCCGCGATGCATCGGTTAGTTAGGAGCGGCCAGGCTGGCCGCTTCCGACCTCCCGAGCAGATATTGTGAGCCTTCCGTGGATGTTCTTTAATTTGTACATTTCATGATCTTCCTCTTTCATTTGTACATACCATCGTCATCGTTCCCGGCGCCGGCTCCGGCAAGCGCCTGGGTTTTGTCATCGGATTAAAACGCTAGACAAGGCATCGCTGGCCTTGCCGTCACGACCTTGCCGTCTCAACCTAGCCTTCTTTCACAATATATTAGTAATACCATTATGATATAATGCTGGACAGTATTGGCAAAAATCATGGTGCATGAATGGAAAGTTTAATATCATGCCTACATTGGTGGCTCCAGCTTAGTTGAACACTGGGCCAGTCTTGGAACGAAATATGGGCCAAGAATGGAGAATGTAGTAAAATGCCTAAATGCCAATATCAATCAAATATTCATGCCATTCTTTTCCAGTGATGAACATGCATTGTTGGACCAATGCTGGTGTGCTGCTTGGGGTCCTTCTCTCCCTCTTCTTTTCTTTCTTCTCTATTTTCTCTTCGGTTCGCATGAGGCAGCGGAGGTGGCTCAGCTACAGAGCCAGTAGCGGGCCCGTGCATTTTCTTTTCCTTATTCCTACACCCACAACAAAAACAACCACCAAGGAGCACAGAGCCTAAAATGATTGTGAGTCGCTGCCATGACTGGACCATTGCTGTAACCGAGAGCAATGCCATTCCGCGAGAGCCTGCAGTGCAAATAATGTTACACCTAAATTAACATGCTTTAAAACAAACCTCTCGAAATATAATTTTTAAATTTCACTGTGCGCAGAATATGTTGTTGCGTTACTTGTTTCTGCTGTGAATCTAGCGTCAAGAGTACGCATTCGGTTCGTGATCGAATGCGAATGAGTTCCCCAAACTCATTCGATGAAGAATGTCATTCGAACCTAATGACTTTAAATTTTCTCGTGTAGCAGGAAGATAATGACATTAGATGCTAATGCTATTCAATACGAAACATAAAATTTGCTCGTGTGACAGGGCTACTAAAATTTCAGGCGTTTTGTCGAGAGAATTGCGTGGTGCGGGCATCTTCAGACAAATAAAAAGCTTCGTTCACCACTCATTTGTAGCGAACGCGAGACAGTGGAACGGCAACAACGAATTGATGGTAAGGCGACCGGGCGCCGCTTCGCCGGACATCGCCATCTCGTCCTTAATGCGATGCGACCGGGTTCACATCGCGGAGAAAGTCGACTTACCCTCTCAATCCAGCCCTGCCTGGCGCATTAATGCGATGCGCTTGCCTAGCGCATTACCCCTGTTTACATGAATGCTATGGGCTAGGAGTCGGGTGCGATGCGATGCGATACGCTAGCTGTCACATTCATCTAAACACGGCTTATGTCGCACTTGTTCTATCGACGCCTAACCCGTGCCAAGGGAAGGGAGGAAGGTGGAAGTTAAGGCGGAAAGAGAAGAGGGAGGGCTCCGAAGTGGAGGGTACCGAAGTATATCGACCGGCGCGACAGTTTAAGCTAGGTTTTGGGAAGAGGAAGGTGGCGTATGCATTTCTGTGAACAGCACGAAATCATGGGCACCCACACTTAATTAAGTCAAGGTAACTTGAAGCAGGTTTCTCATTTCACGGGGCACGTATGATGTCGTTATTCGGTGCAGAGTAACCGTGAACACCCTAGAACAGATCGTGAAATTATGAAATCTCATTACTGATGCGAAGTATCTTTAAAACGCTGCAAAATGTATGTGGTTGCGAGTTGGGAGGTTGATCCATAGAAACGGTTGTAAAGACAACTTACCGCAATATTTTTATCGTTTCGCAGAGCCCGACAAGTGGTGCGCGGTCGTTAAACGTTGGCCTGCGCTTTGAAACAATGTGTGACAAAGTACGCTGCCCCCCCGAATAATGTATGTTGTGAATCCAGACACCCCCAAAAGGCTCATAATACGAATCGCGTAGTTTTGTATACAGTCTGATATGCTGCCACATGGGTCAAATTAGCTTGATAATACTGTCACTCAAGTGATACATGTTAGACAGAATTGCATTTAAAAAGCAGTTATCAAACGCCATACGGCAATATGGACCGAACGAGAGTCGCGCAATGGAGCAGACAACAGCGCAGCTGGCGATACCCACCGCGGCCGCCTCCAGCTTCGGAGCGTCTGCTAGCGACGGCGGCGGTAATGCATGGTCTTCTGCAACTGTGCACGGTCAGTTTATCGTGCTGTGAACAGTCGCGGAAATATATTAGCAGTACTTGCGAGGGAATGTAGTGCGCGCTGCAGCAATGTCAGACTACGTGAAAAGCTAGTCTATTCGTGCTACAATGAAAAGCTGGACATTGACGGCGTTGTGGACCAGGGCCCGTATTCCGAGTTTGCGTCGTTATCGAAAGTGTCGCTATCTTCCCGACCTCGAGTCATCTGATTGGTAGAAACGTCGGAACATCGTGTTGCCACCTCTTCCAGTTCCGGAATGGCAACACCCGGTTCCGGCGTTTCGACCAATCAGATGACTCGAGGTCACGTCAGATAGCGACACTTCGATAACGACGCAAACTCGGAATACGGGCCCAGGACACATTTGCTGCGCCTGAAACACATCGGGAAGTCCTCCGCACTGACGCGTGCGGTCTTTCACCATTGGGCGTGGAAAACATTGTAGTGTACTTGATTTTTTTTCCCCGTTTCACTCCACTGCAGAGACCGTTCAGGCATACAAGCCACTGGAGGCATACAATTATTTTTAATCAGGTGAGTGCGCTCAAGGCAATCAACGTGCATGTGTGCTAGGTAACTAATTTCAGCTTTATTTGCCCCCGTGGTATCGTTATGGTTCTCATATATCGTTCCGCGCTTTCTGTGCGGCTTCCTCGTCTTTCTTTTCTTTCCCCTATGACACAGATCATCCAGCGCGTGCACAGACGTCGGAATATAAAGCCTTTCAAAATGTTTGTTTACGGTTTGCTCACCCCATGCATGTACTGTGACGCAACTAAATATGAATTCAATTTAATACTTACCATCTTTACTTAGCCACTATTGATGTTTTCAGATCGGAATGACGTCGTGCCCGTTATTTTGCGTTTTATTCCTCTCAATTCACAAAATGAACCATGTCTCGGCGGCATCATTATACTGACTTACGCGGCCCATGCGCGTCGCCAGCCCTTGGAATGTCTTTTTTTTTTTACTTCCGCCATGCGACGTGATGTCGGGTGGTACAAGACGTTCACAAAACAAAAGCCGCTTGGGCATCTCGCCTTTTAGAAGTGGGGTTTCGTTTGGCAACGCGCCGCACATATTTATTGATAAATATTCTTTACAGAGATCTCAAGCGCAAAATGTTGTTGCATACACATATTCACGGTCTTAAAATCATCCATCAGCTCTTATCAAACTACTGCTTCCGTAATCGTCAAGTCAGATTCTTTTCGAACCGTTCTTTACATATATTTTGTATGGGTCGAACTACCGCAATGCATTTCTAACGCAGATTATATACGATGAGGGGTTTTAAAAGTAGATTGCCTCCGCAATGACGAAGCATACTTTGTAACACACTTCTTCAAAGCGCTGTTCAACGTTTGTCGACCGGGCATCACTTCTAGAGCTCTGCGAAACGAAAAAAAAATGTTGCAGTAAGTAGCGTTTACATGTGTTTCTATGGGTCGCCTTCCCAACTCGCACCCCCATACGTTTCGCGGTGTTTTAAAAATACTTTGCATCGGCAGTGAAATTTCATTATTTCGCGTTTTTTCTAGGATGCTCATGGTTGCTCTGTGCCGAGTAACGACATCATAGGTGTCTTCTGAAATCAGAAAACTGCTTTGAAATATTTCGGTTCCATGTAGTTTTATGGGTGCTAACCCTACTTTTCACCCCCAGCAGGGCGACGGAAGCGCCACTGCATTGTGCTTATGTCACAGATCGGTGTTGACATGGAGATTTTACTTCAATGTAAAGTGGTTTATAAGAAAGGTAAGGCGCAGTGTCAATCAAGGTCTCTTCAAGGTGAAAACTATTCATTGTTGTTGTTGTGACTGTAGGAAGAAGGAAAAGAAAATGCCCGGGCCTGCTACTGGCTGAGCCACCTCCGTTGCCTCGTGAAGACAGAAGAGAGAAAGTAGAGGGAAAAAAAAGAAGGCGGAGAGAAAGACGCGCGCAGCAACAACAGCCGTCGTCCACCACCGAAGCCGTGGCGGGGCAAATGATGACATACAACAAATGAAACAAAATTGGAGGACGCTTAAGCTTCGCCTATAAGAATGGAACGCGATAGCGTTATCGTACCCCGTTCGCACCGTCTACTGATTTGCTTGTCGCGCTTTTTGCTATACTCATTTTTGTTTATTAATCCTTCTGGAACGTAGAAGCGCTGCCAGCCACCTTGCCGAAACGCGCGGGCCTCAAGTTGCAGTCGTAGTTCGTCGGCAACATCGCTGCCGATCCGAGACGGCGCGATGAAGATCTCGGAGGCCAAGCCATGTCTATCTTATTCCGTGCTCCACACGCTTGATGGCGTGACGTGCACGCCAGGCGAAGAGGAAGTATAGCGGAAAAGTAAGTAATTTGCCACCCGCTTAACTGCGTGTTCTGTAATTCTGTATTTTAGATGCTCAAAATTATTATTATACGCCACAATACACTTCTCTAAGGGACATTTGTGAGACAACACCGCAATCTATAGACGCGCCTTTGTCCGTTTCAAAGCATCTAGCTGGCGTGGCGGAGGGGTTAGCGTGCTCGTCTCGCACCCCGGAGGCCCATGTTCGATTCCTCTCTAGCCCCCGCCGTGAGCGGCGGTGACCTACCTCTTCTAGCCCCAACAGGGCCAGGATCAGCCATCCTTCACAACCTCCCCATTGTGCATACCCGACGACCCGAACTACCTGGCGTAGTGAAGCTTTCGCTGGAGGGAAGGGTCGTTGATCCTGCTGTAGGAAGGAAAAGAAAATGCATGGGCCTGCTTCTGGCTCTGTAGCTGAGCCACCTCCGTCCGCTGCCTCGTGCAGACAGAAAAGAAAATAAAGAAATAAAGAAAATAAAGAGCACTGCAGAATGTGCATTAGAGTAATGTGAAAGCACGGATACTGCTGTTGGTTGCTTCTGGTTAATTCACTTTTTTGCCAATTTTAGGCTTTGGTACTTTCAAATTGCGCGCCAATTCTTTCCTACTTTTTTTCGGCTCTTCTTCCGGTTGCGTGACGTCACGTCCTCAACGTCATATCTACTACAGCACACCTTTCTCTCTTTCCGCTTTCACTCCCACCTTCCTCCCTTCCCTCGCACGTGGTTCAGGTGTCCACAGAACAAGTGTGGCAGATACATGCGTCTTTCTTTTTCTGCGACCTAGTTGTTCTATATATTTACCTAAATAACTTATTGGCCTAATATTTTTTGGCAACAACATTACGCCACCCTTTATCGATTGACACCACTCATTAACCTTACTAGTTCTCAATTACTCACAAATGCTGCGAACATGATTTTGCGGACACGGTCTGCGGACAGAAACCTGTGAACATAGCGAAGTAATAGAAAGACGCGCGCTGCAACAGCCGTAGTCCACCACCTAAGCATCCACCGGCGGTTACCTGTTGTGAGCCTTCATTGCACCCGCGACCGCTTCTGTGGCGGACGAAGGCTGCTGCGACGCGCGCTTTTATCTCACTCTTTTGTAGCGAGATCTACATAATAATAATATAATGTAATAATAATAATTTGTTCACAGGAAATAAAAGGCGCAGTATCTGTCACACTTGTTTCTGAGGGCACCTGAACCACTGATTGATTTATTTTATAGGAAGGGAAAGGCGTGGTAACTGCCTCACTTGTTTTCTGTGGACCCCTCAACCGCGCCGTAAGGGAAGGGAGGAAGGTGGGAGTGAAAGTGGAAAGAAAGAAATGGGAGCTGTAGTGAAGGGCTTCAGAGTAATTTATACCACCTGGGGATCTTTAACGCGCGCTGACATCGCACAGCACACGGACGCCTCTTTGTTTCGCCTCCATCGAAACGCAACCGCCTCGGTCGGGTTCTAAACCGGGTACTCCAGCACAGCAGTTGGACGTCTTACCACTGCACCACACCGGCTGGGCTACGCCAACGCAGGGTTCAAGAGCCGTCAACGTGGCTGCGCCGTGATCTTTAAGCAGCTAGGGGTGACGCGAGTGATGCAGCTGTGAGCATGCACCGGCACACGATTCGTCATCAGTGGTGCATTACTAATGTCTGATGGCTAACTAGTCACTCACCAGTAATAATTGCTAAGTAGTCACTAACTAGAGTTAATTAGTCATTAATTACAAAAATGAATGGCTGTGACTTCATCATAACATCATCAGCTGTGACATTATGGCCGGATGTAACGGCTTCATGAGGTAACGTCTAACAACCAGAAGTGACGTCATAATGATGTCACGACTGGTGAGGACGTCGCCAGGCAAATCACGCATAACATAACGAACTTCACGCAAAATTTCGATCCAGGCGTACGTGCGCCGCCATTCATTTGGCGCTTCCTTGAACGCAGCACGTCACACCACATAAAAGCAGACGCTGTACAGCAGTTATCAGCGGAGTTTCAAGTTGGTGTACAGGAAAGAAAAATTAGAGGGCCTCTTAAGAAGAGAATGGTGAAACCCTACCCTTCCTCTCCTATCCTTTGTTTCTCATCGTTGGCCTCTCATTGGCATTCGTTTCGCAGAATTTCAATTAATGCCCGTCCATTCTAACAGGAGGAGGAGGAAGATGAGGAGGAAAGGCATGGAGGTCCATTCTAACAAATTTATTTAGGAGACAAAGGCGTCCCGCAAGGCTCAGTACTGTCCCCATTTCTCTTTATTAACACTTTTAGAGTTGGCACGAAAATTAAAACAACTCCCAAAGCTAGAACACTCTTTTATGCCGACGATACTACCCTATGGACAACCAAGGTGGTCCCGCCGGCACAATTGAGGGCACGCTGCATCAAGCAGCCGATGCGGTAGTGAATTAGAAGAGCGAAATTGGCTCGGAACGCTCAACATAAAAATCGCAACATTTGATCATCAAACCAAAAAGATATACAAAAAGCATCAACAAACATAAACATATACGCGGATGGTTTCACCATCTCGAAAGTAGAAAAGTTGCGCATACTGAGTATACTCATTCAAATGGAAAAACCACGAATGCATCCAGAAACTCCGATCGATAAGTAATCAAACAACTAGCCTTATACTAAGGATATCAAACAAAGAAAGAGGAATAGAAGAAAACGAGACAATAAAACTGTTGCAGGCCTTCTTTCTAAGTCGCATTATATATCCCACACGCTACTTATTTGTACAAGCCAAGGAAAGAGAAGCGATCAAATCCATCATTCGGTAGTCCTTCAAAACGGCACCTGGTCTTCCCATTAGCACGGCTGTCTACAGTACGAGCGACCGAATACAACACCGACTGGAAGATAGGTACGGCAAAAGGGCGAAGTCGAAAACGGAAACGCGTGGAAAGCAGGTCAGTCAAAATTCGAAACTTCTTTGTTCCCAAAGATGCATTTATCATTACCGGGATTCGAGACCCTGCAAAATGGCGGTTTCTCTTCAAGAGCACAGTCACTTAGTGCCGGCACGGAATTCGAATCACCTTCCTTGAATTGAGTCTGTTTCATGAAATCAGGTAACCCGGCTGGCTCCTCTGAATAGTTCACAGTCCACAGCAAGGTGTGGCCTCCGATCACTGAAACTATGCAAGGAAGCACAGATACACTCTTTGCGCAGGTTCTACTACGGCATCGAAATCCTCGCGCAAGTTTGTAGATGAAATACCTTAATTTTTCCGGACATCGCTGGTACAACTGTATTTCCAGACACAGAAAACGCTCCTAAATCGGGCCATGAGGCTTCTACAAGAGCTGACATCAACGTTTTATTAAGTGAGATCTGTTCTCTGCGAGAGTGTAACGTTGCACCACACTGTTTCAAAAAGTATACCTAGAATTACTTCATGTGTGTAACAAGGCAGCACTGTGAAGTCGGTTCGAGACGCTTGGCCACCAATTACAAAGTTCGCGCAGCACACACCGATAAGCACCTATGATTCACCGCCAACACGGAATACCACAGCTTGATTCACGCTGAACATACCTTTACGACCCAAACGACTCCCAAATAGCACACATTACATGGCCCGCCGGGGGCCCGTATGGGCAAGTTGGGCTTGGGCAACCACAATAACACCCACGAGGGCCCGCTTTAGGGATCAAGCGGGCAAGCCCAAATTGGGCTTGCCCCTGTTTTTTTAATTTGGGCATTATATAGGCGTGGAAAGGGCTAACTAAGTACATATTCCCACATCTGACCCTCAAGGGTCCTGCTTGGGAAATTTTAGGGCCGATGCAAATGAAATTTGGGCTTTGTGTAGGAAACGCATGGGCTGATCTAATTGGGGCTGCCCACTCAAAAGCCGAATAGGTCCCGCATAGGCCGTGGCGGGGCTAAATACGGGTATGCCCGCACATTGCCTACATGGGACCCTTGAGGGGTACTTGAGGGAAGGTCAGACGAAAATCTGGAATTCATGCAGAAAATTCCTGGGCTGCCCAAATAGGTTTGCCCACCAAAAACCTAGATAATTTCCGCGTGGGCGGTAGCGGGGCAGGCAATTGCTCCTTCCCACTTCTGCCCGCATCGGTCTCTTGCGGGGCAATTTAGGGCAGTCGCGATGCAAATGTGGGCCTAAAGCAAATAGAAGACGGGCTAGTCCGATTGGGGCTGCCCACGCAAAAACCGAATAGGTCCCGCATGGTTTGCGGCCGGGCTGAAAAGCGACCACACCGCCACGCTGCCCACACGGGTATTTCTTTGGGTACTTGCGGGAAAATGCAATATATATTCGTAGTCCATGCGGTAAAATCGAGATCAGCCCAATTGGGGCGGCCCATGAAATGCCGCAGTGGGCCCCAAATTGGCCGTAGGCTGGCTTACCGCTCGGAAACGTCTCCACCCTATCTTTAAGGCACCATTTTATTTATGTAAATCATGTTATGCCGGCTACTAATTGCCTCTTCTGGAGGTTTCACATAACTGTCCTCAGCATATCTCTGCTATGAATAAAGACTATTTATTTTTACTCTAACAACTACGTTAATTATGCAGTGTCGACAGAAAATATGCAACAGTATAACTGTTCCGCTTTACGAGTATGCACTGAACGACCTCCAAATGTTTCCTGCGGCATTACTACTCTACACGCACCACCGAAATAAATATTCAGACCAACATGTTGGGGTTGATGTGGGCCAGCCCACATTATTGTAGTGTTGGGAATAAATTTCTCTCATGTTACTGAGTGTCGCATACAAGCAAAAAAATAGCGCATAATGTTTCGCAATTGATGATTACTGGAATTTGGGCAGCCCCGAAAATGCCAGATTCAACCCATCAGGGCAGCACGTGGGCCAGCTCAAAACGAACTGGCTTTCGCAAATCCCGCGCATGTATAATTCAGGTATTGGAGGGATTAATCGACTTAAAAATTAAAACCTTGATCAATGGGATGACATTGCCTGCACAAATGTGGGACCCATTAATGATTCTGATGTGCTGCCCACACTCGTCTACCTGGGCTGAATGCGGGCAGCCCTATTTGGGCTGCCCACACGGATACAGATTGGGACCGATCGCGGCAAAATTGGGCAGCCGACGCGGGGCCCCTCTGGGTACGTGTTGCAAATCCCGCATGGGGCCCGTATGGGCTGCCCTCACGGGCCCAACGCGGGCCCCCACTTCATAGCCCACTTTGTGCTACTTGTGCTGGGTTGGGTGTCAGGCTGCGGTCGGAAGCAGGCGAAGAATTTCGCATCTCTGCCGGCGGTGGGTATCATAAGTCGCGTCAAGCGTCGGGGGGGGGGGGATTTCCGTATTAAGGCGATCAGAAGCATTGGGCCACAGGCGATGGTCTTCAGGCAGCAGGCCTCGTTGACGACAGTATCGAGAGATGTGTCCATTCATGCCACAGCTGTAAAACACATGTGGGCGCCACCGGTCAGAGTAAAAGTGGGTGTAAACTTGTTCTGGCTGGAAATTGTAGTCGAACCTGTGGGCTGACAAAACCACCCCACCTACGTAGGTGGTTCTTCGACCCATCCACTGCTGGGAGTAGTCTACGTCGGCATATTGTCTGCTGTCGTCAAAGTATGGCGCATTTCGAGCCGGCGTCCAGGAAGCTGATGCGGTCACGGGTTCTGCCTGCAGCGCGCAACCTTCATATTAGTGTTCTTTCCAGATGGCAGAATCTTAGTTGCGCAGCAGTTCTTCTCGAACGATCCGGTGTCATAGATCACCCATCCACTCAGAAGCACTTACAGCAACGCTTGCGATGGATGTGACGTTGGCCAGTCACCCAAATTTAGGTGTGATGCGGCGCAGCTTCAAGCTTTCGAAAGTGCGGCAGTGCCTGATCACGTGAGCAGTGGAGTTCAAATTACCTTTGCTAATAAGTAACCTGTATAAGTCTTCAGTGATGTCTTTGAGTAAGTGTCCCAATACAGCTTCGTCGGACATAAGGGTGATCTTGCACAACTTCGCAATGCCCTCGATATATACGGTGCACATCTCACCTGACACCTGGGTTCGCTGCCGCAACGTTTGCTCTGCGAGTTTCTTTTTCGCGGATCTATCGCCAAATCACTTCTTTATTTTCCCTGTGAAACGATCCCAGCCGTTAAGTGAAACGTCATGATTGTCAAACCAAATTAGCGCTGTTCCTTAAAAGAAGACCACGTTCACAAGTTTCCCGGTTGAATCCCAATGATTATACTCGCCCACGTGTTCGTAGGTGGTCAACCACTCGTTGACGTCCTCGTCAGATTTTACACCAAAGATGCGCGGCTCGCGATAATGTTGCATGCTTCCCAGTGCAGATATTGCTCGATAGGGGTCTCCGTCTTGAGCCATATTGGCTGGTAGGGGCGGTAAACAAACAAGTTGGCGGTTTCGTCGAAGACAACGGAGATTTGTGTTGATCCACCTCTCACCTCCGCCACAACTGTTACGTACTCAGAACGTAACGAGGGTGCCTATCGCTTAGTCTAGGCAGTGAGAGTCCCCAAAGCATGTTATCTACTGCTTCCTCCTCTTCACACTCCACCTCCTACTCCCTTCCCATGAATCCCCAAAGCACGTGGCAATGTCATATAGTACTCATGAGTGGTACACATAATATTCGCGCACCTCCCATTGATTTATCACAATAAATTATACCAATGTGGCCCACTAATTAACCTTAATCCACCCACTAACGCGAAATATTACTTAACGAGAGTCCATCTTTCCAGTTTACGCCATATCAGTGTATAGATTAAGATCGACAGGCAGGTCAGGTATGTATATTCTATCATTTGTCCCACCCGAGCGAAATAACCGAGACTCTAGAGATTTTCAAGCTTTGCAGCTCCCCCTGACTTGTTGGTCTTCACTTCACTTTAATACCTTAAAAAACCTCATTAGATGGAATTACATAAGGGGTCGGCGGCCATGTGACCGCGATAACGCAATCATCTCAAAATTTCGTTACAAAGGAACAGAGGAGGAGGAGGAGGATAAACTTTTATTAACTGAGGAAGTTAGGGAGGCAGGAGCTTCCGCGTTAGATGGCTAGGATCCCTTGAGCTCTGGTGACCTGGGTTGCACGCTCGATTGCCCGCAGTTGGATTAGCGAGTCTTAGTTGAGCATATCAGCCTCCGCTGCTGGAAGGTGCAGAGCTGCAGATCCCGCTGAGGGGGATCTCGTGTGCATGCCCATAGTATGTGGTGCAAGTTGGCCCTTTGGTAACATGAGTGACAGTAAGGGATGTATAATGCAGGCTATGCGTGGGCGTAGGTGACTGGATTTGCAAGGAAGGCGTAATTTTTGCCAGGTGACTTTCTGTGCCTTTATGGGAGATATGTGTCCCGGAGCGTACAGGGTACGTGTTGGAGGGAAGTGTAATGTAATTTATTGATAGGGAGCTATACAGTCCCTCGCCAACCTAATGAAGGGTTGTCCGGTCAACCGACTGACGAGTCCTCGGGCGAAATTGTGGGCATCCTCACTACCAGAATGGGACGAATGGGCTGGTGTCCAGATTAGCAGTATTGAGCGGTGAGTTGTTTGAGAGGCAAGCAGCAATTTGAGATCTATAGGGGAATCCTGCCTTTGCTGTTATTTCTTATTGCAGTTTAGGGGTCGCCAATTATATGAAGGGCTGAGGTTGAGCTTATCGCGAGGGCGATGGCAGTCTCCTCCGCTTCTTCCGGGTCGTTGGTAATGACCGAACGGCCGTGAGCTATTGACGCTGACAATTTACTATCACAATTGGTAAAGCAGGGGTGAGCCCTAGTACGACGCCTTCCATCTCGGAAATAGCAACACGAAGGAAAAAAAAGTATTGTTACATCGAAACAGTATATTATTGTGAAAGCGATACTACGCAAGGTCTAGCTCCTCGTCGCTGGGTGCCCTGTCCGTGTCCGTGGTCCCTCATGACTAGTGAATTCACGTTACCCCTCTTCCACGGGCAGGAGCTGCCAACTCGGGTCGCTCCTTTCATATGGGAGGGTGATATCAGAATCAGCCTGCCAGAACCGTTCGCATTCTCGTTACCCATACGACATGCAGGCAACTATGGGAATAATGTAGCAGAAAAAGAAGCTTTCGCCGTTGCTCTCGCAATACAACTAGGGTTAACCAGAGATAAGCCACTTATTTTATTGTAGCGAAAGCGTCCCTACGCTAGGGTATAGCAGGTCTTCATTTGACACTAAATTTGTCCTTCATGTGACTGACCTACAAGTGGATGTCCCATTTCGTGGTGTTGTATACTGCTCCTTCATTTCCCCAAAACTGAACTTTCAAAGACATACTTCAATTCTATCAATCCAGCCATGCAATCCGTCTTAAGACCTGTAAGTTCCTCACCTTTACACCAAAACATTGCTGTGCCCGGCCGTATTACAATACTCTGAACCCACTTGCCATCGTATTTCTTGAATCATTGCCAATGTTTCCGAGCAGTTCACACCGGAAATCTTGTTAGGTGGTGATGGTAGCCTTGTACTTTTCGAACTACATCTAACAGCGTCTCCAAAAGCAAAATAAACATTCTGCAGCTTGCGCTCCTCCTCCCACGCTTTAAACGCAGCGACCCGTTCGTAGCTGAAAAGCCAGTCCTCAACGTCTATGCATCGCTTGCCATGGGACAATGTGAACATACGTGCAGCATAGAAGGGCAGCGGCAGGGCATAAACGGAGAGCTTAATGGTCCCTTTCCACAGGCCGCTGGCAAATGAGCCCCAGAAAAAAGAAACGAGGATATTACGGTATATTGTTTGCAGGCAGAAATTTCTGCATGTAAGAAGCAAGCAGCCTTTTATAGTTCTAAGAGCAACAAACGTATGCTCTGAAAGTAATCGCGGAAAAATAAAGCTTGCTTCTGACGGCGAACGACTTGAATCCAACGTAAGGCATCGTTCCTGCTCCCAATGTCAAGTCCGGAAGCTGTAAAAAGTGGTCCTTGGTGACAACCAACGACACAACAATTTTTTGAACTTTTCACAGGGTCAATTGGTGTCCGAAATGACCTCGCCGGCGTACCGCAGCAGAGTTGTCATCGTACAGCAGCTGTAGCGAGTTCGCCTAACATTCTCACTATGGACACGCGCGCTGCTCATGGCTCGCGCTTCTCTCCGTTGTTCTTGTGGCGTTAGGAAGACGGAAAAAAATGCTGAGGCTTAGCTAAGGTTAAGCCTAGTCAGATGCGAAGCATATTGGTGGCTAGGCTTGGAAATGCACAGTTTTTCCTTGGTTAACCTCGGAAATACACGGTTTTCCTTGGTTAAACTCGGCAATAGCATGACTTGTTCATCTCGAAAATACGGCAGTATAACTGTGTTACCGACACACAACGAACATGATGAACCCCGGGCCAACGTTGATCGATTACCACTACGCGAATATGTACGCGTACCAAAAGCTGTTAGAACATCGACGTGGTGAAGGGATCAACGATCATGAATTTTTCGGCAACAACACGGTCATATGGGAAAGCCTCCCCGTAAACTATCTATGTCCAGCTGGCTTGACATGCAGCAACGGTCGTTTCGTCTTCACTAGGCATGGTTGTGAGGTCACGTCATGTATACCCTTCGAGCCATATCACCGCCACGGTGGTCCTTCAATTACACCACCGAAGCCCATAAAGCGGTCCTTACGAAAACTGTTCAAAACCGAATCACGCAATTTGTTTTGTTACCTAGACGAGGAAACGGTAGGTAGTGCATACGAGCGCGTGCCTCGCTATAAGAATGCCATTATGAGAGAAAGATGAAACTGCCTGCAAACGATACCGCTACCAATGACATACCCGATACACAGATGCACAATTGGTTCAAACTGAAGATGACCGACGAACGGTGGAGGTGTTACGCAGACAACCCGGCTATTTACAACTTGGCTGCAATGTACAAGTTGCCCCTGGTTCATCTCGATAGTGACTCCGAAATGTACGACAAGCTTTATCATATTTTGAACTGAGACAATAATTCAAGCATTTATTACGGCGTAACGCTACCTCACTTCAACGAACGGTATTGCAAGCACCGGGTAGGCATATCATACGACCCGGAAAACATGGAGTGTTACCGAACGGTTGGGCAAGCAATATCGGAAGAATTTGTGATGGGTACTCTCGTAAGGGAATTGTTTGTCTCTATACACGGTTTCGATGGTTGACACTACCCACCGATTCGACGAATAGTTAGAGACAAACACACGTGTTACTCTGCTTCCTTTATTTTCTCCAAACCAATAAACACACTCTTGTCATCCGTAAAACTATGACTCTTAGTTTGTACATCACTTATTCGGTAGTGTTGCCCACTATTCCTGTACAAAACCAAATCTAGACTGTTACCCCACTGGGTTGTAAACTGGTTGCAGTTCACACAAGTTGATGCCATATCGTTCTTCAACATCTTGCAGAAATCCTTTATCCCTCACTGGGTCCTTATTAAAGTCTCCCGTGCAGATCAACATCCTTTTGTCTGTTCGTTGTAGCAGTCCATCTGCCATGATGTTTATAGAGTCGCATATTGAGCACGCCGCTTGGCTAGACGTTCTTGACGCTCTTCATCGGTCTCTGTAGCACGCCGCAGCTTTCGCTTCTCATTCCAACGGGCAGCCCTGTCTTCAGGAGGCATCTCAACCCCGTGTGTGCCTAGCAGAAGGTGTTGTTGTTGGGGCTGTAGGAAGAACGAAAAGAAAAGGCACGGGCCTGCTACTGGCTCTGTAGCCCAGCCACCTCCGCTGCCTCGTGCAGACAAAAGAGAATATAGAGAAGAAAGAAAAGGAAGAGGGAAAGAAAGACGCGCGCCGTAACAACAGCCGTCGTCCACCACCAGCGGTGGCGTGTGCAATGACGGCCTAGAACAGATAAAAATTCGACGCCAGGCTAGCCCCCGCCGCAAGCGGCGGTGACCCACCTGTACCAACCCCATCAGGGGAGAGCACTATCCAGACGCACCCCCCTTATATACCGTCGCTCCGGCATCACGTGTTCACTACAGCGCACCTAACGGTAGAAGTGGGAAGCACATTGGTAGCGACGCCGCGCTCGACCTGGCCGGCTGCCCATCTCTCCTCTGCTCTGACGTCACGCATCACGTGGTACTTCTTGGTAGCGACGCCGCGCTCGACCGCGCGAGATGCAGCCCGGTCTCTTCTCTGCTCTGACGTCACGCATCACGTGGTAGGTCATGAAAGGTGGCGACACCGCCGCGCTCGAGGAGCTGAGGCTTAGCTCTAGTAATATGCTTCGCATAAAAAATGCACGGGGCTGCTACTGGCTCTGTAGCTGAGCCACCTCCGCTGCCTCGTGCAGACAGAAGAGATGATGATTGATTCATATTATGCGTGATCCTTCCCTCGAGCAGTGGGAGGCCGCGTTGGCCAGCTCAGACCCGGTCGTCAAGACCAGGGCCGTGGAGTGGGCCACCCAGGTCGCCGTCAGCCATGGGTTGATGGCCATCTAAGACGGAATCGTACACACATGCTGTCTGACGAAAATAGATTTTCCATCCATCCATCCATCCATCCATATAAGAAAGGAAAGGCACGGTAACTGTCTCACTTGTTTTCTGTGGACACCTCAACCGCGCCGTAAGGGAAGGAAGGAAGGTGGGAGTGAAAGTGGAAAGAGAGAAAGAGGAGCCGTAGTGGAGGGTTACGGAGCAATTTCGAACATCTGAGGATCTTTAATGTGCGCTGACATCGCACAGCACACGGACGCCTGTTCGTTCCGCCTCCATCGAAACGCAGCCGCCGAGGTCGGGTTCGAACCCGGGTACTCAGGCACAGTAGTCGGGCGTCTTACCACTGCACCATCCCGGCGGGGCAGACAGAAGAGAAGAGAAAATAGAGAAGAAAAGGAAGAGGGAGAGAAAGACACGCGCCGCAACAACAGCGGTCGTCCAACACCGAATGAATGAATGAATGAAAACTTTATTGGTTCTTATGAAGTAGTAGCGGAAGAGGACGGAGTCTTCGTCTTGAAGTCTGTGTCCTCCTTGGCCGTGGGTGGGCCCCTAGTCGAGGGCTTCACTGAGTCGGGCCACCTCGCTTGCGTGTGCTACGAGTGCCCTTTGGGGCTCTGGCTTGGAGCTGGTGAGCCGGCTCTCCCATTGCTCCGTACTGAAACGGTGCGGGTGCAATGACGGACTACAACAGATAGAACATCTGTGGCAGGCTAGCTCCCGCCGCAAGCGGCGGTGACCTACCTGTCCCAGCCCCATCAGGGGAGACTCCCTTCTCTCCAGTCCCGCTTCTCTCCGGACTTACATGCGCACAGTGCCTATAGGAAGGAAACAGTGTGAAGGAAGATGGGGAGATAGAGGTATCGTATTGGAGGGCTACGGGGCACCGCGCTATAATGGCTTTCGCCTCTACAGTGGTCCAAAGTTCCCTCTAGAATGTTTTGTGCTCAGTTCTATTTTTGAACCAGAAACGTATTAGCAGTTCTGTACAGGTAAAGCAAGGAAATCCAATTCTCTTGTGTCTTCTTCGTAGATGCAGATTTAACCATTCAAATTACCAATTTTATTCTTCTTGCTTCATCTATTTATTCGCGCCGTTTTATGCCACGAACGCAGCAATCGTATTTATGTCCGACTCCTGTGCGATGGCACTATCGGATTAGCAGTACGTTATACTATATAAATATTCGTCATCATTCTGGTCGTCATTGACGTGATTGCCTTCCAGCAGTGTTATGTTCCGCGTTTGCTGAGGAGGCTGCTGCGCACCAAAGTGTTCCTGCGCTCCCCTCGGAGGACCCGCCTGTCCGGCGCCGTGTTCCTATCGCGGCTGCCCGGGCCCCGGATCGAGTCATGGCACAACCAACCAAGGCGCAGTCGTTCACATTCACGGTGCCGGAACCTGTTCCGGTGGACAGCCTCATCGAAACTGTCGAGGAGGTTGTGGGAGTGGGGGGACTGCAGTACCTGCAGCATCTTGGAGGTCTTCGTTTCCTGGCCGTCGTGTCCTCCATGGCGCAAGCAACCAAAATGGTGGCGAGTGCCGGAAAAGAAGTGCCGCTGGAGCAGATGGGAGCTCCGGTGGTTTATGTGACGGTTGACCGTCTTCTCCCGTGCGTCAGCGACGAGGCTCTCGCTGCAGCGCTTTCCCCGTACGGAAAAGTCCGATCAGTCACAGAAGTAGCATTCCAGTCTAGGAGCCACGTCCGGAACTGGATGCGGCTGGTCAAGTTGGAAATGACGCGGTCACCTCCCAACTTCCTGATGGTCACTGGGACCCGCGTGATGCTGGAGTATCGAGGAATGAAACGTGTATTCCAGGTGCGGCGTTGAGGGCCACATTGGCGCTGCTTGTTCGGCGGTGCGCTGCGGTCGTTGCGGCGCTTACGGCCATGATAGTGCGAGTTGCCGCTCCGCGTGCAAGCGCTGTGCGGCGAACATCCAACGGTGGATTGTGTTTTACCGCGCTCTTATGCAGCGGCTGCCAAGTCGAGAGAGTGGCGTCCGTGTCCTGTGGAGCGGGTGCGGTTCGCAACAGCTCAGCCAATTTCTGGCTCTTGTGCCCAGCCAATCTTTCCTGTGACACGTCAAAACGATCAACGGATCCAGGAAGGTAGACGGACCCTAACCGCTGCCATCTTTTGGATGTGCCCCGCGATCTTTGGGAATCATCCAGTGAAAACGCCTCTGACAGCCACGCCGCCGCACTAGGCCTCGCCTCATCGAGGCGACCCTGTCCGGCGCGCCGCGTTCCTCAGTCCCCAACAACCATGGAGGCACCAGTGGATGCAGAGATACCCAACCCACAAGACTATCGCCCTGGTGAGTGGAAAACTGTCCTACGTGCTTATCGAGCTCAAACCTCAGATTCAAACGCGCCCTCAAAAAACCCATTAACGGCCTCAGTTCACGTCAACCCTAACGGAAGCAACGCAGGCGCGCCGTCGGACGCTGCACCTGGAACCTCTCGAGCCCCGCTCCAGGAGACGCCGCACTTACTACGCATGACGCGCGCGGTTGTGCACAAAAGTAAACAACTTGCCGCGCTGCCGGCAGGCACGATCCGAGTCGTATTTTGCCCGAGAGGCGGGCTCTCCCTGGAAAAGCTTTCAGCTCCAAGTCTCTTGCAGGCACTGCATGCAACTCCGAGCTGCTCAGTGATGGGCGAACTGCACATCAGAGTTCATCCTACAAACAATACCTTCACGGTAGCGACGGTGGCGGAGGCAACAGCTCTCGCCTTAGTGAACATGCAGGAAATCACTATAGATGGCAAGAAATTCCCGGTAGCCGCGTATGTCGCGGCACCTCCAGCGGCAGTCAAGGGTGTTATTTCCCGTGCATACTGGAATGAAGCACCAGATGAAATACTAAAGGACTTGCAGTATCGCAACCCGGAGGCCAATATCATAGCGGCTCGACGCATGGGGAAAACATCGTCAATTCTAATAACATTTGCTTCTGGTACGGTACCCCACACCATCAAGTACATGTGTGTTGTACATCGATGCACCAAATACAAGGGCAGCCCTGAAGCTTGTACAAACTGCCGGAAACCTGGTCACAGGTACGATGTGTGCCCTCTCCCAAGAAGCGGACTCTGCCCCCGATGTGGAGAGAATCATGACAGGCAAGAAGACACTTGCACGCCGAAATGCATTCTTTGTGGTGGGAACCACCTTACTGGTACAGGCTCATGCAAAGCCAGGACCCCCCAGACTCGACGACGGACAGCGCCGAAACCCAAAACAGCAGTGCCCACGGCAAAGGACTTTCCACCCCTAGTGCCTCGTCAGGATCGCCAGCCAGCCTGGACCAAAGCCAGCAGTACACCCCAAACATCACGGCGGGAGGAAGAGATAGCACTCCTGCGGGAAGAGGTAAGGCATTTAAGGGCAGCCGTTAGCTCTATTCCTTCCACATCCAACCAACCCCCTCAGTCGCCAACACCCCAATCGTTCACACCCCCTCCCCAAAAAAAACGGAGACCAGAAGGCGTTCCAGACATTGACTCCAAATTCAAAGGCTTTGCCCAAAACCTAGAAGCCAAGATTCTGGCTCAGACTGAAACGTACATTGAAACCGCCATGGCTAGGCTTACAGAAACAATTCCACAATTCCACAATGCAACAGATTCCAAAAATGATTGCTGGAATGCCTTCGAACACCCCAGCTGACAACCCTACAACAACTTCCATCCTTCGCCCTCCTACCCTCCAGCATGGCCCTGTCGACAGGAGGCAGTAACCCCCGACTACGCATTTTGCAATGGAACTGCAGGGGGTTTCGCCGCAAACTAGACCCCCTGCAGCAACTACTCTGCTTCCTCCACACACCCCGATATATTAGCGTTCCAGGATGCTGGAACTAATGTATCACTGCCAGGATACATTCTGGTACCCTCTGACATCACTCCCAACCCTAGGGTTACCACGTATGTTCAACACTTAATTCCATACACTTGTCACGAAATACACTCCCCGGTGGCTCACACATATTTAGAATTAATCCCGTCTACTCAGAAATCCTAGCCCCTATTCATCCTTAACTGTTACCTCCTTCCGAGACAGCCGGTCGCCGAATTAATTGCTCTCATTAAAGCTGCATCCACAGTGGCAAAAAAGAACCCCCTCATTATTATAGGCGACTTTAACTGCGCACATGTAGACTGGGGTTACATGCGCACCAACAAGAGAGGAGCGCAATTACACAACACCCTTCAGATGCAGGGCCTCTCTCTATATAATAATCTCTGCACACCTACAAGAATCGGCAATAGTGTCACCACCGATACTAGCCCTGACCTTACATTCGGCCGAAACCTTCCAACACTGGTATGGAGCAACTCGAATGAGACCCTGGGCAGTGACCGTTATATAATAACTATAGAGCTTGACTTTGCCAAAAAAGCTAAAATCTACCGTGTCCGGCAAACTAGCTGGGATAATCTGCGTAAGCACAGAGAGGCCAGAACATTAAAGACCCCCTTTAACCTCCACACATGGATGACACAGCTCAAGGAGGATGTCCAGGCTTTCACGCAACCTTTAGACACCACCCCCGAGACTCCCATTGCAGATAGTAGGTTAATGCACCTTTTCGAAGCACAGAAGAGTATGCTTGCGCGCTGGAAAAAACATAAGCATAAACGAAAGCTTAAACTTAAACTGGCGCAAATTCAAAAGCAAATAGAGGAGTACAGCGCCGCCCTCAGTAAACATAACTGGCACCAAATATGCGATGGGTTGCGATGTAAGCTCTCCTCCTCCAGGGCCTGGCATCTTCTTCGACACATGATAGACCCCGCACAAAATAAAAAGGAAACTCGGCTTACCCTCAAAAGGCTTATCCATAAACATCGATGTAGTCAGCAATTGCTTTTAGCCCAACTGCAATCAAATTATACTACTGTGGGCCACGCAATATCCTATCCAGATTACATAGGCCCTGATGAACCCTCCCTAGATGCCGCCATTATGGAGATCAAAGTTAGATCAGCCCTCCTTAAGCTACGCAACTCAACCCCTGGAGAGGACAAAATCACCAATGTCATGCTCAGAAACCTAGATGACCGTTATATTTCCCTGCTCACTGAATACTTTAACGAGTGCTGGGAAGCGGGCAGCTGCCGGATGAATGGAAGCACGGTAAAATAATATTCATTCCTAAACCAAACAAGCCCATGAATGCCCAAAATCTCCGTCCCATCTCCCTGACATCATTCTGGGGAAACTCTTTGAGCATGTCATCCTCACCCGTCTTACGCAACACATGGAATCCCATGGACTGTATCCCCATAGCATGCTAGGTTTTCAAACTCATTTATCGGCGCAGGACGCCCTACTACAGAATTCAAATGCTATCCTCAATGATATGCCGCACCACACCAGAGCAATACTGGCAGTTGACCTCACCAAAGCATTTGATAAGGTCACGCACAGTGCTATCCTGCAAGGCATTCAAGAGCTGCAGCTAGGGCCTAAGGCCTATAACTATATCAGGGCCTTCCTGAACGGACGCACCGCCTCCCTGCATATAGATGATATACAGACCCCCTCTTTCACACTTGGTAACATTGGCACCCCGCAAGGCGCAGTGTTGTCACCATTCCTTTTTAATATTACCATGATCCCGCTGGCAAAGGCTTTAAGCAGTATCCCACACTTGGGACACACCATTTACGCGGATGATATCACGGTTTGGACCACATACGGCTCGGATGGAGACATAGAATCTACACTTCAAGAAGCGGCCACAGCTATATCTACCCACACGGAAAAAATTGGCCTTGAATGCTCCCCGACAAAGTCAGCACTCTTTCTACTCCGGCCACGGCGGGTTCCTACCGCCCCCATAACAATCTATCTGCGCGATACTCCCATACCACAACAATCTATCTGCACGATACTCCCATACCACAAACTCCCAACCTCCGCATTTTTGGTCTGAACTTACAGGACACGGGGAAAAACGACCTTACCCTGAAGGCACTAAAACAGTCTACTTACTCCGTCATCCATCTTTTGAGAAGGGTTTCACACTCGCGAGCCGGCCTAGATGAAGCTGACAATTTAAAGGTACTACATGCCTTTGTGCTCAGTCCCATTATTTACACCTCTCCTTACCTGAACCTCTCCTGTGCAGACAAAGATAAAATCAATGCCTTAATCCGCATGGCTACCAAAGCAGCGCTCAACCTACCGAAGACCACTAGCAAGGACAGGCTCTTAAAACTAGGAATGCACAACAATATACAAGAACTTATAGAGGCACATCGGTACACACAGTACCTTCGGTTGGCTGGCACGCAAACAGGACGACATATACTGGATACTCTCGGCATTCGCATACCCGCACATGCTGAAGAGTTAAACCCTCTCCCTCAGGCCGTGCATTCAGCGCTTATCTTCAAACCTCTTCCTAAGAATGTCCACCCAGAACACCATTTATCCCGCCGCGTCGCCGGAGCCAAAGCTCTCTATAAACACTATGGGACTGCAGAGGATGTCCGCTGGGTGGACGCCGCATGTGGTTCAGACCGTTCGGTAGCTGTGGCCTACCATCCAGCAGCCCCCCCACTCACTCACTTCATAGACCCTCCCTGTAACTCGGAAGAAGCAGAGGAAGTGGCTATAGCCTTAGCAATCGCCCAAACAGATGCGGCTTACATACTTAGCGACTCCAAAACAGCCATACTTAACTTTGCCCGCGGACGCGTCCATCCTCCCGCGTGGCAAATATTGAGAATGTGCACCCTGAATTCTGACAGGCGTATTGAGCTTATATGGGTGCCGGCTCACTCTGGCAATCCCGGAAATGAGGCCGCCGATAACATAGCCCGAAGACTTATTAGCCGGGCAAATGGCGACCCATGCCGGGATTTCTCGAGGGAGCGGGCACATACATTTTCTGAGCTCACACAGCAAGCATGCCTTGCCCGTCGACTCTACCCCCTCCCCACCCCCAGCTGTCTCACTACCAACAAATCCTCTGGAGGCCTCTTCAAACCAGAATGCTTCTCACCCCTCAACGCCTATCCTACTACCGACCTGTTTCCCCTGAGTGCACTCTCTGTGGAGAGTTGCACGCCACCTTGGACCACATTCTTTTCGGCTGCCCTGCCGATCCTCCCCCGCAGGGACAGCCCGCCATCGGATCAATGGAGGAATGGGAGGCCCTCCTTACGTCGCAGGACCTGGACATACAACTTCGCTGTGTGGACCGGGGTGCCAGTGCCATGGCACTACGTGACCTGGACACATGCGCTGTAATAGGGCGTTTATTGACGCTCAGATGGAGAGCTGTGAGGACAGGACCTTGCAACGGCGAGCCCAGCGTACTTCTTCTTTGTCTTCGTCGCACAACGCACAGGTGCATGTCGATGGCTGAAGTGCTGACTATCACAGTACATTTTCCCCCCGGGTAAAAAAAAGGAGCCATCCTGGCGACTTATGGCGCGGAAAGCACAGCGGGGTCATAGAATGGCTTCAATCGGTTCACGTGAACTGTTTCACGACCACGGCGACGCAAGTCCGCAGAGGGCGTGACGGGCTCAACTACGTAGTTGACTGCAGATGTTTGCTGGAGGACCCTATATGGCCCGTGGTAGCGAGCAAGAAACTTCTTTGAAAGGCCAGGGGTTGTGGAGGGCACCCAGAGCCACACCAGTGTGTTCGGGAGATATGACGAAGCTTCGCCGGTATCACGGAGGTATTTTTGTTGCCACTGATTTTCTGTTGTGAGAGAGCGGGCGAGCTGACGGCATTCTTCTGCGTACGTGACGGCATCGGATAGCGGGGAAGATTCGGAAACGTCAGGGCGGTAGGGAAAAAGTGTGTCCATAGTACAGGGTGGCTCGCGCCCTAAAGGAGAAAGAATGGAGAGAATCCAGTAGTGGCCTGTGTCGCGGTGTTATATGCGTAAGTAACAAACGGTAGAACTTGGTCCCAATTGGAATGGTCGGTGTTCACGTACATAGCCAGCATGTCACCGAGCGTGCGGTTAAAACGTTCTGTCAGTCCATTCGTCTGAGGGTGGTACGAGGTAGCGGTGCGGTGTATGATGCGGCATTCTTTCAGGAGAGCCTCAAGAGCGTCTGATAAGAAAACGCGTCCGCGGTCACTGAGCAGTTCGCGAGGGGCACCATGGCGAAGAACCAGGTTTTTCAGAATAAAGGCAGCCACGTCGCGTGCGGAAGCAGAGGGCAATGATGATGTCTCAGTGTAGCAGGTTAGATGATCCACTGCCACGATAATCCAGCGGTTGCCAGCTGAAGTTGTAGGAAGGGGACCGTATAGATCTATGCCGACACGATCAAACGGACGGGCAGGACAGGGCAACGGCTGCAACGAAGCAGGAGACTTGAGAGGAGTTTTTCGGCGTTGGCAAGACTGGCAAGAGCGGACAAAATGGCGGACAAAGCGGTACATTCCACGCCAGAAGAAGCGTAGACGCAAGCGCGTGTAGGTTTTCAACACTCCGCCGTGGGCGCACTGGGGATCAGTATGGAAAGCAGCACAAATTTCGGCGCGGAGATGACGGGGGATGACTAAAAGCCACTTCCTTCCGTCGTGAAGATAATTGCGGCGATAGAGCAGCCCGTCACGAATTGAAAAATGGTGAGCTTGGCGGGCAAGCGCCCGAGACAAACGACCTGGAGAGTGACTTGAAAGAAAGTCCAGAAGTGTAGATATCCAAGGGTCGCGCCGCTGTTCCGTGGCCATGTCGATAGTGGCAAGCGAAGACAAATCGTAGGCGAAGATCTCATCAGACAACGAAGAGGGAGGCAGCGGTGAGCGCGAAAGAGCGTCCGCGTCAGTATGCTTGAGGCCTGAGCGATATATGACATGAATGTCATACTCTTGGAGGCGAAGAGCCCAGCGAGCAAGGCGGCCGGACGGGTCCTTGAGGGACGCCAGCCAGCACAGAGCGTGATGATCAGTGACCACATAAAATGGTCGGCCATAGACATACGGACGGAATTTGCCGATGGCCCAAATAATGGCCAAGCATTCTCTTTCGGTCTGCCTTGGTCAAGGTGCGGCTTGCGTACGCCACCACATAGTCTCGGATACCAGGTTTGCGCTGGGTGAGAACGGCGCCTATCCCAATACCGCTAGCGTCAGTGTGAATCTCAGTTGGCGCATTCGGGTCGAAGTGGCGGAGGATGGGAGGCGAAACTAAAAGACGGCGTAAAGTGTTGAAGGCGTCATCACAAGCAGGTGTCCATGCGCAGAGGTCGGAGCTGCCGGAGAGGAGCTGGATGAGAGGAGCAATAATAGAGGCGAAATTTAGGATGAAGCGGCGAAAGTAGGAGCACAGGCCGATGAAACTTCGTAGCTGCTTCAGTGATTTTGGGCGTGGGAATTCGGCAACTGCACGAAGTTTGGTGGGATCGGGAAGAATGCCATACTTAGAAACGACATGACCTAGAATTGTTAGTCGGCGAGCAGCAAAGCGGCACTTCTTCAGATTCAGTTGGAGGCCGGCGGTAGCGAGAAAAGTGAGAACGTCCTTCAGTCGGAGCAGGTGGGATTGAAAATAGGTAGAAAAGACTACGATATCATCGAGATAGCAAAGACAGGTTCGCCACTTGAATCCACGAAGCACAGTGTCCATGAGGCGTTCAAATGTGGCCGGGGCGTTGCAAAGCCCAAAGGGCATGACGTTGAATTCATATAATCCATCTGGTGTGATGAAGGCAGTTTTAGAGCGGTCAGCATCAGCCATTGGCACCTGCCAGTAGCCAGATCGTAAATCGAACGAGGAGAAAAACTCGGCACCCTGCAAGCAGTCTAGTGCGTCATCGATGCGTGGCAGAGGATAGACGTCCTTGCGCGTGATCTTGTTGAGCCGGCGGTAGTCGACACAAAACCGGAAGGAGCCATCTTTCTTAGGTACCAACACAACTGGAGACGCCCAGGGACTGTGGGATGGCCGAATGACACCACGACGGAGCATGTCGTCCACATGATCAGCAATTACTTGGCGCTCCGAAGCCGACACGCGATAGGGGCGCTGGCGCAAAGGTGCAGTTTTACCGGTGTCGATGGTGTGCTCTACGACAGACGTGCGGCCCAAGTCAGTTTGAGGAAAGTCGAATGAAGAAGCGAAGTTCTGCAAGAGGGCGACAAGTTGATCACGTTGCGCAAGTGGAAGATCAGCATCAATAGCATGTTGGAAAACGTCGGAGGGCGTCGAAGCGGTCGCAACATCGCAAGAGCACAGACTAACGTCGAAGGAGGGGGTTGAGTCAGCAAGAGTGGTGATATGACTGGGATCAAGCTCTTCAAGACGTCCAATGCATTCGCCACGGAGCAGGACTGCTGGGCAAGAAAATGGGTTCGAGGCGTAAAGTGCACTCTTGCTATCTTGAATTTTGAGAACTGCGAACGGAAAAAGGAGGCAGGGATGACGGGAGGTGGCTTCGGAAGGTGTAAAAATCGCAGTCAAAGGAGTTACCCACTCACAAGACAGTGGTACGAGGGCAGCAGAGAACGGAGGAATGTCGGTGTCATGGGCGACGAGAAGTTTTGCAGTGCGGGGAGGGGTATCACAGAAGGGGGCATCACAGAGGGGGGCGAAGGCAATTTGCGCACGAGCACAGTCAATAACGGCTTGATGAGTCGATAGAAAATCGTATCCGAGGATGATATCATGCGAGCAGTTCGGCAGAACAATGAACTCGATGGGGTACAAGACGTCTTGAATGAGCACACGGGCTGTGCAAGATGCGGAGGGGTGAATGTGCTGTGATGAGGCGGTGCGGAGCGAAAAGTCGGAAATCGGAGTGGTCACTTTGCGAATTCGACGGCAGAGCGCTTCACTGATGACCGAGACGGCTGCACCGGTATCGACGAGAGCGAGACCTGTGGCGCCTTCTACAGAAACTTTGATAACATTAGCGGGACGACATGGAGGACTTGAGGAATTCGAAACAAGCGCAGTTCTTGCCCCCGGAACTGCGACTGTTAGTTTCCCTCAACGGTGCTGGTAGAACGTCGCAGCATTGGAGAAAGCGATCGGCGCCGAGGAGAATGTGATCGACGAGTGGTATAGGTTTGGCGATCTTGTGGGACAAATTGAGAACCGGGCGGAATCATTTGCGAGCGTGAGTCGGTATCGTACGGGTAAAGTCGAATGTCAGGCTGTGAAGGTTGGAGGCGCTGGCGACAAAGGCGCGCAACATGGCCCGGCCGACCGCAGGCATAGCAAATCGGAAGGTTGTCCGTAGTACGCCAAGGTTTCATAGGATGTGGGCGTAACCTTGAGGGTGGGGCTTGAAACGAAGGCTCAGCATGCGGCGGTGAACGGTAGGCAGGGACCTGCACATAGGAGCCAGACGTGGGAGAAGGTGGTGGCCTAGCCGTCACTTGAGCATACGTGAGAGGTGCCGTCACAGGCGGCACCACGGGGTTGGACGGCAAGACATCAGCGACGTGTTCTTGCACGACACGGCGTATAGCAGGGGCCAAAGATGGAGCCAGTTCAGGAACGAGGCGGCCCGAGTCTTGAAAATGGGGAAGGAGTGAGATCTGACGTGCGACCTCTTCACGAATAAAATCTTTGATCTTTTGATTCAGCGGGCTCCCTTCAGAAGTTGGCGAACCACCCAGGGCTAATGCGGATACGCCTTCGTCGCACACACTGGAGCGGCGCCTAGAAGCGCGCCGCTTGCGGAGCTCGTCGTAGCTCTGGCAAAGCTTCACGAGTTCATTAACGCTGGTGGGATCTTTCGCTACCAGCATCTGGAAGGCGTCCTCAGAAATGCCCTCGAGGATATAGCGGATTTTGTTTGCTTCCGGCATGGCCGGGTCGACTCGTTTGTAGAGATCAACGACGTCTTCTATGTAGCTGGTAAAGGTCTCATCAGCGCGCTGAACACGATCGTGTAAACGTTGTTCGGCACGAAGCTTACGCACTGCCGGGCGGCCGAACACTTCCGCGAAATTCTTTTTAAATGTCGACCAAGATGACAGGTCAGCCTCATGGTAGCGAAACCAGAGGTTCGCCACGTCCGTCAGATAGAATATGACGTTACTGAGCTTGTATGAGTCATCCCACTTGTAGCTGCTTACTCTTTCATACGATGACAGCCAGTCGTCGACATCTTGATCGGCCGTGCCGCTGAACAGGCAAGGGTCACGCTGGCGCACGACGCCAGCACACATGATCGTGGGTGGAACGGCCGGCAGCGTCGAAGTGGACTCGTCTTGCATGGCGGTCGTAGAGGGTAGTGTACGGCTTCGCAGTTCCAGTTTGGGTGGGATCGTTTCCGGCACCTCCGCCAATTGTAATAGGGCGTTTATTAACGCTCAGGTGGAGAGCTGTGAGGACAGGACCTTGCAACGGCGAGCCCAGCGTACTTCTTCTTTGTCTTCGTCGCACAACGCACAGGTGCATGTCGATGGCTGAAGTGCTGACTATCACAGTACAGCGCGTAATGTGAGGGCCGTGCGGTGGCCCTGGGCCCTTGAAGGGTCCAAACTCGCTCGTTTAATAAAGTTTTTTCCTCCTCCTCCTCCTGCCAAGTCATCCTCGAAGCCTGGCGTACAACCCGAAAAGGCCGTGAACCTGGAGCTGTCCGGCGACACTCAGGAGCCCAGCAGGGATGCAGAGAAGGACGACGACGAGGCCTTGACGACCACGTCTGAGGCCCTCTCTGACGGGGCAACCACGGAGCCCTCCCCCGATAACGAGCCTGTAACAGAGGTGACAACCTCTCAGAGCGACTCCCAGACTTCCTCAGACGCACCCGGCTCTGACTCCCGAGCATTGGAGTCGCAACCTGTGGTGGGCCAGCACACGCACGTCGACAAGCTGCAGACGACGCCTGCTCCACTTGTGAAGTCGGCAAATCTGGAGGCTGTGCTGAATCCCCGCGCCTCCTGCACTCGGCGGCCTCTGCCCCCGTCCTCCCCAGTAAGGAGGTCACCCTGTCTGGCGTTGGGGTTCACGACGCTCTGGCTCGCGAGGCCGCAACGCCTGAGTGCAGGCCGCGTTGTGAAAGCGCCTTTGGCGGACGACGGCAAGCGTTACCTTTCCGGCACAGAGCTGTACATCTTCTTCGAACGCATCAGCGCCGCATAAGAAGGTGCGGAAGGCACCAGACGGCTCCGAGATGGACTTCTCGGATGCCGAGTCGTAACCACCATGGCGCTGCCTCTCAGGTTTAACGGCTGTTGCGGCCGCACCCTCCTCCTCGTCTTCGCAAGTCTGACGGTGGCTTCGACGCGGCTCAGTAGGCGCGGACCAGCGGCCACCGACCAGCGGCGACCGCTTCTCGCTCCCGGCTAATAGTCGCCTCGGCTGCGTCGCTGCGGCCTGTGGAGGGTGAACTGCGTGCCTTCCGTACAGTGAGTGTATGCGTGTGTTTGTAGTTTTGTTTGCACAGACGCGCGCGCCACACGGACCATGTCGAGGCCCGGGCCCGCAGGAATCAACACTCAACTTCCCGAGCTCCTCCCTAGTGCTGATTAGTGGACACGTTTATAGACTTTGCCCGATAAACTTTTCCGTGAGTCTGTTATGTTCTCCTCCGTTTCTTTGTTTCTGTGATATGAATAGTAGTCTTTGTTCCTCCTCCTTTTTATGATGGCTATTTTTCGTTTTGCTTCCTTCAACGCGCAAGGCTTCCGTCACCCTGATAAGCAAAGGGAGGTGCTTCATCTTGCACGTTCGCATCGAGTAGATGTTTTGTTTTTGCAGGTGTGCAACTTCCGCACCCCCGCCGATGTCCTTTCCTTTCGTTCTCATTTTAATGTTGAGGCCTTTTTTTCGTTAACGGCCTCACGGTGTTGTGGCGTAGGCGTGATGTTTCTTTCACCAGCATACAGGGCATGTGGTCACTGTACATATGGCATAGATGGGCGCGTGATTGTCGTTGACATTTTTCTGGATGGCCGCAGGACTCATTTTGTCAACGTGTATGCGCCAGTCACGCGTAATCTGACAAACGAGTTCTTTCGATCCATCATGACATACTTTCTCGACGACGCGCCCAACTTTCTGCTCGGGGATTTCAATTGTATTTTAGACATAGTGCGCGACATCAGGGGACCTGGTCTGGGCGCCTCAATTTACCACGCGAAAGAACTTGGAAAACTAGTGCGATCATTACGCATAGAGGACGCGTGGGTCACTCTTCACAGAGACTATTTCGAGGCAACACGAGTCTGGGGCCAGAGCGCGAGCCGAATAGATCGAGTTTACATTCCCTCCGCCATGGCACCTGACTTACTACAGTGCGAGGTATTGCCTTTCCCACCAGGCCTTTAACTAAGTGATCCCCTCCCGGTCACGGTTACCCTGCGAGCAGCCCCGGGCCGTGGAAACAGCCCCCTGATGTGGCGCATGGATGCAGCGGTACTACGCAATGAACAATGCTTCACTGCTATACGCCGAGAGTTGTTCTTCTCTGTGGCAGCAGTTAGTGACATAACACCTGTTACGTGGGACGTGCTGAAAACATGCTGGCGCGATGTTCTTGTGTATGCGGGGAAGGCGCGGCGCATCCGCATTACGACCATGGTGAATGAAGTTTTGCGCCGTATGCGCATCGTACGGGGCGGCGAAAAGCTTACGTTCCCGATGCGCGAATATCTCGAAACGCTGCGCGAGCGTCATCACCGCATCCTCGAAGACAGTTCTCGCGCATCACTCTCAGCGGGAGCACGAAACGTGCCGCTTGAGGATACGCAGACCTCGGACACGCTGGAGCCGTTGGCAAGCGCAGTAACAGGCTAACGGGCGGGGAGAGCGTCACGTTTGCGGACGGTACGACGTCTTCGGAACCCGCGGACATCCGCAACTCGCTTACCGAGCATTTCGCGGCCTTCTTTTCGTCACAAGGCCTCGACTAGGAGGAGCATTTTCAAGAAGCTGTCGGCTCTTTCTGTGGGCCTCTCCATCAACTTCCAGAAGACGCATGTTCGGCACTTAAGAAGCCGGCCACTTTGGAGGAGGTGCGTTGTGCCTTAGGCGCCATGAACCACTCGACCGCTTCCGGTCCTGACGGACTTGTAACGGGTTTTTATTCTACTTCCTTTGACATCCTCGGTCGTTGTTTACTTAGGCTCCTAAACTGTTTCCTCGAACGGGGCGCCAAGCCGCCCTTGTTAACTGTCAGCCGTATCGTTCTAATACCGAAGGAGGGCATGACGCCGTCGAGTCCCTCATAGTGGCGACCGATTACCCTCCTTAACACCGACTATAAACTCGTAGCCACTTTTCTAGTCCGTAGGGTGCGAATCTACCTTCAGGACTTGGTTAGCCCATACCAGTCCTGTTCGGTACCTGGACGATCGGTGTTCGCTTCGCTGACACTGACGAGAGACGTCTTCGAATACGCCTCTGCCAAACAGGTCACTTGAGCTTTTGTTTCCTTAGATCAGGCAAAGGCCTTCGACCGCGTAGAACATGGTTACTTGCTCGCTGTGCTCCGCTCATTTGGTTTTCCTGACAAATTCGTTCAGCTCCTACGCGCCCTTTACACAGATCTTAGCAGTGAATGGCGAAATTGCCGCCAGCTTTCCGATTGCGCGGCGAGTGCATCAGGGGTGCCCGCTCTCGCCGGTAGTCTTCATACTTTCGCTCGACCCGCTGCTGCGTAGGGTCGCCGCGGACAGGCGTATTCGAGGTTTTCCGTCAGTTGGACAGGAGACTGTCATTTTATCCGCATACGCGGACGACATTTCACTCTTCGTGCGTGACAATGACAGCTTCATTGTTGTTTTGAACATCTTTTTAGAATACCCAGCTGTATCAGGAGCGCAGCTCAACACGAAGAAATGTAACGCTCTCCGCTTCGGTCAGTTCAGGGGCCCTTTAGCCGCCGCCGTACCGTTTGTGGACTCAGTGCGTCTACTTGGCGTGCTGTTTAAGCCAAGCGGAGTCTCTCCCCGGACATGGGACGTAGTTCTCACCCGGCCACGCACGCGCTTTCTAACGCAGCGCGTTTCAACCTCGCCCTCGATGCTAAAGTTAGTGTCGTCAAGACACGAGCGTGCGCTTTCACCTTTTTTGTGGCACGTATCGCGACAATCCCGCACCGGGTGGTGAACAGACTCGCGTCCCTTATAGGGACTTTTGTTTGGGATGGCAGGATAGTCGCCCGTGACATCCTACACCTTCCGAGGAGCAGGGGAGGCCTTGGCCTTCCGTGCATCCCGACAGTGACTCGAGTGCTCGCGTTAAGGCTGGTGGAAAGGCTATTAGCTGACGAGTCTTACCCTGGTCGCTCGCTCATCCTGTACTGGATGAGCACGGCGCGTCGTGTGCTTACACCCGAACAATACCTCGGTCCACAAGCGGACAGACCTCTGCCTTTTTACCGCGAGGTTGCCGAGATAAAGTCGACTCTAGATGCAGACCTGTCAGATGTTAATGTAGGCGACCTACCAGCGATGCGCATCAGCGAATTAGTCGCCGTTCGCAGGCTTTCAGCTGATTAGCAACGAGAGACCGATGTACGCAAATGGCGAGCGTGAGCAGCTTGTCGGCTGCCAAATAAAGTGCGAGATTTTGACTGCCTTAGGCGCTAGGGCGTCCTCCCCACGAGACAGCGCCTTGCCAGATGGGGTGTTGTACCCAATGACCAGTGTGACAACTGCGGTGCTTCCGAGAGCCCCGCGCTTGTTTTTTTCGAATGTGTAGTTGCGAGAACAATGTGGCGGTTCGCATATAGGATGTTTAACGTCCGCATGAACCCTGGCGTCAGATGCCGGCACACCACTTTTGAACATCTTGTGTTCACTGTGGTTCTGTTTGTGTTGTGGCGTCGCAGGTGGCTCGCTGAAGCGCGCCAAACTCCCGCCCGAACAATGTACCCAGCCTTGCAGAGGTTTCGCCTCGTCGTGTCTAAGAATCTGTCTGGACAGAACTGACGGCGAGGCGGGGTTTCTGCGGCGCTGGCACACGCGCTTTTATGTTGTACGAGGCAGCAGACTTGAGATGCCTGTCGTCCTTTATTAGAACCCTCCTCGTTTATACTCTTTTCCCCCTCTCAGGGTAATCATGTTATATTTAGTTTATTATGCATATGTAACCTATAGTGTTTTGCGTAGTGCTTTGTTTTGTGAGTAATGTGTGTTTTTGTAGTATGTATGTATGTATGTATGTATGTATGTATGTATGTATGTATGTATGTATGTATGTATGTATGTATGTATGTATGTATGTATGTATGTATGTATGTATGTATGTATGTGTGTGTGTGTGTGTGTGTGTGTGTGTGTGTGTGTGTGTGTGTGTGTGTGTGTGTGTGTGTGTGTGTGTGTGTGTGTGTGTGTGTGTGTGTGTGTGTGTGTGTGTGTGTGTGTGTGTGTGTGTGTGTGTATGTATGTATGTATGTATGTATGTATGTATGTATGTATGTATGTATGTATGTATGTATGTATGTATGTATGTATGTATGTATGTATGTATGTATGTATGTATGTATGTATGTATCAAAGCCATTTTGTCTCGGGGCATTTCTGCCCTAAAAACCACTTTTGCCGCCCGACATTTGTGCCATAGTTTTCTTTTTCTTATGATTGGCTTTCTTTAAATTTTCCCTTGGGAGTTTCGCATTTTCTTTTATTTTCAATTCGTTCTTGCCTGCGATAACCCCTGGTTCGGGGCAGGCTTTCCCTAACATTTATTTGGTTTTTATCATTTTGAGAGAGTTTATAATAAAGGAAGTCTCTCATGAACAGCACCTCAAGTCATGCCCAACGGAAGATAATTTCCAGTGCTATGAGGAGGATTGCTCTTCAAAGACATTCTTTTGTCTTATAATGGTGTCTCTCATGTAGTAAGGGGGCACTCAAGCGCCATGCAGGGGGCGTCGCGCCCACATATTTGTTCCAATGGCAATAAAATGTTTCTACCACCACCAGCTCCACTTTCGCTCCCACCTTCCTTCCTTCCCTTAGAGCGCGATTCAGGTGTACACAGAAACAAGAGTTGCAGATGCTGCGCCTTTGCATTCCTGCGAGCCAATTATGAAAGTCACGCCTCACATTTCATCATGACCACGCATGGTACACACTGCAAAAATAATTCATAAATTATGCGAGCGCCCGCAGAGAACTGCAGGGTAACATGTGCAGTAACCGAGAATTTACACCCTCATAGAGGAAAGCATCATATTTTGATGTAGTTTGCATATACACAGCTGGCTTGGTAGTCCGGATCTCTAGCCGATCGTTCCTTGGCTTTTGAGGAAGGCCTAGCCCGGATATAGCCCGCGCGCATTTTCCTTTAAAACATATTGCTAGACATTTGATGAGACGCTTGATAACTTTGGCCACAGCGTTTTCAAGTCTCTTAAAGTAATATGTGTGAAAAATAAAATAGTTGTCTGTAATTCTATATACATGTCTTGCTACAAATATACGCCTCATTCTACCGAAAATGGTGAAACAGCTGATGAATTGCACTCAAACTTCTCATTAGGAAGAACCGTAATCGTCGGCAATCTTGTTTTTTTTTTTTAAGCGCGCCAAACAGCTTCCCGAAACAGACATGTGGATATTATTTGCCATCACTGTAGATGGCGCGATGCAAACATGTAAAGCATTAATGTATTGAGGCACCCTAGCAGTCAGGAACAATGAGCGATCTCTGTTTCCGGCCACATCCAAGTAAAATGCCGTGCTGATGCGAAGATAGCACATCTTGTTCACGTGTTTTGATCTATATCGTCGTGAAGAGTAGCAGCACAGTCAACTTTTTACCCGCAATCTCTTCAGTATTTAAGAAGCTGTTGGCTCCTTCTATGGGCCTCTTCCTGAACTTCCAGAAGACGCATGTTCGGCACTTAAGGAGCCGGTAACTTTAGAGGAGGTGTGTTGTGCCTTAGGCCCCATGAAATAGTCGACCGCTCCCGGTCCTGACGGACTTGTAACCGATTTTTATTCTACTTTCTTTGACATCCTCGGTCCTTCTTTACTTCCGCTCGTAAATGTTTCCTCCAGAGCGGCACCATGCCACCCTCGTTCAGTGTCCGCCGTATCGTTCTAATACAGAAGGAGGGCATGACGCCGTCGACTCCCTCATCGTGGCGACCGATTACCCTCCTTAACACCGACTATAAACTCGTAGCCACTTTTCTAGTCCGTAGGGTGCGAATCTACCTTCAGGACTTGGTTAGCCCATACCAGTCCTGTTCGGTACTTGGACGATCGGTGTTCGCTTCGCTGACACTGACGAGAGACGTCTTCGCCTGTGCCAAACGGATCACTGGAGCTTTTGTTTCCTTGGACCAGGCAAAGGCCTTCGAATGCGTAAAACATGATTACTTGTTCGCCATGCTCCGCTCTTTTGGTTTTCCTGACGGATTCGTACAGCTCCTACGCGGCCTCTACACAGATGTTAGCAGTGAACTAGCATTGAATGGCCAAATTGCCGGCAGCTTTCCGATTACGCCGGGAGTGCGTCAGGGGTGCCAGCTCTCGCCGGTACTCTTCATACTTTCGCTCGACTCGCTGCTGCGTAGTGTCGCCGCGGACAGGCGTATTCGAGGTTTTCCATCAGTAGGACAGGAGACTGTCCTTGTATCTGCATACGCGTACGACATTTCACTCTTCGTGCGTGACAATGACAGCTTCATTGTTTCTTTTTTGAACATCTTTTGAGAATACGCAGCTGTATCTGGAGCGCAGCTCAACCCGAAAAAAAGTAACGCTCTCCACTTCGGATAGTGCAGGGGTCCTTTAGCCGCAGCCATACCGTTTGTGTACGCAGTGCGTGTACTCGGCGTGCTGTTTGAGCCAAGCGGGGTCTTCCCCCTGACATGTGACGTAGTTGTCTCGTACGCCACGCACGCGCTGTCTGATGCAGCGCGTTTCAACGTCGCGCTCAAGGCTAAATTTAGTGTCGTCAAGACACGAGCGTGCGCTTTCACCCTTTATGTGGCGCGTATCGCGACAATTCCGCGCCGTGTGGTGAACAGACTCGCGTTCCTTTTAGGAACTTTTCTTTGGAATGGGAAGGCAGCGCAAGTCGCCCGTCACATCCTTCACCTGCCGAGAAGCATGGGAGGCCTTGGCCTGCCGTGCATCCCGACAGCGTCTCAAGTGCTCGAGTTAAAGCTGGTGGAGAGGCTATTAGATGACGAGTCTTTGCTGGTCGCTCGCTCATCCTGTACTGGATGAGCACGGCGCGTCGTATGCTTACACCCGAGCAATACATCGGTCCACAAGCGGACAGACCTCTGCCTTTTTACCGCGAGGTTGCCCAGATAAAGTCAACTCTAGATGCAGACCTGTGAAATGTTAATATAGGCGACCTACCAGCCATACGCATCAGCGAATTAGTAGCCGTTCGCAGGCTTTCAGCTGATGAGCAACGAGAGACCGATGTACGCACATAGCGAGCGTGGGCAGTTGTCGGCTGCCAAATGAAGTGCGAGATATTGACTGGCTTAGGCGCTGGGGCGTCCTCCCCACAAGACAGCGCCTTGCCAGATGGGGTGTTGTACCCAAGGACCAGTGTGCCAACTGCGGTGCTCCCGAGAGCCTCGCTCATTTTTTTTTTCGAATGCGTAGTTGCTAGAACAATGTAGCGGCTCGCATATAGGATGTTTAACGTCCGCATGAACCCCAGCGTCAGGCGCCGGCGCATCCCTTTTGAACACCTTGTGTTCAGTGTGTTTTTGTTTGTGTTGTAGCGTCGCAGGTGCTTCGCTGAGGCGTGCCGAACTTCCGCCCGTGCAATGTACCCAGCCTTGCAAAGACTGCGCCTCGTCGTCTGGAAGTATCTGTCTGGACAGTTAGAAACTGACAGCGAGACGCGGTTGCTGCGGCCCTGGCACACGCGCTTCTTTGTTGTACGAGGAAGCAGACTTGAGATGCCTGTCGTCCTTTATTAGAGCCTTCCTCGTTGATACTGTTTTCCATCCTCTCAGGGGAATCATGATATATTTAGTTTATTATGCATATGCAACCTATAGTGTTTTGTATAGTGCTTTGTTTTGTGAGTAATGTGTGTTTTTGTATGTATGTATGTACCCAATAAATTCTCTTTTTGACTTAGTTTCGTGGCAAGGTACCTGGTGATACAGGTTATTAGCAGCTACATTTCTCCACTGAATCAGACCTGTGCGCTTTTACATTTGTGGATTAAATTATTTGGAGTAGCAATAAATTTCGCGCGCATCTTTTAGCCTGATATATTTACAACGCCACTGCTTAGGATGCGGAGATAGGACCTACCTCTACCTGCTCTGCTGCCGATAAAGGAGCAGTCTCCGATTCAGCGAATGCCTCCAGCACCTTGCAGTAGGTGCAAGCGAATCTCTCACCCTAGCCGGCCAACTGAAATACCTCGGGAGCAGTGGCGTTTGTGATGCTTTACCGCCTTCCACCGATCGTCAGCGATGAACCTCTCGCACATCTGTTTAACCTGTTCGGCACAATACATGCGATTTCATACGTCGTCTTTCGCCCGTCCGGGCCTAGACTGGCGGAAAGTTGGCTATGATGAAGATGCAAAAATCGCAGTAAAGATTTTATCGCGGCGAGCGGTTTCTCGGTGATGCTAGAATACCGAAGAATGATGTGAACATTCGAATGCCGTGGGGCTCAATCTTATTTTGGAGCACCTTGTACGGCTCATCGGTGTGCCCACAGAGCTGTGCATGGCCATACGAGCGATACGCGCCGAGCTGAACACAGGCACTGCGGAGGGAAACATGCCACCGTGGAAGGTTGTCGCTATCGACCCAACGTCGCGTTCGGAAGCTGGGCCCGATAATTTGGAGTAAGGATGCTGATTGTGCTTTGTCTTGATTGTCCAGATAGCGCTATGGCCGAATGTAACCGCTGAAGGACAGCCCTGCCAAGCATGTCCTGATGCTTGTGCCTCGCAACGCCCCCTGACTGCCTCATCATCGACGCGTCACAACATGCGTTCGACGCAGTTCCACGTGTACTGTTCCGGTATCATCTGACCACATCGGTGACGACATCGGCTGCCCTTTCCACCGTGCATAAAAGGATTCAACTCGCCGAACCGACTTGTAGGCTCGGTGACACTGAATCGGGAATAATTTTTAAACTCCTTCACAGAGGGAAATGGCACTGTCTCTAACACTTGTTAGTGGACACCTGCACCACGCTGTAAGGAAAGGGTGGCCGGTGGAGTGAAAGTGGAAAGAGGGCGATATTTGTCACACTTGTTTCTGTCGACACCTGGACCACGCCGTAAGGAAAGAAAGGCAGGTGGGCCGTAGTGGAGTGCTCCGAAGAATTTTCGATCATCTGGAGATCTTTAATGATCCAGTTTTTTTGTTGCTCCGGTTTATGAAACATCCTCTATTCCGTCAAGGATGTTTCCTTAACCTTCACGGTGTTGCCTGCACTGCTTTGCCTTATGGCTGTTTTATGATTGCACCTGAATCATGAGAATGTTATTTGCAATAAGGAGATGAAAGCAAAACCTGCACCTCCGTCTGACGCATACTGAGACCGTTCTGAAAAAAGATCTGTCAATGAGAATACAAAAAGAGAAACTGGATACGAATAAAATATTGGACACTGCTTCAGAATATAAAGCACGTTGAAACTTCTGTAATAATGTAGAACAAATAGTATCGTTCGTAGATAATATTATTCCAAAGTTTTAAGTCCTGGGGCAGCACATGGCAAAATTTGAACGATGATGCAGCTGCATGAGAAAAGAAATTCTCCAGTTTGCAGAAAAAGCCTTTTACGTTTTTCGGCCGTGTGACGCAAGGCACCACAATGCTAGAACTGACGAAGATCCTAGTGAACCGTTTTTCGAAAACGGAACTTGGTGGCGTTCAAGATTTCGCAGGCGGGAAGTTCGAGATTTTCCTGAAGACTAGGGCTGCTGTTGAGAGATTCCTGAAGGATCCCGTCGCAGATGTTAAGGGAACTGCGGTGACGTTTGAGTATCGGGGCACGCGCGCGAAGCTGGTTCGCGTCTTTGGCTACTCATCGGAGCACCATGACGTCGAGTTGGCAAGTGCACTGCAGCCCTATGGAAAAATTGTCAGCGTTGCTCGCGAGACCGTCCCCGGCTTCCCGTTCGTCACCACGGGGATCCGACGGATCAAGATAGAGATGAAGGGTGAGATTCCGAACTTCTTGGATGTGATTGATACAACCATCCATTGCGAGTATGAAGGAGTCAAGAGGGTATGTCGCAAGTGCGGATACGAAGGCCACATGGGCGCGAGTTGCAACACGCCACAGTGCGAGCGTTGCAGCGCGTATGGGCATGAAGTGTGTGATGCCGGGTGCCCTAAGTGTGGTGAGGACCACGCTGTAAAGGCATGTAAGAAGAGGACCTTTGCGTCTGTGTTAGGGAATGAAGACGTGAATGAACAGCCAGCCGATTATTGGGAGCAGCCCGCACCAGCATTCGTGCTGGCAACTCCTGAGAACCCGAAAGATACTGAGACGCAGGGTGGTGCGTCTACAAACGCCATCACCGAGGAAGATAGCAAAGAGGCGACGGCTGCGGCCACGCTATCTGAAGAAATAGAGGAAAAACAAGCAGAAGTTGTCTATGAAGACCACGAGGTGCCCCCAACGTCCGCTGCCGGGAAAGCGGTTACGGACATTGCCGCACCCTCTACAGCGCCCGAACAGAACCCCGAAAAGAAAACTGAAACTGGACACTGCCAGGTGCCCTCAGTGGCCGCCATGGTTGAGGAACAAGAGTGTGCAGCCGGCGTCGCTGCCGCAACAAAAGACCGATCGGGTGAAACTGAAGATGAAGAGAAAGACATGGATACGACCACAGTGCGCCCCAAACGCAAGCGCAGTCCCAGAAAGAAGAAAACCAAAAAATCAGCGCCATCAACATCATCGGAATCTTCCGCCGACGCGCCGTTTACGAAGCGTGCGTTTCTGAAAAACACTCCGCCAGTAACCGAGAGCAGCTCTGACACTGAAACAGAAATGCCGAGCCAAGCTCCCTGTCACATTTGCAACACAACGAATTGTGATTGCTACTCGGACATCTCGGACATCTACGACGGCGATTCCACAGCGGAGTCACCTTCCGCTTCTCCCACTGCCCATGACACCGCTCCCTCCTTATGAGGTGGTCGCGCACTCCCCCCCTTCCTTCCTTTAGCTACATCCTGGCCTTTTCCTTCGTTCTCGCAACGATAAACATTCGCGGCTTCACTAAACCTGCGAAACAAGCTGAAACAATAAAACAATAGACATAGCCCGCGCCAAAAATATCGACATCCTCGCACTTCAAGAAACTTATATTCACCGGCAAGAACAAATTGAAAATTTTGACCTCCGTTTCAGCACAAAATCCTATGGAGTTTCGGAAGGAAGGGTTCAGGGGGATTTGCACTCATCATCCTAAGAGACGCCGGCCTGTCAGTCCTACGCCATTATCGGGACAACGGAGGACACTTTGTCTCGATTGACCTTAACAATGGCATGCGCATCATTAATGTATATGTCCCATGCCGTTTTGGACAGCGAGAATTTTTTGAGGGGCTAGAAGACAGATTTATTGGCCCAGCCAAAATAGTGTTATTGGGGCGATTATAACTGTGTCCTCTTCAAGGAAGACCGCCGCTCTCTTCGGGGTACACCGCGGCGGCTTAGACCAGACTACAATGGCGCACAGGCCTTGCGTGATCTGGTGGAGGAGTTAGACTTAACCGATGCTTGACGCGCACTCCAACCTGGTCGAGCCGGCATGACCTGGTCTGGCCGTGGTCTCGAAAGCCGTATTGACTACGTCTATGTCTCTGCTAGCGTAGCTGGTTCCCTGCACTCTGTGTGGGTATTCCCCAATGCCCTAACTGATCACAGGCTGCTTATCACGCGCTTGTGTGCGGCTGATATTACTCCACGAGAAAAGGGTTGCTGGAAATTAAACACGCGACTTCTGGATGACGAGCGTGTCCAGCAGGAAGTCGTCAAAGTTATAAAGCGTTAAGTCTCCCCTAACATGGATGCAGAAAGCTGGGATAATATGAAAACATCCATCAAGATTTGCCTCCAAGAGTGGGGCAAGAAGATGGCGCGGGAAGAGAGGGAAGAAATCCGAATAGTCTCGGATGCCATCATCGCGCTATCGGCCCCATTTTCTCAGGGACCAAGCATCCCCGCGGCGTTGGCCACCCTGCGTAAGGAGCTCCATCGTCTTCTAAACCGGTGCTGGGACAGACTTCGCGCAACAGCACGCGCTGAACGATGGGAAACCCAGGCATGGTGTTCGCGTCATCTGCTACGCCGTCGCCTTGCCAGAAAAAACGAAACCCTCTCTGCAGTAGAAGATCCACTCACCGGCCATATTGTTACGATCCCTGAGCAGGTATTGAGTTTAGCTCGCGATTTCTACATCGAACTCTATGCTGCTGAGCCCTGCACCCCCACATCGTTCCAGCTGGAGGCAGCAACTGACGCACCTAACCTGGACGACACATGGCTGTCGTCTGAAGAGCTACACACAGCCCTAAAACAGATGAAGCCAAAAAACGCCCTGGTATGGACGGACTCCCGCCAGCCTTTTACATAAAGTTTTGCCGTCGCTAAAGACCGCTTTCACCAACTTAGCAAACGACGCCCTAGAGCGAGGGGAACTAACTCCAAGTATTAACGAAGGCCTCATCACACTCCTGTGCAAGGACACCTCCAGGAGCAGCGACCTTAAAGCTTGGAGGCCAATAACCGTTCTAAATACGGACTACAAGGCAATTGCCAAATGGCTCTCCTTACGCCTGACACCTGCTCTATCGTCAATAGTAGGCCCGCACCAGGCTTGCTGTGTCCCAGGCCGCTCGGTAGAACTCCATGGCATGGCTCTGAGAGACCTTTTGACATGAATGGAATCACGCAGCCTCAATGGCTTTCTTTGCGCCTTGGACCAAGAGAAGGCATTCGACCGCCTGAGTCAGGAGTACCTTTTTAGGACACTTGAGCTCGCGCGCATTCCCGTACAATACATAAATATGTGCAAGGCGCTTTATGCCGCACCTCAAGCAGCATTCATTGTACAGGGGCGCATCTTAATGCCCTTCCCCGTGGAAAGGGGTGTCCGACAAAGTTGTCCCCTCTCCCCGTTGCTCTATGTCATAGCAATTGAACCCCTCCTGCAAAAGATTGTTAGAGATGGCCACATTCGCAAAACACCATTGCCAGCGGGCCCTCCCTGCACTCCAGTGTTCGCCTACGAGGATGACTGGTGCCAGACACATATCAGTGGCGAGACTACTTGAATTAACTACGGAGTACTGCCAAGCGAGTGGGGCTCGCCTCAATCACAAGAAGTCCACTGTTATGGCCTTGAACACGACCCCCTCCCCTACCACTATCCAATCGATCTCTGTTACTCGCGAGACACAAATCCTCGGATATTTCTTCGATTCGGCTGGATCAGCGTCTAGAAATTGGAATAGGGCTGAAGAGCAACTAAGAATCAAAACCCACAATCTTGGAGAAAAGCCCCTAACTGCGCAGGCCACCATCAGCAAGACAATGCTGATTTCTACCCTCATCTTTGTGGCCAGCATTCTTGACATCCCCCTAGACAAGAAAAAAACAACTCCAGAAACATATATACCGCTTTTTGTGGCAGGGAGCCCCGATAACATAAAGCGAGCCATTGTCTGCCTGCCCAGATTCAAAGGTGGCCTGGAGCTGCCCAATCTGGATATTCTCGCAAGGGCTCTGCACATCAAATGGACATTCAGAGTCGTCGAATGCGACATGCCGCTAACAAAAACGATGGCTTCGTACTATCTGTCGACACGGCTGCGAACATTCACTGAGAAGGCCCTACATCAAAACGCCCCGCATGCAGGGTCACCCCTATCATTTTACCGAACCGAAGCCACAGACTTAGAGTACCTGAAAGAAAACTCGTCTGACGATGACCCACGAACCATGCACCTGAAAGATATTATCAATATTGTTACGGACGACAAGGAAGAAGAAGCGGGCAGTGGCGCGGGCAGGAGCGCTCGCGCTAGGCCCGCCGCGAACATTCATTAAACGTCATCTACCATCGTCATCGGTCATGTTCTGTCTCCTGTCTTCATCGGCTTGCCACTTCGTAACATTTGGTTGGAGGTGCGGCGTACGACATCCCTATCCTCGCCTTGGAGCATCGAGGCCATCTTCAAGCCGGGACCATCACCGAGGGCCCAGGGAGTTCGCCGAGCAGCTTCGCCCCAGCCCTTCAAGCCCAGACCTGAACAACTACCACCGCCCAGCCCCCAGCCCGGACCTGAAGACAAGGAGAACAGACCAATCAGAACCGAGATGAAGGACCCGAAAGACCCGAATGACCCGAAGGAACCGATGGACACGAATACACAACCCCCGCCCCAGCTGCCCGACGTGACCTCGAGCCATCGGTCCCATGGACTCTGGTGACGGATGTTTGACAGCTCCAAGGGAGGCAGATCACCCACGCATCAGACATCGTACCGGCAAGCCGTTCTATTCTTCCTTCTTCCTCTTCTTCTTCAAGCATCCAGACGCGCCCATCATTACGCCATAAAATCATTAACATCGCTAAACTTCCACGTCCACGATCGCGACGATCGCTCGGTGGCCCCGGGTCATGTTACGGACGACAAGGAAGAAAAAGCGGGCAGTGGCGCGGGCAGGAGCGCTCGCGCTAGGCCCGCCGCGAACATTCATTAAACGTCATCTACCATCGTCATCGGTCATGTTCTGTCTCCTGTCTTCATCGGCTTGCCGCTGCGTAACAATATGATCACCCCTCCGCTCCCTGCCCGCCTATCAAGCTACATGCTATGTGCAGAAAGACCCAGTTGGCAGTACATAACCGCCCTCTTCCTCGATGCACGCCGAGCCTCCCTGATGTGGAGGTTCGTAAGAGGCATTTTACCAATCAGAAGGCGTGCCTTCGTCCCTGCGACGTCAGGAATGATTGACCTGTGTCCCTTCTGCTTGGCCCGAGAGACAGCGGAGCACATCTTTCTTGACTGCCTAATTTTCGCAGCACTCCTAGAGCGTCTGAGAGATATGTTCGGCCTCCCCGGGATCCCATACCCCACCGTGCGCTACTTGAACCCGCTTCCAAAGGAAGGGCGCAAGCAGTTTGTCTTGACAATGGCAGAGGTCAACTATCAGATGTGGTTGGCCCGCTGCAAAGCGGCCTACTCGAACAAGACTCCGAGCCTCCATGAAGTGAAAGCCAAAATAAGAAAAGAACTATGGTTCCACCTAGAGAGGGAGAGACGCCACTTAGGGAGAAAGAAGTTTTTTGAAGAATGGGGGACACCCTATGGTGATCTTGAAAGAAGAAAACGAAAAACTCGAAGTGAGATATTAGAAGACTTGCTTGCGTCAGGCTTCGACCCACCGGGGTTGTGCGGACGTGGTGCATATGCACTGCGACCCCACCCCGGTAGGAACAGGCCGGCTTGCATGAGCCCCTTGGCTGGGAAAAGCCCGCTCCCCGAAACAAAAAACCCCCCCAAACCTTATGGGGCGGGAGACCTTGCCTGGGTAGCCGTAGGATGATGATGGTCGCAGGTTGAGGTCTGTACCCTCACAAGAGGATCGCACCTAGTGCATCCTTCCTTCCATCTGACAAGGCAAAAAAGCTGATGACTTCGAAACCCGGAGTCGCTGCAACGACATTATGATTTATGGCATAAAAAATACAACAAATGACGATGGCAAATCGCTCGAACACCAAGTTCGACGGTACATATTTAAGTAAAAATTTGTCTGATAGTCATCTATGCGGAGCGTATTCACCGGGCGTTAACCGCAATAGCAAAACAGTTGCGACTGTCCGGTTATACTATTATTTTTGACAACAAAAAATATATTTTGTCAAGCTACCACTAACTTGAGGTTAGTTCTTTTACGATTTCTGAGGGTTTATTGTAAAATGCCAGGTATCATTACTATAACCATAGTCCTTCAATGCTTTTGAAGGACTCTGCTATAACCTTTGGCGCTTTCTTGCCACAGAGAAGGCCGGCAGCTCCAAGGTTTGATATTTAGTAATCTCAAGGTCGAAGGCAGGGTTTTGCTCAGGACGAAAAATTAAATAAAAGGGTTACATAGTACATTGCTGTCTGCATGCGCACAGCAGCTCCCATGTTGACAACAGATGACCAAATTTTTTATGCCTGTGTCTTTCAATGCACTAAGCATTGTAAATAAGATTAGCCCCTTACAGAGACCTGCATTATGGAGTTGTTGTTGTGGTTGTTGTTGTTGTGGCTGTAGGAAGAAGGAAAAGAAAATGCACGGGCCTGCTACTGGCTCTGTAGCTGAGCCATTACGCAGTCTCTCACAGCCTGAGTCGCTTTGGGACGTTAAACCCTATAAACGAAATCAAACCATGAATGACATGTCACATATTCAAATGAACAGAAAAACTGAACGATGGAGCAAACGTACCGGAAGAAACGCAGTTGAAGGGTAATCGCACGCTCAAAAACAAAATGATAATAATAATAGTAATACTGCATCAAAAACTCGTTTTATTTCTTTCCCTCTTTTTTGTCTTTTATTAAAAACACCCCCACAAATTTTGGCGGTACTTGTCCAGAAAGTAATTACATGTCTCGCAAATCGATGTGATGCACAGAAATTTAGGTGATCGCAATATACATTAAAGGTTGGTTTAATCTGTGGAGTTCAACGTCTCAAAGCAACTCAGGCTATGAGAGACGCTGTAGTGGAGGACTCCGGAAATTTCGACCACCTGGGGTTGTTCAACGTGTACTGACATCGCCCGGCACAAGGGCGCCTTGCTTTTCGCCTTCATTGAATTGGTTGTGGCTTAGCTCAGCTATGCCAGCATATACGTAGCGAGAGACGCATTAGACCTCTTTGTCCCCATCGCATGATGCACCTTCAAGGCTAGGCGAACCCGTCCGGCTGTATTTTCACGCCGTTGCTTATCGAGACGCTCTGCGCAATCTTCCTCAGTCTCTTCAGCCTGTCGTCCTCGCCTGTTTTGTTCCGACGGCTAAGCCTGGCTTGTTTTAGTCTCCCCGACTCGTTTTGAAGTGCGATGAAGCGAAAGCATGTTTCGCGGTGGTCTGAAGCCCTCCACTACGAGTATTCGCGTTAAGGCTGGTGGAGAGGCTATAGGTGACGAATCTTCCCTGGTCGCTCGCTCCTCCTGTACTGGCTGAGCACGGCGCGTCATGTGCTTACACCCGAACATTATCTCGGTCCACAGGCGGACAGAACTCTGCCTTTTTACCGCGAGGTTCTTCCTCGGACGCCTATCTTGGTATACCGTGTGAAAGTTATATCGCTAGCAGTTGTGTCTCAACTGTCTTCCTGTCCCCTACAGACCAGCATGAAGTGTAGAGTTATTGTGTCAACAAAAGATAGCTCAGCCTGTGGCCCCGATGACTTCAAAGCAAAACCGCTAAAAGCGGTGAGTGGTTTAATTGCAGTCGCACTGGCCGATATCTGTAATCTTATTATGATAACATGCGAGGTTCCGGACAAAATCAAATTCGCTAGAGTTTCTGCCGTACATAAAGGAGGATCCCTTGACGACTTAAGTAACTATACAGACCGATTTCAATCCTCTCTGTTTTCTCTAAAGTAGCGGAACAGATCATTAACAAAAGGATAACGGGCTTCTTAAATACTCACAACTTAATTAAGAAAGAGCAGTACGGATTTTGTAAAATTAGGTCGGCTGAAACAGTCACACTAGATATCTTCTTATACTTCAGACAGGCTTTTAACTGCGTACAGAATGACCTCATTTTGCGTAAACTCCCCTTTTACGGTATCCGAGGTGTAGCACTTTCTCTAATAAAAAGCTATTTAACATCCAGGATACAGTTCACAAAAGTAAATAACGCCCAGTCCGAAATGAAAACAATTGAATACGGGGTACCCCAGGGGTCTATTCTTGGACCTGTATTATTTCTGCTATGCATAAACGATATTGTTAATATTCAATGACAGAAATATTTTGTGGTTTATGCAGATGGGATACAAAAGTAATGTTCTCAGGAAATAACCTAAATAATATATGCGAAGAAGCTAACATATGGCTTACAAATTTAAATTCATGGTTAAAATCAAATGAAATGCAATTGAACACGGAAAAAAACGAAGTACTTAATGTTTAGGTCGAAAGGACAAATTTACCATCCTTAGCCCTCGACTTTCAGGGAATACCTATCCAACACACATCAACAATCCGGTTTTAGGCTCGAAGAAAACTTGTCATGGTCTCCTCATACTGATTTCTTAAGATCCAATATATATATAGAGCCATTGGCCAACTACATAAAGTGAGGTCATTCCTACCACCTGATGCTAAACGCAAAATCAACTATGCACTTGTGCACTCTCGCCTGACTTCCTGTTCTCTGGTGTGGTCACGGACAACCGACACAAACCTGAACCACCTTTTATCACTGCAAAAACGAGCTCTACTGACTATTGGAAACATGCCCTTCACGGAAAGCATTACTTCGTACTTCACCAGATTTAGCATACTTTAGATCAAACAGTTGTTTAAGCAAAAACTATCTCTGGAAGCGTTAGATCAATACCGCGTAGGTAGAGCCAAGTTTCAGGAAAACTATAAAGTTAAGCATTCCCCGTACGAACTACGACATAACGCAATAGTTAAGGCCAGGTCACGCACAACCTATGGCTTACAGAGGTTATCTTCACAAATGCCAGAACTCTTCAATGAGCACCCGGACATATTAAACTTGGTAAAGTCTACAGTATCTTCAAAACAATTCAAAAAGCTAATTAAAGCAATATTTCTAACAGAGCTGGTGTGTGAGTTCAACCCCTGAGTGAAATCTTGATGTGGTTTTTCTGCATTATTCGGTGTGGTCATCATGCATTATGTGAGTTACTTTCTACTGTGTGCATGTGTTTGCGTACTACTTTACATTTTCATTGATTTTTGGTTCCTGAAACATGTGCTCGTTAGCAGCATCAAAGAAGTTACTTTGTATTATTACAAAACATAATTTTTTTTTATTCCCTTGTCATTACGCGGAAAGATTAGAATTGTACCGAAGGAAATGTGTCTCTTGCTGTGTTTACATTTATGTATTCTTTTGGGTCCGCATTAAGATGTGCAGCCGCAAGTAAGCATGTGCTGCTAGACGCTGTTAGGGTGGCATAGCCTAGTCAGGCTCTTTCCGAGCCTTTTGCTATTGCCTCCTGAGCCAATTTGTACTGACTTGTCTCAAAGAAAGAAAGAAAGAAAGAAAGAAAGAAAGAAAGAAAGAAAGAAAGAAAGAAAGAAAGAAAGAAAGAAAGAAAGAAAGAAAGAAAGAAAGGAAGAAAGAACGAAAGAAAGAAAGAAAGAAAGAAAAAAAATGTACCCCAATGTTTTTATAGTGTTTTGGTCTGTGAGTAATGTGCGTTTTTGTATGTATGTGTTTACCCAATACTCTTTACACACATGCATTTCGTGCCCTTTCCTTTCTTCTTAATCATGTGAATTACCTGTTTCGATCGTTTGTCGCCGGTCATGTGAATGTCTAATGTCTAATAAAACTTTTGTAAACACATATGCAGAGCCTGCGCCTCGTTATCTGGAGTACCTTTCTGACCAGTTAGAAACTGTTGGCGAGATGCAGTTTCTGCGGCACTGACACGCGAGCTTCTATGTTGCAAGGGGAGCAGATTTGAGATGTCTGTTGTGCTTAATTAATGCGAAAGAATTACGTCGCTATGTTCACAGATTCCTGTCCACAGAACGTGTACGCAAAATTGTGTCCGCAGCAGTTGTAATTGAGAAGCAGTAGAAGTTAATTAGTGGCGTCAATCGATCGAGGGTGACGTATTGTTGTGTCCGAAAAAATAATTACGGCAATAAATTATTTAGTAAATATTTAAAATAACTAGTTCGTAAGAAAGGAAAGCCGCAGTATCTGTCACATTTGTTATGTGAAGTCCTGAACCGAGCCGTAAGGCAAGGGAGTAAGGTGGGAGTGAAAGCGCAAAGAGAAAAAGGGGTACTGGGTAGTGGGTGTGGCGTCAAGAATGTGACGTCATGCAATCAGAAGTAGAGCCATAAAAAAGGCATAGGAAGAGATTGGCGAGCAATTTGAAAGTACCAAAGACTAAAATAGGTAACCAAGAAGTGAAACAAGCAACTAGAAGAACCAATCAACCAACAGCAGCATCCGTGCTTTCGCATTACTCCAATGCAGACTCTGCAGTGATCTTTATTTTTTTAGAACCCCCCCCCCCCTTCTCCTTCCATTTTTTTCCCTCTCTAAGGAATCGTGTATTTGATATTATTTTGTATGAGTACCTTATATGTTTTATAGTGCTGTTGGTCTGTGATTAATGTGCCTTTTTGTATGTATGTATGCATGTATGTATGTACATAATAAATTATCTCTGTGTGCACATGTGTCCGATAGTTCAGGAACTTTTTTTATGTTTGTGGAAATTGTTTGGTGGACCTAAAACTTCTCTTTCTGCTTCACTCTGCTTTCGCTGTTCGTTGCTAACATCGCACAGCACTCGAACGTCACTCCACGATCTACCCCCTGAAGAGTATGTACCAACAGACCTACGTAGCCCGCTGCTACGAACGCGGCTCCGCCGCTTCGTCGTCTTTGAAACGCAACCTAAACCGCCGCTTGTAGAGTCGCGTCCCTGGCAGCACACGACTATTGGTCCAGCAGCAGTGGTCCAATGCTGGAAAACCGGTGTTTCAATATCAGACCTACATTGCCTCTATTAGAAATAATACTTTTTCTTACTTTGGACCATTATTCATGCCATCAGTTTCTAGCGTTAATCCACTATATAGCACTACCGATATGCGTTTACTATTGGCGTGTCCATTCATTACCCAATCATCACTTCCTTCATAATACATTAGTATTCCCAAGGTTGGGAAAACAATGGTGTCCTTATATTGTGATATCAATGCCTTTCCAGTTCACGTCCCATTGCAAACCTACGTATTTCGCAGGCGTTGACAAGCCTTGCAGCAGTTTATCTTACAATAATTACGCACACAAATATTCTATTTTACAGTGTAAGGAGGGCACATGGTTAAATGCCCACTCACTGATAAATCTGTAATTTCTATCTTCCCCTCTTTACTAGCCAGCAACAACGCATTAAAAAAAAGAGCCAGCAAAATGTTCAAGAAAAACTTTTATTTAACTCTTCGATACATGCATTCCCATGCAGCACACCACTATTGAACCACCGGCGGTCAAATGTTGCAAAACCGGTGTTTCAATATCCCACCAACGTTGGCTCTTAAAGAAATTACAAACTTTTTCTTCCATTGGACCATCGTTCATGCAATCAGTGGTTCAGTGATAATCCACTATGTCACTATCAATATTCGTTTACTTTTGGCGCGTGCATTCATAGCCCAGTTATGACGGCCTTCCAAATCGATTGGCATTCCTAGGTTGGGAAAACAGTGCGTTTTCTATATTGTCATATCAATGGCTCTTCCATTCGTGTCCCATTATAAACCTGGCCATTTCGTAGGCATTTACAAGGCTAGGAGCAGTTTATGGTTACGCGACTAAATTTTTCTATTTTACAGTGTAAGGAGGGCGCACAGGTAAATGTCTCATTTCGATGTTTCTCTGACCAGTTCAATGAACTTGTTTACTCGCAAGAAACAGCAACGTAATCAGAAATAGGCAGAAAAATTATTGAGAAAAAAAATGTTAATTTGACAATTCGATACATGCATTCAGTGCCTGCTGAATCAGCATGCACTGGAGAGGAAGGTTCAACAACTGGCTATTTTATTAGTGTGAACAGCCTTTTAATTTCGGTGTACATTTATTCAAAACTGCATATCTATCTCGTATCATTTTTGAGGTGCTGGCATTTCCACGTAACCCAGTACTAATAGGAGACCGGTCCAGTTAACACCTATTTGGCCCCACCAGGTGTATACGTACGAGGTATCATTCACAATAGATCTGTAGAAAATCATGAGAATAAAATCATGGAGTACTTGATACATCAAAATTCAGAACACCACATTCTCTACGCCCGCGTTTAGGTCACATCAAATGTCTGTATTAAGGACATCGGAAGTGGTGGGCAACAGGTGATGGTCTTGAGGCAGCATGCCTCGTTGACGACAGTACCGGGAGATGTGTCCAGTCATGCCACAGCTATAACACACGAGTTGCGGGCGCCAGCGGTCAGAGTAAACGTGGGTGCAAACTTGTTCTGGCTAGTAATTGTAGTCGGGCCTGCATTGCTGACAAACCACTCCGCCTATGTAGGCGGTTCTTCGACTCATCCACTGCTGGGAAGACTATAGGTCGGCATATTGTCTGCGGTCGTCAATGCGTGGCGTATTTCGAACCAACGTCCAGGAAACAGATGGGGTCGCGGGTTCTGCCTGCAACGCGCAACCGTCATATTGGTGTTCTTCCCAGCTAGGAGGAATCTTTGTTGCGCAGCAGTTCTTCTCAAATGGTCTGGCGTCATTGATCAGCCATCGATTCGGAAGATTTATAACAACGCTTTCGACGCACTTGACGTTGGCCCGTCGCCTAAATTTAAGTGTGATGTAGCGCAACTTCTAACTTTCGAAGGTACAGCACTGCCTGGTCACGTGAGCAGTGCAGTTCAAATTACATTTGCTAATAAGGAATGTGTATACTTCTTCACCGATGCCTTTGAGTGAGCATCCCCATATATTTTCCTCGGATATCCGTGGGTTACGTTCTTGCACAACTTCAAAATGTCCATGATATATTGCGGTGCACGTCTCACCTGATACCTGTGTTCGCTGCCGCAACGTGTGCTCTGCGCGTGTCTTTTTTGCGGATCTGTCACCAAACCACTTCTTTATTCTTCCTGTGAAACTATCCCAGCCGGGTGAAACCTGATAACTGTCAAACCAAATTAGCGCTGATCCTTCAAAGAAGACCACGTTCGCAAGTTTCCCGGTTGAATCCCAATGATTATACTCGCCCACGTGTTCGTAGATGGTCAACTACTCGTTGACGTCCTCGTCAGATTTTGCACCAAAGATGCGCGGCTCGCGATAATGTTGCCAGTTTCCCCATACAGTATTGCTGGTTGGCATCTCCGTCTTGAGCCATATGTTGGATGGTAGGGGCGGTAAACAAGCCAGTGGGTGGTTTCGTCGAAGAGAACGGAAATTCTTGTTAATCCACCTCTCACCTCCACCACAACTGTTACGTACTCAGTACGTGACGGGGGTGCTAATTGTTTATTCTAGGCAGTGAGAGTCCCCAAGGCACGTCAGCTTCTGCTTCCTCCTCTCCACAATCCACCTTCTTCTCCCTTCCCATGACGCTCCAAAGCACGTGACAATATCATATAGTACACATGAATGATATACATCATAATGTTCGCGCACCTGTCATTGGATTATAACACCAAATTATACCAATATTACCCACTAATCAACTTTAACCCACCCACTAACGCGAAATATTCCTTAACGAGAGTCCATCTTCCCAACTTACGCTATATCAGTGTATAGATTAGGATCGACAGGCAGGTCAGGTAAGTATAATTTAGCATTTGTCCCGCCCGTGACAAATAACCGAGGCTCTAGAGATTTTAAAGCTTTGCAGCTCCCCCTGATTAGTTGGTGTCTTCACTTCACTTTAATACCTTAAAGACCCTCATTAGATGGTATTACATAAGGGGTCGGCGGCCACTTGACCGCGATAACGCTATAATCACAAAATTTAGTTACAACGGAACTGAGAAGGAGGAGCAGGATAAACATTTATTAACTGAGGATGTGAGGCAGACAGAGGCTTCAGCGCTAGGTGGCTACGAGCCCTTGAGCTCTGGTGACCGTTGCACGCTCGATGGCCCACAGTTGGATTAGCGAGTCCTAGTTGAGCATATCAGCCTCACGCTGCTGGAAGGTGCAGAGCTGCAGATCCCGCTGAGGGGATCTCGTTGGCATGCCCATAATATGTGGTGCAAGTTGGACCTTTGGTAACATGAGGTACAGTAAGGCGTGTATAATGCAGGCTATGCGTGGGCGTAGGTGGCTGGATTTGGAAAGGAAGGCGTCTGTAATTTTCGCCAGGTGACTTTCTGTGCCTTTATGAGAGATACGTGTTCCGGCGGGTACAGGGTAGGTATTGGAGGAAAGTGTAATTTCTTGATAGGAAAATGTACGGTCTCCTGCCAACCTCATGAGGGGTTTTCCGGTCGCCCGACTGACGAGTCCTCGGGCGAAATTGTGGGCATCCTCACTACCAGAAAGGGAGCAATGTGCTGGCATCCAGATTAGCAGTATTGAATGGTGAGTTCTTTCAGAGGCAAGCAGCAATTTGAGTGCTATAAGGGATATCCTGCCTTTGCTGTAACTTCTTATTGCAGTTTTGGAGTCGCTAATTATATGAAGGGATGAGGTTGAGCTTATCGCGAGAGCGATCGCAGTCTCCTCCGCCTCCTCCGGGACGTTGGTAATGACCGAACCGGTCGTGAGCTGTTGACGCTAACAATTTACTATCACAATTGGTAAAGCAGGGGTGAGCCCTCGTGCCACACCTTACATCTCGGAAATAGCAACGCGAAGAAAAACAGAGTATTGTTACAGCGAAATAGTATATATTGTGAAAGCGATACTACGCAAGGTCTAGCCCCTCGTCGCTGGGTGCCGTGTCCGTGTCCGTGGACCCTCATGACCTTCGAACTCATGTTACCCCTATGCCACGAGCAGGAGCTGCCAACTCGGGTAGCTCCTTTCATACGGGAGGGTGATATCACAATCAGCTTGCCAAATTGTTTGCATTCTCGTTACCCCTAAGACAGGCAGGCACGTAGGGCAATAATATAGCAGACAAAAGAAGCTTCCGCCGTTGCTTGCGCAATTCAACTAGGGTTAACCAGAGCCAAACCACCTATTTTATTGTAGCGAAAACTTCACTACGCTAGGTTACAGCAGGTCTTCATGTGACACTAAATTTGTCCTTCATGTGACTTTGACCTAAACGTGGATGTCAAATTTCGTGGTGTTCAACCATATGTATACTGCGCTTTCATTTCCCCTAGAGTGAACTTTCAAAGACATAATTCAATTCTATCAATCCAGCCATACAATCCATCCTAAGCCCTGCAAGTGCCTCACAAAGGCGGAGAATCGTATTCTCCTTCGCCTTTACAGCTAAACTTTACTGTTCCCGGCAGTATTAAAATACTTTGACCCCGCTTGCCATCGGATTTCTTGCATCATTGCCAATGTTCCGAGCAGTTGACACCGAAAATCTTGCCAGGTGGCGATGGTAGCCGTGTAGTGTTCGAACTACATCTAACAGCGTCTCCAAAAGTAAAATAATCATTCCGCAGCTTGCTCTCCTCCTCCCACGCTTTAAACGCAACGACCAGTTGGTAGCTGATAAGCCAGTCCTCAACGTCTATGCATCGGTCGCCATGGGACGATGTGGACATACGTGGAGCATAGAAGGGCAGCGGCGGGGCTCTAACGGGAAGCTGAATGGTCCCTTGCCACAGGCCGCTGGCAAATGAACCCCGGAAAAAGAAACGAGGATATTACGGTATAATGTTTGCAGCCAGAAATTTCTGCAACATGTAAGAAGCAAGCAGCCTTTTATAGTTATAAGAGCAACACGCGTATGCTCTTAAAGTAATTGCGGAAAAATAAAGCTTACTTCTGACGGCGAACGAGTTGAATCCAACGTAAGCGTCGTTCATGCTCCCAATGTAAAGTCCGGAAGCTGTAAAACATGGTCCTTGGTGAAAACCAACGACACAACAATTTCTTGAACTCTTGACAGGGTCCATTGGTGTCCGAAATGACCTCGCCGGCGTACCGCAGCAGAGTAGTCATCACACAGCAGCTGTAGCGAGTTCGCGTAACATTCTCACTATGGACACGCGTGCTGCTCATGGCTCGCGCTTCTCTCCGGACATACTGATTTAACTGATTTCTTCATAGGAAGGGAAAGGCGCGGTAACTGTCTCACTTGTTTTCTGTGGACACCGCAACCGCGCCGTAAGGGAAGGGAGGAAGATGGGAGTGAAAGGGGAACGAGAGAAAGAGGAGAAGCTCTCTCCGGACATACATGCGCACGGTGCCTATAGGAAGGAAAGTGAGAGTCAAGGAAGAGAGGGAGATAGAGGTATCGTACTGGAGAACTACGGTGCACCGCGCTTTAATGGTTTTCGCCTCATCGCACTTTAGTGGTCCAAAGTGCCCTTGAGAACTTTTTATTGCGAAAGCAATACTACTTTCACGTTCAAGCCTTTGCGGTGCGACGGCGGTGCACATGAAATGATCTTTCGCATGACCTCTGTGTGACGTCAAGCCTCAAAGCTGGGCGACCAACTCGCGCCGTCCGTGAGAGACGGCGGTGCGCATGCACGGCGGCCTAACTCCCCCTCTCTCCGCCAGGAGCGCCGCAGGTGTTGTGACGTTATACAGCTGTATAAAGCGGCGACCGGCTCGCGCCACCGAATTTTTATCTGTTGTAGGCCGTCATTGCACCCGCCACTGTTTCGGTGGTGGACGACGGCTGTTTATGCGGCGCGCGTCTTTCTCTCCCTCTTCCTTTTCTTTCTTCTCTATTTTCTCTTCTGTCTGCACGAGGCAGCGGAGGTGGCTCAGCTACAGAGCCAGTAGCAGGCCGGTGAATTTTCTTCTCCTTCTTCCTACGGCCACAACAACAACCGTCCGTGAAAGACGGCGGTGCGCATGACTACGATGCCGCCTACTGCTAAGGATGCTTTCGCAACCTACCGTGCTTAACCATGCTAAGCCTCTGCCAACTTTTTGTGCTCACTTTTATTTTTGAACCAGAAGCTAATTAGCAGTTCCGTGCAGGCAAAGCAAGGAAATGCAATTCTTTAGTGTCTTCTTTGCAGATGCATATTTATCTATTCAAATTACCAATTTTATTCTTCTTGCTCCATCTATTTATTCGCGCCGTTTTATGCCACGAACGCAGCAATCGTATTTATGCCCGGCTCCAATGCGATGGCGATGTCAGGGGTAGCTCTCTCAATTGATATAGTGTCCAGAGCTAAGGCCTCAGTTCGGCTCCACTTGAGGGGGATCTTACGAATGAGCTCTGTACCGACGCATAGAGAGACCCAAATTTTGGGTGTGCTCATTAAACATGTTTACCCTCTGTGTGCTGCTTGTGAAGGCATTTCCTGAAAAAGCAATGAACGAAAACCAGAGGGTCTCCTAGATGTTTCTTCAGAGGAGAATCACGAAAACCTACCCCTCCTCTCCAGCCATAAGACCATGATGAGCCTCCAGGCTGGGGGCCCGACAGCTGAGAATCACGAAAGCCTACCCTTCGTCTCCAGCCACAAGACTATGCTGATCATCCAGGCGGGTGCTTGACAGCTGAGTCTCCCACTACCCTTCGGTAAAGTCCTTGGTGGTTATGGTACCGTGTTATGGTTATGGCCCTTCCATCCTCGCACCATATGTTGCACGGTGTTTGGTGCGTTACGAAATTCGTATTCATATTTGTAGGTAGTGGGCGAGATCCTGTGTAGTAATGTGCCGTGGTAGTAGCTGTCGGCTTGGATTTTTCGGAGGGTGACTGCTTCTTCTCTGGTTAGTTTTGTTTGGGGTGGGGAATATTTCTTCTGTCATGGCTGCAATGCAGACAGATGTGAGTTTATTTCTTGGGTACATCCTGTGTTCTCCAAAATCTCTCTGGAAGTGTTGCCCGGTTAGCATATATCCTCAGGCTGAAGCGTTGGCGGCCTCCGTTCCTTCCATTGGGTGGGTTCCGTAGTCCACATGATGTATGTATTTGGGAGGTGTTGAGCTGTGGTGTGACGGAGGATTCGAAGTGCTATGCTGGAAATTCTTTCCTTTTGGTAGTTTTTTCGTGTATACTGCGAATTAGGGAGAATGATGGCGTGTTATTTGCTCTTCCAGATTGCTAAAGCAATTGCGGCCTCTTCGGCTGCATCAATCTAATTTGGTGGAATATTAGCAGGCCTTTTCTGTAAATGTTTAATCCATATGACTAATAGAGTGATCTTCTCTTCCCGGGTACTTTGCTTCATCAGTGTATCTAGTTTCTGGATTTGTTCTGCGCGCTTTGCTCAGTACCCATATTCTTGCCTAGCGCCGGTCTAACTTGTATGTAGAATGCATATTTCGCGGGATGGGGTGGTGTTGGTGGTAAAACATTTATTGTACATTTTGAAGGTAGTTTGTTTGGCGCGGAGCCTTAAGGGCTTCGGCCTTACAATACTGGGTGGAGTCCCTAGTCAGGGACCCCATTGGCGGTTTCTGCCGCCCGTGCAAGCCGCGTTAAGGCCCTTTGGGCCTGTAGGTCGCAGCAGCCGAGCAGGTTCGCCTCCCTAGTCCTCCCGTGAAGGGTTAGGGAATGGGGCAAGGGATGGGTTCCGTTGGCAGGCCCATACCATATGGTATGTGTCAGTCACCTCCCCATAGTTTTGGCACTGGCCAGTAAATTGGGAGTACTGCCGGGCACAGCATCGTGTTGGTGAAGAGGCACTGGAGGTGGGTGGGGGTGAAAGCGTTTATTGTATATTTGGATGTTTCTTTGACGCGGAGCATTAAGGGCCTCGGCCTTACAATACTTTGTGGAGACCCTAGTCAGGTACACCATTGGCGGTTGCCGCCGTCTGCGCATGCCGCGTCAAGGCTTTTAGGGCTTGTAGTTCGCAGGAGCCGAGTAGGGTCGCCTCCCAGTCCTTCCGGGAAGGGTTAAGGATGGGGCGAAGGGATGTGTTTCGTTGGCAGGCCCATACCATGTAGTAGGCGTCAGCCACCTCCCCACAGTACTGGTCAAAATGTTTATGTACTGACGGCCACAGCATCGTGTTAGTGAAGAGGCGCAGGAGCAGCCTCTTGTTCGCTTTTCCTAACCCTTTGCAGGGGTTACGGCATTTACGATGCGAGTTTTGATAAAATTACATTATTGTAATTTCAATAGCGTAGCAATATCTTTGAATGTGTAGGCCGGATTGGAATCGATGTCCTCAGCCGATTCGAGTGCCGAGGAAACTGCCCAGAGAGAAAGCGCGCGGGCGGCTGCGGCAGCTGTCTCGTTCCCTGCAAGACCCTGGTGGCTAGGAGCCCAGACGAGATATCGGCACGCGGGGTCCGTGTCGCGACTGCATTTTTGATATATTCTATAGGCTGAGGGGGTGGTCTACCCTTGGGCGACGTTCCGACAAGCTTGAGCTGTGCGCAAGTAGCGGTCCGGGAGCGACTGTGCCAGCTGCATATTGTTGCCTTTAAAGGTGTGGATTGCTTAGTGTAAATGTTTTTGAATTTCGATGCGGGTCTGCGTAGGATTGAGAGCTCGGAATAGCCTCCGTGTATTACGGCTAGACATTTGTCGTTAGCAGCCTATCGTTCGCTTTTCTCAAGCTTTTGCAGGAGTTAGGGTATTTGCGATGCGAGCTTTGATAGAAATTTAAAATGTCTTTGAATGTGTAGGCCGGATTGAAATCGATGTCCTCAGCTACGACGATGTGCAAGAAGATTTCATCCTGGATGTGCTGCTTGGTGTTTTTTGGTTGGTTGGTTGGCTGGTTCGTTTGTGGGGTTTAACGTCCCAAAGCGACTCAGGCTATGAGACACGCCATAGTGGAGGACTCTGGAAATTTCGACCACCTGGTAAAACCTCTTCATTCTTTCAAGTCTGGAAGAGACCGCGCCTTTCCTTTGTGTAATCCAATGTACATAATAAAAGGAAAAATCAGATGGGGTTTAGTTTTAGTCAGTTGAACCAGGTAGGTTTCGCAAGCAAATCCGACGTAGCTTCTCTTTGTTCTTTCTTCTTCTGCGGCGCGGCGTGGCTACCGACCGGGTTTACCCGAGGGATTGATGACAGCCCCTACTGCGGTCGCTCTAAAGGTCAAACGTGGCTACCGGCCGGGTTAACGCGACAAGCTGGAACCTGGCATAGCATTGCTTAGTCAGTAAAATATGAAATCATGATCTTGACCTGATTAGATGTTGGTGTAACAATTCTGTATCGTCGATCAAAAGTTTAAGGCCCCTTCCTTTCCAAAAAATAAATTTAAATACAAATTATGAAAAACCGCGCATTGAGAAGCGCTCGCTGCGGAACTCACACCTCCCGCTCTGGCACCAAGTTCAGGCCATGCTTAACCCCCCCCCCCCCCCTCCCTCATCGTTTCGTAAATCGACAATTTAAATAATTTAAACTTAAATAATAAATGGTAATTTTAAACTGCGTTTTGATGGAGTGTGGTCCCCTCGTTTCTCCACCGCGAACAATGACAACTACGGTGGAAAGCCAGAAAATTCAGCTTCCCTTGAGCGCCCAGCTGCTGCGCTTCTATGCTCCACGTATGTCCACGTCGTCCCATGACGACCGATCTGAGGATGTTGAGGACTGGTTTATCAGCTACGAACGGGTCGCTGCGCGTAACGCGTGGGACGAGAAGCGCAAGCTCCGGAATGTTTATTTAGCTTTTGGAGACGCTGTTAAGACGTAGTTCGAAAACTACAAGGCGACCATCACCACCTGTCAAGATTTCCGTTGGCAACTGCTCGGAAACATTGGCAACGATGCAAGAAATTCGATGGCTGAACTGGCTGTACAATCCCTAGCGCAGAGGCCTAGTGACAGCGGCACCATGCTCCGCGATAAAAGGACTAGACTTTTCAAACGTGCGGATCCTACCATTTCGGCGTCAAAAAAGGTGCGCCATCTTAGGAGAGACGTTAAGGAGCAGCTGTTTGTTGGCCTTGTACTTGACCGTCCGTGTACTGTGGCTGATTTTACGAGAGAAGCGACAAGCAGGGAGTATGCCATACAGTAGCGATTTGTGCACTATGATCGCCGTGCAACATCACTGCTGTGGACTTCCACATGCCGTTGTCCAAGAGCGAGCGTGAAGGCCTTCGTGAACTCATCCGAAGCTTTGCACGCAATGAGCTGCAAAAGCTCTCCTGTCTCCAGCAACACCCGGGTGTTGGAGCCATCCCTAATGCTGTGCGTGGGGAGATCCGCCCAGCGGTGCCATCAATGCTGTCGCGCAGCCGACTGCGCGGTATATCATAGCCTACAGCGACTTGTATCGTACCCCAGCGCCAGTACCACCGGCACCATGAAGCTCCTCTCCTCCCGCTCGTCCTGCACCCCGATATCCAGTTTCTAGTGGTGTAGGTGACGCTCGACCACCCACTAAGAGAGCACACGCCCCGCGGTCACGTACTGGGCAACTCCCCGTACCGGACTGGGCTTGCGCAGATTCTCACCGGATGTTCCTCTGCCGCGATAAGGTGAACAGCCCCGAGACATCGACCACTACCTCAGCGACAACGTCCTAACTGCATCCCTATCGCGATGCCTGTCCAGGTCACCATCCTTGTGACAGTTTTACTCAAGCCGCGGCTCTTCCTTCAGGCAGTCCCCAAGTCCGGAACGGGAAAATTGACGATGGCTACCCTCGGAGATAGGGCCGCCGTCGATGAGCACTATGGCCAACATCCTCCGCTCGACGATCCGATCAAACGATCTGACCTCCGATGCTCCGCTTCAACAAACAATCCGACCGCCTTAAGGCGATCGTCGAAGCTTTCCTCCGACGCCCCCAATCCAGGCTGCGAATGGCCAATAAGTCCAACGATCTTCCGACGATCACTGAAGCTTGCCTTCGACTCCGCAATTCGACGCACCGAACGGCCCGCCAGTCCTACGACACGTGATTCGACGCACTTTGTCGACAGTGAGCTCCTTTCTGCTGAGATAGCAGTCGTCGTTGTTAACCGCCGCACAACTTCCCTTGAGCCGTGGCCTTCCTGCAATCCTACGCAAACTCCTGAATCCTTGGCACGGAGCGCCGTTAAGGACAGCCGGAGGGAATGTGGTGACGCCCGGAGTGTGCGCAGGTCGAATCGAGATTCGCCACGTATCGTTCGTTTATTGCTTGGCTGTGTTGGCAGAGTGCTCCAAGGACCTGAACCTCGGTCTTTATTTTCGTGGGGAAAACGGCGCAATCATCGACCTCCGTGACGTAATGGCTACTTTTTCTACACACAGTGCAATTTCTGACGACTGCACGCCAGACAGACCAGATTTCCCAGCGCTAACCACGTCACTTTGCCTCCACGCACCCGCTTGCTTGTTACAGTGCAGCGCAACAACACTCCCACCCTTCAAGGCCTTGCGGAAACAAATGTGATATCTGCGTAGCTCGGTGGTACTTTTGCTTTGAGTAAGAAGCGAACAAAACTGTTTTTAACGATCTTTAGCGCCGAATACCTGAACCTCGGTCTTTATTTTCGTGGGGAAAACGGCGCAATCATCGACCTCCGTGACGTAATGGCTACTTTTTCTACACACAGTGCAATTTCTGACGACTGCACGCCAGACAGACCAGATTTCCCAGCGCTAACCACGTCACTTTGCCTCCACGCACCCGCTTGCTTGTTACAGTGCAGCGCAACAACACTCCCACCCTTCAAGGCCTTGCGGAAACAAATGTGATATCTGCGTAGCTCGGTGGTACTTTTGCTTTGAGTAAGAAGCGAACAAAACTGTTTTTAACGATCTTTAGCGCCGAATACCTCCATTTACCGTACGGTATAGCGGTCGTTTATTTTCATAAAATCAGCGAGCCCTCCACCCATTGCAGTATATGGCTGGTCAACAAGAACCCTCGCGAGAACACTGCACATATTGTTCAAAATGACGTGAATTCTGAGTTGCCACTTGACCAGCAACGCCGCCTTCAAGCAATTTGTGACTCTAACCGTGAATGCTTTGCCGTTGCCTCCGAGGTTAAACAGACGACAGTAGCAAGGAATCCCAATGTATTTGGTCCCACCAATCGCCATATGCGCCAACGCCACTCGCGAGTGTCGGCGAAGGAATGAGAGGCTATTTGGGCGTTGTTTGATAAATGCTCAGTACTGCCATTCGCAAGCACATGGGCCTCACTCGCCAGCTGTGCAGGTCGCCAAAAAGGACGGAACACTCAAAGTCTGCGTCAGTTGCAGGAGGCTGAACAAAATTACGAAAAAAACGACGTGTTCCCATTGTCTCGATTCGACGCCTTATTCCAACCACTCCGCAACGCCCGATAGTTTTCGTCGTTTGATCTTCGCAGTGGGTATTCGCCGGTCGAAACCGATGAAGGCGATCGCGAGAAGACCGCTAATTTAAGGTACTTCACTTCAACTTGTAATTCCCTCCAGCCACATGATGGACACTGTCCTAGCGGGCCTCAATCGCAGACGTGCCTCGTCTACCTTGATGACGTTGTCATCTTCTCTGCCAGCTACGAGGCGCATCTCAAGCGCTTGAAGGCCGTGCTAAATTCCATCGGCGCGGCCGGCCTCTCACTAAAACGTGCAAAATGCCATCTTGCATTAAAATAGCTGAAGCTTCTAAGTCACGTCGTGGGCGCTTAGCGTATCAACCCTGATCCAGAGGCAAGGCTGCTGTAGCTGTTTTCCCGACTCTCACTGATAAAAGTTCTGTGCGTCGGTTTCGGGCCTCTGTGTATATTACAAATGTTTTGTGCACTTCTCCCGAATAGCAGAACCAATGACTCGATTAGTAAAGGACGACCAACCTTTAATCTGGGCCGACAAGCAGCAAAGCCTTCGAGGAGCTACACAAATGCATCTAAACAACGCCCATACTTGGCCACTTCAACGAGGAGCGGACACTGAATATCATACTGAGGCCAGTAACGTCGGCCTTGGAGCAGTTCACGTTCAGTGGTAAGATGGTTTTGAGGAGACGGCTAGTTACACCAGCCGCACCCTCCCTCGTTTCGAAGCAAACTATTCTACTACTCAAATGGAGAGAACCTTGCAATTATGTTCGCGATAACATAGTATTTGCATACTTTTATAGTCGGCCGTTTATATCGGTCAGCGATCACCACACACTCTGTTGGTTAGAGAACATTAAGGCTCTTCGGGCCGGTTAGCCCGCTAGAGTCTCCGCTTTCCAAATTCGACGTCAACATTGTATACAAGTCCGACAAGAAACACAGTGACGCTGACTGTCTATCCCTATACGCTATCCCGTATTCTACACTGAAGTCTCCATGTTTCTCGGCGCTCTCACACCTGATTTCGCTCAACAGGAGCGAGGCGACACCGAACCGCGGTCGCTTCTCGTGAACCTCAAGGGGAGCGCCTTATTGCCGCCTCACCTTTTTATGCGTGGCCTATCGTCCTCCATGCGAGATGACGTCCTCTACAAGAAAAGCTACTCTTCAACAGACTATCAGTAATTGCTGGTGATCCCAACGCTGCTCCGTACCGATGTTTTGCAGGCATGCCATGACGGGCTTCCTGCCAAACACCTCGGTTATTCGCGCACCTTGAAACAAGTACGACAGAAGTACTACTAGCCCAAGCCAGCTGATGTTTTCCAGCGCTATGCTAAGACATGACGTGATTGCCAACGTCGGAAGACGCCACCAGTGAAGCTGGCCGCCCTTCTACAGCCTAGCTGTTCATCCTTCTCGAGCACCTTTTCTCCAAGTCGGTACGGACTCTCTCGGGACATTTCCTACGTCATCATTGAAGAACCGGCACGTTACAGTCATCACTGATTGTATCATCTGCAATTTTGAAGCCAAAGCTCTTCCCACCGGCACGTATACTGATATTGAAAACTTTTCATCTTTTATCTAGTCCTTCGTCACTGTGTCCCTGCGTTCGTTTTAAGTGACAGAAGCACGGCATTTACTTCAGCTCTAACCCAAGAAATTGTGCGACTCAGTGGCCGTTGTCATCGCAAAACCACACCTTACCTTCCTTAGACGAATGACCATGCTGAGCGACTCAAGATTATCGCCGATATGCTTTCTATGTACTACGTTGATGAGGACCGTAAGACCAGGCACCAGATACTACGTATGTAACAATTGAGTATAACACTGTAGTCAAGGAAATGACCCGCTTCACACCCTTTCGCTTGGTGTTCGGCCACGAAGCTGTTACCATGTTGGACGCAATGCAACTACCAGGTCTTTCCCACTCATGAGTAGCCTGCGCTGACCAATTCCTTCAGCACGCTGAGGCCGCCCGCCAGCTGGGTAGACTCAGAGTCCGTAAAAAGCAAGCTAAAGATGCTCAGCGCTACCACCTTCATTACAGGAAGGTAATTTACAATTCCGGCGATCATGGTTGGGTTTGGACTCCTGTTCTCCAGCGGGGTCGCTCCGAGAAGCTTCTGCGCCGCTACTCCGGTTCGTACGAAGTGCTCTGCAAACTCAGCGACGTCACTCACGAGCTGGAGTGAAAGTGGAAAGAGAGAAAGAGGAGGCGTAGTGGAGGGCTACGGGGAAATTTCGACCACCTGGGGATCTTTAACGTGCGCTGACATCGCACAGCACACGGACGCCTCTTTGTTTCGCCTCCATCGAAACGCAGCCGCCGAGGTCGGGTTCGAACCCGGGTACTCCGGCACAGTAGTCGGTCGTCTTACCACTGCACCACCCCGGCGAGGCGGAGAGAAAGACGCGCGCCGCAACAACAGCTATCGTCCACCACCACCGAAGTGGGGGCGGGTGCAAAGACGGCCTACAACAGATAAAATTCGGTGGCTGGCTAGCCCCCGCCGCAAGCGGCGTTGACCTACCGTCCAAGCCCCGTAGGGCCGGGGTCTCCAAACCTTCACCACCTCCTACTTGCTCTCCTTAACTACGGCTCCTCTTTTTCCTTTCCTCTTTCACTCCCCCTTCTTTTTTCCTTTAAGGCGCGGTATAGGTGTCCACAGAACACGAGAGACCGATACAGCGCATTTCCTTTCCTGTGAACAATTTTTAGAGTGCAGCTCTTTGGCGCCCGTTCCTGGGATTCGCGTCGTCGTCGTCGTCGCTCGTAAACAGCCCGACATCTAATGCCCGATTCCTGAAACGGTGTACACAACACTTTCGAGGACCTTAGACAGGCTACATCAACAGCGCAAGTATCCATCCTATCAAACTCTGTGGCTGGCGGCACTTTATTATCCCACTTAAACCTCAGCCCAGTTGCACACCCCATTGACGGTTCCCCCTTTCTCTTAGCCTCCGCTCTAACCTCATCATACATCCAATCCCTAAAAACAAGCACTCTGAGCGAGACCGGGGCCGCTGAATAGCCAGGGCTCACGCCCTTCACAGACAGTATAGCGAAGACCAAGAGGTGGTCTACGTGGACGCAGCAGAATATACGTTTGGCTCCCGTATGATCCTGGCTGTAGCCGACAATCAAGCAAAGCAGCTTACTTCTAGCTCTACAATCGCCCATTCTACTACAGAGGCAGAGGAGGCAGCCATTGCGCCTGCTCTCATCTCTACATCTGCCACAAATATTATATCTGACTCCAAACCTGCGATTCTAAATTATGCCAACGTCTATATACCTCGCACCACGCCACTCATATTCCGCTTATGGCAGCCCCGGCACCCCATAAGCCTCATCTGGACGCCAGCACATGTCGGCCTCCCTAGCCCGAGGTCATACTTTCCGGGCTAGAGGAATGGAGCTCCCTCTACAAGCCGAGGAGCGCCTAGTCTTCTTCCGTGATATTCTCTCGTACTACCGGGATAAACGAAGGGAATATACACCCATAGCCCCTTCTCTCACCATAGCGCAGGCCGTACACTGGCGAAGCTTGCAGACTCGGACTGCTCCATACCCTACACTACCACATGCCCGATACCCAGACCAGTTTTCCTCATCATGCAGACTCTGCGACAAACCAAGACACTTCCTACACATCCTTCTTACATGCTCACCTTTCCTCAACCCCATCACCGAATGTCGCAGTGTTCTTCTGCAGATCGCAGTGTTTCGTGCTTTTAGTTTTTCGTCTTTATAATAAGCCATTTTGTCTCGGGGCATTTCTGCCCTGAAAACCACTTTTGCCACCCGACATTTGTGCCATAGTTTTCTTTTTCTTATGATTGGCTTTCTTTAAATTTTCCCTTGGGAGTTTCCCATTTTCTTTTATTTTCAATTCGTTCTTGCCTGCGATAACCCCTGGTTCGGGAGAGGCTTTCTCTAACATTTATTTGGTTTGTATCATTTTGAGAGAGTTTATAATAAAGGGAGTCTTTCATGAACAGCACCTCAAGTTAATTCCAACGGAATATAATTTCCAGTGCTATGAGGAGGATTGCTCTTCAAAGACATTCTTTTGTCTTATAAAGGCATCTCCCATGTAGTAAGGGAGCACCCAAGCGCCATGCAGGGGGCGTCGCGCCCACTATTTGTTCCAATGGCAATAAAATGTTTCTACCACCACCAGCTCCACTTTCGCTCCCACCTTCATTCCTTCCCTTAGAGCGAGATTCAGGTTAACACAGAAACAAGAGTGACAGACGATGCGCCTTTGCATTCCTGCGAGCCAATTATGAAAGCCACGCTTCACATTTTAACATGACCACGCATTGTACCTACTGCAAAAATAATTCATAAATTATGCGAGCGCCCGCACAGAACTGCAGGGTAACATGTCCAGTAACCAAGAATTTACACGCTTACAGAGGAAAGCATCATATTTGATGTAGTTTGCATATACACAGCTGGCTTGGTAGTCCGGATCTCTAGCCGATCGTTCCTTGGCTTTTGAGGAAGGCCTAGCCCGGATATAGCCCGCCCGCATTTTCCTTTAAAACATATTGCTAGACATTTGATGAGACGCTTGATAACTTTGGCCACAGCGTTTTCAAGTCTCATAATGGAATATGTGTGAAAAAAAAAAGTTGTCGGTAATTCTATATACATGTCTTGCTCGAAATATATGCCTCATTCTATCGAAAATGGTTAAACAGCTGATCAGTTGCGCTCAAACTTCTCATTAGGAAGAACCGTAATCGTCGGCAATCTTGTTTTTTTTAAGCGCGCCAAACAGCTTCCAGAAACAGAAATGTGGATGCTATTTGCCATCACTCTAGATGGCGCGATGCAAACATGTAAAGTCTTAATGTATTGAGGCACCCTAGCAGTCAGGAACAATGAGCGATCTCAGTTTCCGCCCACATCCATGAAAAATGCCGTGCTGATGCGAAGATAGCACATCTTGTTCACATGTTTTGATCTATATCGTTGTGAAGAGTAGCAGCGCACTCAACGTTTTTCCCGCAATCTCATCAGTATTTAAGAAGCTGTTGGCTCCTTCTATGGGCCTCTTCCTCAACTTCCAGAAGACGCATGTTCGGCACTTAAGGAGCCGGTAACTTTAGAGGAGGTGTGTTGTGCCTTAGGCCCCATGAAATAGTCGACCGCTCCCGGTCCTGACGGACTTGTAACCGGTTTTTATTCTACTTTCTTTGACATCCTCGGTCCTTCTTTACTTCAGCTCGTAAATTGTTTCCTCCAGAGCGGCACCAAGCCACCCTCGTTCAGTGTCCGCCCTATCGTTCTAATACCGAAGGAGGGCATGACGCTGCCGAGTCCCTCATCGTGGCGACCGATTGCCCTCCTTAACACCGACGATAAACTTGTAGCCACATTCCTGGTGCGCAGGGTGCGAATCTACCTTCAGGATTTGGTTAGCCCATACCAGTCCTGTTCGGTACCTGGACGATCGGTGTTCGCTTCGCTGACACTGACGAGAGACGTCTTCGAATACGCCTGTGCCAAACGGATCACTGGAGCTTTTGTTTTCTTGGACCAGGCAAAGGCCTTCGACTGCGTAGAATATGGTTACTTGTTCGCCATGCTCCGCTCTTTTAGTTTTCCTGACGAATTCGTTCAGCTCCTACGCGGCCTTTACACAGATCTTAGCAGTGAACTAGTACTGAATGGCCAAATTGCCGGCAGTTTCCGATTACGCGGAGAGTGCGTCAGGGGTGCCCGCTCTCGCTGGTATTCTTTATACTTTCGCTCGACCCGCTGCTGCGTAGGGTCGCCGCGGACAGGCGTATTCGAGGTTTTCCATCAGTAGGACAGGAGACTGTCGTTGTATCTGCATACGCGTACGACAGTTCACTCTTCGTGCGTGACAATGACAGCTTCATTGTTGTTTTGAACATCTTTTGAGAATACGCAGCTGTATCTGGAGCGCAGCTGAACCCGAAGAAAAGTAACGCTCTCCACTTCGGACAGTGCAGGGGCCCTTTAGCCGCAGCCATACCGTTCGTGGACGCAGTGCGTGTACTTGGCGTGCTGTTTGAGCCAAGCGGGGTCTCCCCCCAGACATGGGGCGTAGTTGTCTCGCGAGCCACGCACGCGCTGTCTGATGCAGCGCGTTTCAACCTCGCGCTCAATGCTAAATTTAGTGTCGTTAAGACACGAGCGTGCGCTTTCACCCTTTATGTGGCGCGTAGCGCGACAGTCCCGCGCCGTGTGACGAACAGACTCGCGTTCCTTTTAGGAACTTTTCTTTGGAATGGGAAGACAGCGCAAGTCGCCCGTCACATCCTACATCTTCCGAGGAGCAGGGGAGGCCTTGGCCTGCCGTGCATCCCGACAGTGGCTCGAGTATTCGCGTTAAGGCAGGTGGAGAGGCTATTAGCTGACGAGTCTTACCCTGGTCGCTCGCTCCTCCTGTACTGGCTGAGCATGGCGCCTCGTGTGCTTACACCCGAACATTATCTCGGTCCACAGGCGGACAGAACTCTGCCTTTTTATACCGCGAGGTTCCTCCTCGGACGCCTATCTTGGTATACCATGTGAAAGTTATATCGCTAGCAGTTGTGTCTCAACTGTCTTCCTGTCCCCTACAGACCAGCATGAAGTGCAGAGTGTTATTGTGTCAGCGAAAGATAGCTCAGCCTGTGGCCCCGATGACTTCAAAGCAAAACCGCTAAAAGCGGTGAGTGGTTTAATTGCAGTCCCACTGGCCCATATCTGTAATCTTATTATGACAACAGGCGAGGTTCCGGACAAAATCAAATTAGGTAGAGTTTCTGCCGTACATAAAGGAGGATCCCTTGACGACTTAAGTAACTACAGGCCGATTTCAATCCTCTCTGTTTTCTCTAAAGTAGCAGAACAGATCATTAACAAAAATATAACGGGCTTCTTAAATACTCACAACTTAATCAAGAAAGAGCAGTACGGATTTTGTAAAATTAAGTCGGCGGAAACAGTCAAACTAGATATCTTCTTATACTTCAGAAAGGCTTTTGACTGCGTACAGAATGACCTCCTTTTGCATAAACTCCCCTTTTACGATATCCGAGGTGTAGCACTTTCTCTAATCAAAAGCTATTTAACATCCAGATCACAGTTCACAAAAGTAAATAACGTCCAGTCCGAGCTGGAAACAATTGAATATGGGGTACCCCAGGGGTCTATTCTTGGACCTGTACTATTTCTGCTATACATAAACGATATTGTTAATATTCAAGGACAGAAAAATATTGTGGTTTATGCAGATGGGTACAAACGTAATTTTCTCAGGAAATAACCTAAATAATATATGGGAAGAACTAACATATGGCTTACAAATTTAAATTCATGGTTAAAATCAAATGAAATGCTATTGAACACGAAAAAAAACGAAGTACCTAATGTTTAGGTCGAAAGGACAAATTTACCATCCTTAGCCCTCGACTTCCAGGGAATGCCTATCCAACACACGTCAACAAACCGGTTTTTAGGTGTCTTGTCCGAAGAAAACTTGTCATGGTCTCCTCATATTGATTTCTTAAGATCCAATGTATATAGAGCCATTGGCCAACTACATAAAGTGAGGTCATTCCTACCGCCTGATGCTAAACGCAAAATCTACTATGCACTTGTGCACTCTCGCCTGACTTCCTGTTCTCTGGTGTGGTCACGGACAACCAAGACAAAAGTGAACCACCTTTTATCGCTCCATAAACAAGCTCTACGGGCTATTGGAAACATGCCCTTCACGGAAAGCATTACTTCGTACGTCACCAGATTTAGCATACTTAAGATCAAACAGTTGTGTAAGCGAAAACTATCTCTGGAAGCGCTACGTCAATACCGCGTAGACAGAGACAGGTTTCAGGAATACTATAAAGTTAAGCATTCCCCGTACGAACGACGACATAACGCAATAGTTAAGGCCAGGTCACGCACAAACTATGGCTTACAGAGGTTATCTTAACAAATGCCAGAACTCTTCAATGAGCACCCGGACATATTAAACTTGGTAAATTCTACAGTATCTGCAAAATGATTCAAAAAGCTAGTTAAAGCAATATTTCTAACAGAGCAGGTGTGTGAGTTCAACCCCTGAGTGAAATCTTGATGTGGTTTTTGTGCATTATTCGGTGTGGTCATCATGCATTATGTGAGTTACTTCCTACTGTGTGCATGTGTTTGCGTACTACTTTACATTTTCATTGATTTTTGTCTCCTGAAACATGTGCTCGTTAGCAGTATCAAAGAAGTTACTTTCTATTATTAGAAAACATAATTTTTTTGGTTCCCTTGTCATTACAAGGAAAGAATAGAACAGTACCGAAGGAAATGTGTCTGTTACTGTGTTTACACTGGTGTACTCTTTTGGGTCCGCATTAAGATGTGCAGCCGCAAGTAAGCATGTGCTGCCAAACGCTGTCAGGGTGGCATAGCCTAGTCAGGCTCTTTCCGAGCCTTTTGCTATTGCCTCCTGAGCCCATTTGTACTGAATTGTCTCACAGAAAGAAAGAAAGAAAGAAAGAAAGAAAGAAAGAAAGAAAGAAAGAAAGAAAGAAAGAAGGAAAGAAAGAAAGAAAGAAAGAAAGAAAGGAAGAAAGAAAGAAAGAAAGAAAGAAAGAAAGAAAGAAAGGAAGAAAGAAAGAAAGAAAGAAAGAAAGAAAGAAAGAAAGAAAGAAAGAAAGAAAGAAAGAAAGAAAGAAAGAAAAGATGTACCATAGTGTTTTTTATAGTGCTTTGGTCTGTGAGTAATGTGCGTTTTTGTATGTACGTATTTACCCAATAAATTCTCTTTACACACATGTATTTCGTGCCCTTTCCTTTCTTCTTAATCATGTGCATTATCTGTTTCGATCGTTTGCCGCCGCCCATGTGAACGTCTAATGTCTAATAAAACGTTTGTTAAACACATATGCAGAGCCTGCGCCTCGTCATCTGGAGTACCTGTCCGACCAGTTAGAAACTGTTGGCGAGACGCGGTTTCTGCGGCACTAACACACGAGCTTCTATGTTGTAAGGGGAGCAGATTTGAGATGTCTGTCGTGCTTTATTAATGCGAAAGAATTACTTCGCTATGTTCACAGATTCCTGTCCACAGAACGTGTACGCAAAATCGTGTCCGCAGCAGTTGTAATTGAGAAGCAGTAGAAGCTTATTAGTGGCGTCAATCGATCGAGGGCGACGTATTGTTGTGTATGTATTGTTGCGTATTGTTGGAACTTTTTGTATGTTTGTGGAAATTGTTTGGTGGAACTAAAACTTCTCTTTCTGCTTCACTCTGCTTTCGCTGTTCGTTGCTAACATCGCACAGCACTCGAACGTCACTCCACGATCTACCCCCTGAAGAGTATGTACCAACAGACCTACGTAGCCCGCTGCTACGAACGCGGCTCCGCCGCTTCGTCGTCTTTGAAACGCAACCTAAACCGCCGCTTGTAGAGTCGCGTCCCTGGCAGCACACGACTATTGGTCCAGCAGCAGTGGTCCAATGCTGGAAAACCAGTGTTTCAATATCAGACCTACATTGCCTCTATTAGAAATAATACTTTTTCTTACTTTGGACCATTATTCATGCCATCAGTTTCTAGCGTTAATCCACTATATAGCACTACCGATATGCGTTTACTATTGTCGTGTCCATTCATAACCCAATCATGACTTCCTTCATAATACATCCGTATTCCCAAGGTTGGGAAAACAATGGTGTCCTTATATTGTGATATCAATGCCTTTCCAATTCACGTCCCATTGCAAACCTACGTATTTCGCAGGCGTTGACAAGCCTTGCAGCAGTTTATCTTACAAGATTACGCACACAATTTTTCTAATTTACAGTGTAAGGAGGGCACATAGTTAAATGCCCACTCACTGATAAATCTGTGATTTATATCTTCCCCTATTTACACAGTTTAAGGAGGGCACAGAGTTAAATGCCCACTCACTGATAAATCTGTGGTTTATATCTTCCCCTATTTACTCGCAAGCAACACCGCATTAAAAAAAGAGGCAGCAAAATGTTTAAGAAAAAATGTTTATTTAACTCTTCGATACATGCATTCCCATGCAGCACACCACTATTGAACCACCGGCGGTCAAATGTTGCAAAACCGGTGTTTCAATATCACACATACTTTGGCTATCAAAGAAATTACTAACTTTTTCTTGCATTGGACCATCGTTCATGCCATCAGTGGTTCAGTGGTAATCCGCTATGTCACTACCAATATTCGTTTACTTTTGGCGTGTTCATTCATAGCCAGGTTATGACGGCCTTCCTAATCCATTGTGATTCCAAGGTTGGGAAAACAGTGGGTTTTCTATATTGTCATATCAATGGCTCTTCCATTCGTGTCCCATTATAAACCTGGCCATTTCGTAGGCATTTACAAGCTTTGGAGCAGTTTATGGTTACGCGACTAAATTTTTCTATTTTACAGTGTAAGGAGGGCGCACATTTAAACGTCTCATTTCGATGTTTCTCTGACCAGTTCAATGAACCTGTTTACTCGCAAGAAACAGCAACCTAATCAGCAATAGGCAGAAAAATTATTGAGAAAAAAATGTTAATTTGACAATTCGATACATGCATTCAGTGCCTGCTGGATCAGCATGCACTGGAGAGGAAGGTTCAACAACTGGCTATTTTATTAGTGTGAACAGCCTTTTAATTTCGGTGCACATTTATTCAAAATTGCATATCTATCTCGTATCATTTTTGAGCTGCTGGCGATTCAAGGTAACCCAATACTAATAGGAGACCGGTCCAGTTGACACCTATTTGGCCCCACCAGGTATATACGTACGAGGTATCATTCACAATCGATCTGTAGATGGGACCCAGAAGAAAATCATGGAGTACTTGATACATCAAAATCCAGAACACCACATTCTCTACGCCCGCGTTTAGGTCACATCAAATGTCTGTATTAAGAACATCAGAAGTGGTGGGCAACAGGTGATGGTCTTGAGGCAGCATGCCTCGTTGACTACAGTACCGGGAGATGTGTCTAGTCATGCCACTGCTATAACACACGAGTTGCGGGCGCCAGCGGTCAGAGTAAAAGTGGGTGCAAACTTGTTCTGGCTAGTAATTGTAGTCGGGCCTGCAATGCCGACAAACCACCCCGCCTATGTAGGCGGTTCTTCGACCCATCCACTGCTGGGAAGACTACAGGCTTTCCCTCTGAATTTGATCCTAGCGCCAGCGGAAATAATCTGAGCGCCGACTGATATAATCTAAACGCCATGTAATTTAATTCGAATGCAAAGCATTTAATCATAGCGCCAGCATATTTAATCCAAGCGCCAACTCGAATAATGTCCGCGCCAACCAATTTAATCCGAGTGCCAACGCAATTAATACAAGCGCCAGCGAATTTAATCCGGGTGCCAACCAATTTAATCCACATGTAGAAAATGAATGTGGTGGAGGACTCCAAAGCATGAAACATGAATTTCAGAAATAAATAGAAATTGAGATCACATTCCAGACCATGCGACGAGTAAGCGCAGCGTTAGCTTATGGGATGACTTTCGTCAATATTATGACAAACGCACAATCTCGGCACTGAAATACTGAAAGGTCCCAGAGCTGTGGCTTACTGGCTCTATATTCCAAGAGGACAATGTATCCCACAAATGTGCGCACTGCTGATTACAGAATATATACAGAATTAAAATGTCTTCGATGAAACACAATTATTTTAACACAATTAAAAACGTTTAATGAACCGTATCTAATTTAGCTATATGTAATTTCATCAGCCAAACATTACACAGCCAATGCCAAAAAATTCCAAAGCAGACGGCAAGTTTTCCGCCTCCATTTATTCGGTGCCGAATTGTCGTCTGTTTTTGCGCTATGCTAGGAGAATGGATGAAAACACAGACACGTGAATTCACTATTGGAAATAGGGGTACTTTCTTTTGCAAGAAATAGAAATGTTTTCTCAAGAACATAAAACAAAAACTGATAGAAACGCAGAAGACAAGAGATTTCAAAGCAGGTGGCAATCTTCGCGCCTCCGTTGTGTGTGCCGCGTTGTCATCTGCATTTGCACGACGGAGTAGAGCCGGACGGCGGTGGTGCGTACTCGCATATTATAGGCAGGTGGTAGTCTGCGTGTTTTCATTAATTTTGCATGAACTTTATGCGCATTATTTTCTTCCATGGAAGCTGATGAGCAGTGCCCTGACATCCTAATCGTGCACCGAAAACGGGGACCGCCGTTCAAGCCTCCAGGTGCACCAAGAAGAAAGAACAGCAAAGTCTCCGAGCATGACAGGGCCAGAATTCTCGAAGCGTCGAGGCATGGAGGAGATGTGAAAAAATTGGCAGACACGCTGGGCATCAATTTAAGGACGGCGAGATTCATTGCAGCGAGCGATGGAGAAGCTTTGAAGAAAGGCGGAACATCGAAGAAATTCGGAAATGAGGTAGTAACGTCTCTAAAGAATATTGTGAATAACAACCCTGCTTTCACGCTAAAGCAAATAAAGCAAGCAGTGGAAGAAGAATTGCCGGGAATCGCCATCAGCACAAGTAGCATTGATCGCCTACTGGATTCGCACGGTTACGCTATGAAGTTGATGACTCAGAGGCCGATTGACCGCAACAGAGACGACGTGAAACGCAGCAGTAAAACATACGCTCAATGGCTGCAGTGTGGAGGACCTCGCTTGTGCAGGTTTTACATCGATGAGACCAACTGTAACATATGGTGTTCAAGGAGCTTCGGCCGTGCAGTGAAGGGACAGCCTGCGGTGCAGACGACGACTGGCATCAAAGGAGTAAACCTTAACATTCTAGCCTGCATGTCCGCAAATGGTGTCATTAATTGGACGGCCGTAGACAAGGTTCACTGGGTCGTTTTCAATGAATTTTTGAGCGACATATCAGCCCGTGTCGAAAGTGAAGAACCTGGTTCTGAAGCGGTTTTTATTTTTGACAACGCTCCAGCTCACAGCCGTGCGGAACAGGCAAGCCTGGCCAGTCAGACACACTCGATCAAGCGGCTGCCTCCTTACAGTTCATTTTTCAACCCTATAGAGGAAGTCTTTTCGAAGTTCAAGTCGGAAGTCAAAGCTTTCCTCAGCGAGCGGAGAGACCTGGTGCTAATCACTCCTCCCGGAATGACTAAAAAGGACCATCGGCGCAGTTTGTTGCTCGACGCTGCCCGACACTCTATGCAGCAAATACAAAGGGTAGAGTGTGCTGCTTTTGACCGCCATAACTTTTCTTTTATACGGGCAGCTTTGCATGAAGACGATATGTAAAACGTTCTGAGTTACACTTAGACCTGCCTAATGTCTCCTAGAAAATAAAATTGCATTTCAGTCGGCTACTTCTGTGCTTGGACGTGCTTATAGTTTGTTGGCAACCTACGCTGCTAGGATTGCCGGCCAGGCAAATTAAATACTGCTGCTAAGGTGACCATAGTGAGAAGCCAGTAGCTATTCCTGGCCTCGGTTGTAAGCTCCGCTGTGAATAGTTTCATTCACTCTACCGTGCCGCGGCCAGACTGAAAGCAGGGACGCGCTCTCTCTTTCCGTGGTAGCGTTACTCTAAGTCTTCACGCCGAAACCAACTGTGTGTTACACTGATCCTTTTCTGCTAGTGGTGTTAAATCATGATTAGAAACCCAAATACATTTCTGCACCGGTTGCAATTTCTAAAAACAGCCGGCTGTTGTGTGAAGACCGCGCTTGCCATCAGCATGCAGATTCAGTGCATAAGACAACCCATGATAAGCAGTGCTTAACCAAACAATTAGAAGATGACAGGTATATTTATTCACTTGCCATGCATCTAAGCTAAAAGCTGCAAGAGACGTGTCACAAACCGCTTTTTTTTTTTCAGCTGCACATATGGTTCTTGGTTGTTGCAAGATATAAGAACAAAGCGAAATAGTGCATGCAGATGTGACGCTTACTCGTCGCATGGTCTGGAATATGATCTCAATTTCTATTTATTTCTGGAATTCATGTTTCATGCTTTGGAGCCCTCTACCACATTCATTTTCCACATGTAGATTAAATTGGTTGGCACCCGGATTAAATTCGCTGGCGCTTGTATTAATTGCGTTGGCACTCGGATTAAATTGGTTGGTACGGACATTATTCGAGTTGGCGCTTGGATTAAATATGCTGGCGCTAATATTAAATACTTGGCACTCGAATTATATCGCATGGCGCTTAGATTATATCAGTCGGCGCTCAGATTATTTCCGCTGGCGCTAGGATTAAATTCAGAGGGAAAACCTGTAGAGGTCGGCATATTGTCTGCGGTCGTCAATGCGTGGCGTATTTCGAGCCGACGTCCAGGAAGCAGATGCGGTCGCGGGTTCTGCCTGCAACGCGCAACAGTCATATTGGTGTTCTTCCCAGCTAGGAAGACTTTGTTGCGCAGCACTTCTTCTCAAACGATCCGGCGTCAAAGGTCAGCCAACGACTCCGGAGCACTTACATCAACGCTTGCGACGCACTTGACGTTGGCCCGTCGCCTAAATTTAAGTGTGATGTAGCGCAACTTCTAACTTTCGAAGGTACAGCAGTGCCTGATCACGTCAGCAGTGTAGTTCAAATTACCTTTGCTAATAAGGAATGTGTATACGTCTTCACCGATGCCTTTGGGTACGTATCCCCATATATCTTCCTCGGATATCCGTGGGTAATGATCTTGCACAACTTCAAAATGTCCACGATATACGTGGTGCACGTCTCGCCTGATACCTGGGCTCGCTGCCGTAACGTGTGCTCTGCTCGTGTCTTTCTTGCGGATCTGTCACCAAATCACTTCTTTACTCTTCCTGTGAAACGATCCCAGCAGGGTGAAACATGATAATTGTCAAACCAAATTAGCGCTGTTCCTTCAAAGAAGACCACGTCCGCAAGTTTCTCGGTTGAATCCCAACGATTACACTCGCTTACCTGTTCGTAGTTCGTCAACCACTCGTTGACGTCCTCGTCCGATTTTGCACCAAAGATGCGCGGCTCGCGATAATGTTACCAGTTTGCCCATACAGTATTGCTGGCTGGCGTCTCCATCTTGAGCCACGTTGGATGGTAGGGGCGGTAAACAATCCAGTGGGTGGCTTCGTCGAAGACAACGGAAATTCTTGTTAATCCACCTCTCACCTCCACCACAACTGTTACGTACTCAGTACGTGACGGGGGTGCTAATTGTTTATTCTAGGCAGTGAGAGTGCCCAAGGCACGTCAGCTTCTGCTTCCTCCTTTTCACAATCTACCTTCTTCTCACTTCCCATGACGCTCCAAAGCACGTGACAATATCATATAGTACACATGAATGGTACACATCATAATGTTCGCGCCCCTGCCATTGGATTATCACACTAGATTATACCAATATTACCCACTAATCAACCTTATACACCCACTAACGCGAAATATTCCTTTACGAGAGTCCATCTTTCCAATAAACGCCATATCAGTGTATAGATTAAGATCGACAGGCAGGTCAGGTAAGTATAATTTAGCATTTGTCCCGCCCGTGCCAAATAACCGAGGCTCTAGAGATTTTAAAGCTTTGCAGCTCCCCCTTACTTGTTGGTGTCTTCACTTAACTTTAATACCCTAAAGACCCTCATTAGATGGTATAACATAAGGTGTCGGCGGCCACTTGACCGCGATAACGCTATAATCACAAAATTTAGTTACAACGGAACTGAGAAGGAGGAGCAGGATAAGCGTTTATTAACTGAGGAAGTGAGGCAGACAGGAGCTTCAGCGCTAGGTGGCCATTGAGCTTGGTGACCTGCGTTGCACGCTCGATAGCCCTCATTGGATTAGCGAGTTCTAGTTGAGCATATCAGCCTCACACTGCTGGAAGGTGTAGAGCTGCAGATCCCACTGAGGGGGATCTCATCGGCATGGCCATAATATGTGGTGCAAGCTGGCCCTCTGGTAACATGAGTTACAGTAAGGGGTGTATAATGCAGGCTATGCGTGGGCGTAGGTGACTGGATTTGGAAAGGAAGGCGTCTGTAATTTTCGCCAGGTGACTTTCTGTGCCTTTATGAGAGATATGTATCCCGGCGGGTATAGGGTAGGTATTGGAGAAAAGTGTAATTTCTTGATAGGAATCTGTACGGTCCCCTGCCAACCTCATGAGGGGTTGTCCAGTCGCCCGACTGACGAGTCCTCGGACGAAATTGTGGGCATCCACATTACCTGAAAGGGAGCAATGTGCTGGTGTCCAGATTAGCAGTATTGAACGGTGAGTTGCTTGAGAGGCAAGCAGTAATTTGAGTTCTATAGGGGAAATCCTGCCTTTGCTGTTATTTCTTATTGCAGTTTTGGGGTCGCTAACTATATGAAGGGCTGAGGTTGAGCTTATCGCGAGGGCGATCGCTGTCTCCTCCGCTTCCTCCGGGTCGTTGGTAATGACCGAACCGGCCGTGAGCTCTTGGCCCTGACAATTTACTATCACTATTGGTACAGCAGGGGTGAGCCCTAGTACGACGCCTTCCATCTCGGAAATAGCAACACGAAGGAAAAGAGAGTATTGTTACAGCGAAACAGTATATTATTGTGAAAGCGATACTACGCAAGGTCTAGCTCTTCGTCGCTGGGTGCCGTGTCCGTATCCGTGGTCCCTCATGACTACTGAATTCACGTTACCCCTATGCCACGAGCAGGAGCTGCCAACTCGGGTCGCTCCTTTCATACGAGAGGGTGATATCAGAATCAGCTTGCCAAATTGTTTGCATTCTCGTTACCCCTAAGACAGGCAGGCACGTAGGGCAATAATATAGCAGGCAAAAGAAGCTTCCGCCGTTGCTTGCGCAATTCAACTAGGGTTAACCAGAGCCAAACCACCTGTTTTATTGTAGCGAAAACTTCACTACGCTAGGTTACAGCAGGTCTTCATGTGACACTAAATTTGTCCTTCATGTGACTTTGACCTAAACGTGGATGTCAAATTTCGTGGTGTTCAACCATATCTATACTGCGCCTTCATTTCCCCTAAAGTGAACTTTCAAAGACATAATTCAATTCTATCAATCCAGCCATACAATCCATCCTAAGCCCTGCAAGTGCCTCACAAAGGCGGAGAATCGTATTCTCCTTCGCCTTTACAGCTAAACTTTACTGTTCCCGGCAGTATTAAAATATTTTGACCCCGCTTACCATCGGATTTCTTGCATCATTGCCAATGTTCCGAGCAGTTGACACCGGAAATCTTGCCAGGTGGTGATGGTAGCCTTGTAGTTTTCGAACTACATCTAACAGCGTCTCCAAAAGTAAAATAAACATTCCGCAGCTTGCGCTCCTCCTCCCACGCTTTAAACGCAGAGACCAGTTCGTAGCTGATAAGCCAGTCCTCAACGTCTATGCATCGGTCGCCATGGGACGATGTGGACATACGTGGAGCATAGAAGGGCAGCGGCGGGGCTCTAACGGGAAGCTGAATGGTCCCTTGCCACAGGCCGCTGGCAAATGAACCTCGGAAAAAAGAAACTAAGATATTAAGGTATAATGTTTGCAGCCAGACATTTCTGCAACATGTAAGAAGCAAGCTGCCTTTTATAGTTATAAGAGCAACACGCGTATACTCTCAAAGTAATTGCGGAAAAATAAAGCCTACTTCTGACGGCGAACGAGTTGAATCCAACGTAAGCGTCGTTCATGCTCCCGAGACGGCGGAACATCGAGCTCCGGAATTTACCGTCTTTTTGCCAGACCATCAACCCTGGGACCTCCATCGCCCAACTCACGTCATTCGGCAAGTACCTGGGATCATTCTGACTCCTCATGTGCTGAATTTGATAGCTTTTTGGCTAAGAACCGACCATATATAGGTTCCGATGATGCCCGGGGCTCGCTAAGCCTTGCCACGGATCTCGATTGTGTTACCATGGCAACGGCACCGCCGCCGCCACGCGCCGTCGATGAATTTCCTGGAGAAACACGTGCCCACGCTGCCGAAGCACGCGCCAATGCCTCAGACGCCAGAGAAGAACGCGCTCATACCTCTGAAGATTTCGATGCGTCTGACTGGATTACCCCAAAGAGGAAAGGCAAACAAAAGATTCCGGCGACACATTTCTCAACGCTGAAAACTGTCGTAATCAGGGCACCAAGTACACTCAATATCTCCCAGGTTAAACCCTACGAAATTCTTCAAGAAATTTCCTCAGCAGCAGACTTGGCGCCACATGAGCGAGAGGCTCTGACTCTGCAAATCAAATACCACCAGAATGTCATCCTTCTGAAGACCACCAACGAATTGACCGCCCGAAAGGTAGCAGCACTTTCCTCGTTATCCATCCGAGCCAAAACTCATAACATCCAATCTTACATGACGGCCCCGGTGGCATCGTGCCGGGGCGTAATTCATGGAATCGAGAAAGGTCTTTCAGAAGCCGAGCTTTTAGAAAGTCTTGAATCGTGGCATGCGACGATCCTGTTCGCTCGTATGATGGGACAGACCGAGTCTGTATTAATAACTTTTGAAGGCACCCATGTACCTCGACAAATTCTGTTCCGCCGCGTCTTGTACAGATGCAAGCCTGAAAGACCAAATGCTTTGAAGTGCAGCAGGTGCCGTGAATATGGTCATCGGCTGCTGAACTGCCCTCACCCTCCGACATATCAACGCTGCCCCACCTGTTCAGCCCAGCTCAGCCAACAAGATGAACCACATCGTTGCTCCGCCTATTGCTTCCACTGCGGTGGAACCCACCCAACTTTTGACCTCACCTGCCCTGTACAGAAACAACAAGACCAAAACAGCCACAAGGCTGCATATGACCGAAGGAAGAGTCTCAGGGAACAGCTGGAACCTTCTGTCCAAGAACAGAAAAAGCCATCTAATTCCCAGCGTCCCACTACAAAGCGACTATTGACTACGTTACAAAAAATGTCTGGTCACCCTGGAAAGAAGAATACGCCACCCCATCATCCTCCGACTCGCGAGGACTTCCCCCCTCTGTCACATGCAAATCAAGAAACGGCACCACCCCCTCGGACCAATGTCTGGCATCAAGAAGTTCAAGAACTGCCAGCTGCCCCACGCCCGCTTCTCAAGCCAGCTAAGCTCCCACCACCGGGTAAGCCGAGCCCGCCACTTCCCATTTCCCCTCCCAAACCTTTCTCTTATACATCTTCCGATTCCACACCAGTTATCACATCTGAGAATTATATGCGCCACATAAAAGATTGAAATGACCCTATTATCTGGTACCTTGCAGAAGAAATTTCCGCCATTCGCCAAGCATTCGAACTCATGCATACCCTCCTTAGCAATCTCCTGCAGGATGATGAACGCATGGATTTCCTAAATCATTCTCTTAAACGGCCCCGTCCATCTACATCCCCTGAAGCAACTGCTGCATCCTCTTCTGTCCCTCCCGAGAAGCGCGCTAACGTAGCTTAAGAATGGCAGGGAACAATCACATACACATTGTACAGTGGAATAGCAGAAACCTGCTTACCAATCGAACACTCTTTATCCAATGGCTCCTGACTTTACCCTCGCAGCCCCACGTCATTCTCATTCAAGAATCGCGTGCTCTTAAAGGTATTCCGGGCTACCGTGCCCTGGATGCAGCGCATGACAGCGACTGTGCACCATTAGTGAGCACTTATATTCGTCGGGACAACCGCTTTGAGGCCATTGAAGTCCCCAGTCGTCTTGAACATCACCTTATTGCATTTACACTGTATTCTGATCACTTATCTCGCCCTTTATCCATTCTAAATTTTTATAACCCTCCTACAGAGTACACGCTTTTCAAACCGCTAATGCACTTTACTTCAAGATTGTTTTGAGACTCCGACTTCTTGATAGGTGGGGATTTTAATGCCCCGCACGTTATCTGGGGTTACCCACACACCTTCCGACCTGACCGTATACTCAACGACGCATTAAACGGAGCTCAATAACTGTTTATAACACCCCGAACTCCATTACCCGGGAAGGTTACAGGAACCAACAATCCACCATGCCAGGCCTCACAGTGGGCCGCGGACTGCGAGAGGTCACCTGGCAAGTTACAGATGAAAAATTGCTCAGCGACCATTACATTATTAACATCACTGTCCCTAGCCGTACCCGTCCACGTAAACGTAAAATTTCCCACACAAACTGGAATACCTTTCGCACTATACGCGACACCTCTCATACTACTGGCAGTCTTCAGAGCTGGACAAAAGCACTCAAACATGCTCAGAAACAAGCTACGCAGGAGAGTTCCACTTCAGCCCCGTCAGATAGTCCGGACCCTTACCTTGTACGCATCTGGAAGAGGCGGAAACGACTCTTGCGCACTCTTCGCACTCAGCCCAACAATGCTCGCCTCTCCGACCGAGTCACCGATTTGACGCGACAGGTTAAAGAACACTGCGTTACACTTGACACCAATCAATGGAACAAAATTTGTAACACCATTAACGGCACACTAAATCAAAAAAGAACCTGGCATTTACTCAGAGAATTACTCGGGCCTCAACCGGCGCCTGTTCCCACTCTCAAGAAGCACTATTCTCAACTAGGCGCGGATGCCTTAACAGCCCAACTCCGCGATCTCTACATTCCTCCTCCACTACCCAGCCTTTATACTCCGTACACTGGTGCTTCCAATGTAGAACTCGATCAGCCGTTTACCCTCTGGGATCTCGACTGGGCGCTAGAACAGCTAAAGCGGAAGTCAGTCCCAGGTGAAGACCAGATTACATACTCACTCATTCGAAATCTCTCTGACAAGGACAAAGAACATTTTCTGAGCATTATAAACTTACATTGGGAAGAACGCACACTCCCAGCATCTTGGAAACAATCACTTATAACCCTACTTCCAAAGCCAGGCAAAAAACCTGCGCTTCAAAACCTCCGCCCAGTTTCTTTAACATCATGCCTGGGAAAAACCATGGAGCGGATGGTGCTCAATCGGCTCGAGACTCATCTTGAATCGATAGATTTCTTTCCCCCTCAACAAATTGGCTTCCGAAAAGGTGTGTCTACTCAGGACCTATTTTTTCTCCTCATGCACGAATTTGACCCTCCGCCCACTTCCCAGATCCAAGCCATAGTGGCCCTTGATGTGCGAAAAGCTTTTGATAACCTTGCCCACGATCCTCTATTAAACATACTTGCCTCTACTGGCTGTGGTCCAAAGATGTATGGCTACCTCACAGCATTTCTCCGCGACCGTACGGCCAAGTTCCGTCTCCCCGATTCGATATCTGATCCTTTCCCCCTCACACGTGGTACTCCTCAGGGCGCTATTCTGTCACCCACCCTTTTTAACCTTGCAATGGCTCCTCTATCTCGCATTTTAGCGTCTATCCCAAACCTAAAACACACATTCTATGCAGACGACCTTACTCTTTGGTGCACTTCTGGGTCTCCTGGAGCAGTAGAGGAGACCCTACAGCAAGGTATCGATGCAGTCGTTAGTTACCTTGATAAAGTAGGGCTATCTCCCGCACCTGAAAAATCCGAATTGCTGCTGATTGCAAAAACTCGCTATCAGCGCCAACATAACCAGCTGATCAATCTCACAATGGCAGGTCACCCCATTCCTCGTGTATCATCCTGCCGGATCCTCGGACTTCATATCCATGAGTCAACCAATCAGGCCAATGTATCTACAACCGTTAAAGTTTGCAATCAGCTTACGCATCTAGTTCGCCGCATAGTCAATAAGCACGCCGGGCTGCGAGAGGGTCAAGTCAGGCAGCTTGTCCACGCATTAGCACTTAGCAAAATTTTATATACGATTCCTTACCTTACACTAACTTGTCGCCAAAGACATCAGATTGAGGTTGCGCTTCACATATTGTACAAGGCCGCCCTTAACGTCCCTGTACATACGTCCACGGAGCGCCTATACTCTACGGGGCTGTTCTTGCCCCTGAGAGACCTCATACAACATCGCGACCGGCAAATGGCACGTCTTTCTAGCACCAAACAAGGACATTGGATACTACAGCAGGTTGCACTCAAACCTATAGACCTCCCTATAATTACCCTTCCTTCTTCGCTCCCGGATAACCTCAGAATAATCCCCATTCCAAAAAACGTTGCACCCGACAAGGCACGCTCACACTAGCGGGAAAACGCGCAACGCTGGACGTTCTCCGCGTCGCGCTTCCCGCAGAAACCGTTTTTTTTCCCGTAGGCTGACTTGTTTGACGTTCCGCGGAACGATGGGGTCGGGAGCTATTTTTCCCGTCCCGCAGAACGGAGTAGCCAAACGGAGCGGAGCGCAGACCATGACGTCAGTCCAAGTTCAATGACTCCCGGCGGCGGCTGCGCGGGCGACGGGAGCATCGAGCCCGCTCACTTGTGCACGAGAAAAGCGCGTGCTTTCCCTTCTCTCTTGTCACGTGACTACTCTTTCTCGCTCCGCTCGCCTTCGCCTCCTCTACATTCCACGACAAACGCAGCGGGAAAACGGGCGTAGTGTGAGCGTCCTTCCGAGGAGCTGCGACGCTGCGGCGCCATGAACGTTGCGCCGCTGCGAGAAGTTTTCCGCTAGTGTGAGCCTGGCTTAACACAGGCAGACGTTCCGCTCGCGTTTCCAACCATGTTCACCCGACAGATTCCACGATCATCTACACAGATGCATCACGAACTAACGTCGGAGCGGCTGCTTACTCAATTCAGAGCTGTAGCGATGTAGTGACGCATACCCTCGGTCCTTACATAGATCCTCCTCCTACAGCGACTCTCGAGACCCTACCAATAGTTACCAGTATTCAATACCTCGCACAAGCACCCCCTAACCCTTCAGGATATACCATATACACTGATTCAATACAAGCTATACGCGCCATTCACACGGGTCGCATTCCTGAAGGACTACACGATGATCTACACAGAGCCCTTACCAAACTACGTCCCCACACTGTAACACTGAGGTGGATTCCTGGTCACGCTGGAATCCCAGGCAATGAGGTAGTGCATCGCCTTGCCCGCGAACTTCAACATCGGGCGCCTGGGATTCCCTGGCCTTATCCACGAACGTGGGACACTACTCTTCACTACAAAAAAGAAATCAACGTTCACTACGACAACATTAGAGAAACACTCCGTACACTTCCTCTTCCTGATAAATCTCTCACTACCACGCAAATCCGCATTCTTAGACGCATACAACTAAATACACTGCTTACTCCTGCCCGATCTTTTCTATACAGAATCATACATTCCCCTGCATGCCCAAATTGCCCAGAACACTATGCAAACTTGGAGCATTGCATCTTTTCATGCCCTGTCGCCCTCCAATCTCTTCACTTTCCACACCCTCCTCCCCCAACGTGGCGGGCTTGGTTAGCCTCTGACCAGCTGCAAGATCAGTTGGCCTTGGTGACCCTGGCCCAGGACATTCTTAACGCTTAATGCAATTCGTTTAATAAAGTTGTTTCCTCCTCTTCATGCTCCCAATGTAAAGTCCGGAAGCTGTAAAACATGGTCCTTGGTGAAAACCAACGACAAAACAATTTCTTGAACTCTTGACAGGGTCCATTGGTGTCCGAAATGACCTCGCCAGCGTACCGCAGCAGAGTAGTCATCGCACAGCAGCTGTAGCGAGTTCGCCTAACATTCTCACTATGGACACGCGCGCTGCTTATGGCTCGCGCTTCTCTCCGGACATACTGATTTAACTGATTTATTTATAGGAAGGGAAAGGCGCGGTAACTGTCTCACTTGTTTTCTGTGGACACCGCAACCGCGCCGTAAGGAAAGGGAGGAAGATGGGAATGAAAGGGGAAAGAGAGAAAGAGGAGAAGATCCGGACATACATGCGCACGGTGCCTATAGGAAGGAAAGTGAGAGTGAAGGAAGAGAGGGAGATAGAGGTATCGTATTGGAGAGCTACGGCGCACCGCGCTTTAATGGTTTTCGCCTCATCTCACTTTAGTGGTCCAAACTGCCCTTGAGCACTTTTTATTGCGAAAACAATACTACTTTCACTTCCAAGCCTTTGCGGTGCGACGGCGGTGCACATGAAATGATCTTTCGCATGACCTCTGTGTGACGTCAAGCCTCAAAGCTGGGCGACCAACTCGCGCCGTCCGTGAGAGACGGCGGTGCGCATGCACGGCGGCCTAACTCCCACTCTCTCCGCCAGGAGCGCCGCAGGTGTTGTGACGTTATACAGCTGTATAAAGCGGCGACCGGCTCGCGCCACCGAATTTTTATCTGTTGTAGGCCGTCATTGCACCCGCCAATGTTTCGGTGGTGGACGACGGCTGTTGTTGCGGAGCGCGTCTTTCTTTCCCTCTTCCTTTTCTTTCTTCTCTATTTCTCTTCTGTCTGCACGAGGCAGCGAAGGTGCATCAGCTACAGAGCCAGTAGCAGGCCCGTGAATTTTCTTTTCCTTCTTCCTACAGCCACAACAACAACCGTCCGTGAGAGATGGCGGTGCGCATGACTACGATGCCGCCTACTGCTAAGGATGCTTTCGCCACCTACCGCGCTTAACCAAGCTAAGCCTCTGCCAACTTTTTGTGCTCACTTTTATTTTTGAACCAGAAGCTAATTAGCAGTTCTTTGCAGGCAAAGCAAGGAAATGCAATTTTTTAGTGCCTTCTTCGCAGATGCAGATTTATCCATTCAAATTACCAATTTTATTCTTCTTGCTCCATCTATTTATTCGCGCCGTTTTATGCCACGAACGCAGCAATCGTATTTATGTCCGGCTCTAATGCGATGGCCATGGCAAGGACCTCAATTGATTTAGTGTCCAGAGATAAGATATAGTGCCTAGATACTGTAGATAAGATCCCCTTCCACCGTGAGGGGGATCTTACGAATGAGCTCTATACCGACGCAGAAAGAGACCCAAAATTTGGTTGTGCTCAGTAACCATGTTTACCCTCTGTGTGCTGCTTGTGAAGGCATTTGCTGAAAAAGCGATGAACGAAAACTAGAGGGTCTCCTAGATGTTTCTTCAGAGGAGAATCACGAAAACCTACCCCTCCTCCCCAGCCACAAGACCATGATCAGCATCCAGGCGGGGGGCCCGACAGCTGAGAATCACGAAAGCCTACCCTTCCTCTCCAGCCACAAGACTATGCTGATCATCCAGGCGGATGCTTGACAGCCGAGTCTCACACTGCCCTTCGGTAAAGTCCTTGGTGGCTAGGGTACCATGTGGTCCCTTCCATCCTCGCACCATATGTTGTACGGTGCTTGGTGCGTTACGAAATGCGTATTCATATTTGTAGGTAGTGGGCGAGATCCTGTGTAGTAATGCGCCGTGGACGTGCCATTACTACACAGCTTGGATTTTTCGGAGGGTGACTGCTTCTTCTCTGGTTAGTTTTGTTTGGGGTGTGGAATATTTCTTCTGCCATGGCTGCAATGCAGGAAGATGTGAGTTTATTTATTAGGTACATCCTGTGTTCTCCAATATCTCTCTCGAAGTGTTGCCCGGTTAGCATATCCTCAGGCTGAAGCGTTGGCGGCCTCGGTTCCTACCATTGGGTGGGTTCCGTAGTCCACATGATGTGTGTGTTTGGGAGGTGGTGAGCTGTGGTGTGACGGAGGATTCGAAGTGTATGCTGGAAATTCTTTCCTTTTGGTAGTTTCTTCGTGTAGACTGCGAATTAGGGAGAATGATGGCGTGTTATTTGCTCTTCGAGATTGCTAAAGAAATTGCGGCCTCTTCGGCTGCATCAGTCTAATTTGGTGGAATATTTGCAGGTCTTTTATGTAAATGTGGAATCCGTATGACTAATGGAGTGATCTTCTCTTCCCGGATACTTTGCTTCATCAGTGTATCTAGTTTCCGGATTTGTTCTGCGCGCTTTGCTCAGTACCCGAACTCTTGCCTGGCGCCGGTCTAACTTGTATGTAGGATGCATATTTCGCGGGATGGGGTGGTGTTGGTGGTAAAACATTTATTGTACATTTTGAAGGTAGTTTGTTTGGCGCGGAGCCTTAAGGGCCTCGGCCTTACAATACTGGGTGGAGTCCCTAGTCAGGGACCCCATTGGCTGTTTCTGCCGCCCGTGCATGCCGCGTTAAGGCGCTTTGGGCCTGTAGGTCACAGCAGCCGAGCAGGTTCGCCTCCCTAGTCCTCCCGTGAAGGGTTAGGGAATGGGGCAAGGGATGGGTTCCGTTGGCAGGCCCATACCATGTGGTAGGTGTCAGCCACCTCCCCACAGTACTGGCACTGGCCAGTGAATAAAGGGTTTACAAAAGTAAGTCTGGCAACCATGAGCGGCTCGCTGGTCCCGCGCTGACAGCCATATTTTGTTCGCTCCATCCGCGTTCTCTTTGGTTCGCTACGTGTCCGTCCGTAAGCGCCCGCCGTTCTGTCCGCGCTTTTCACGTTATAACCTAGTGTGCTGTGCCTGGACCTCTCTTCTGTCCCTGGTGGTGTCTGTTAGCGACGCCAAGAAGCGTATTTTGACAGCCAAAGTGTAGCGGGGCCCACCGGCCGCGCTGTAGAGTGCAGTTACGAACTGCTGTACGAGTCGTGCATGGGCCCCTCGTCGATCCGCGCAGCGTTATCCCTATCCAAGTACAGTATCCAGAGTTTTGTAATGTGCAGAACTTTTTTTTGTCTGTGTGCCTTTGCTATTTACTTGAACGACTATGAGAGATGATCGCGAGTTTATTTGCTTGGTTTGCGCATTACCGTCGCTCATCCCACTGGTAGATACTTGCTGAAATGAGCGAGGATGCAATTTATTTTGAGATGAAAGAATCGTGTGTAATTTGACGTAAGTTGGTATGGCGCTTAGCACTTTCCTGCCTATGCTGTCGACGCAGTAGTTGGCACGGGTCTCGAAAATAATCGGGGGCTGCGTAAAAAAAAAAAATTGTGTCATGGTAATTTCTGCTTCCAGTGAATGAAGATCGATTGGTGTGCGATAGGCGATGATGAGTAAATAAGCCATTTGTAGTTAATAAGCCATTTGATCAATTGGTTAAATAAATAAAAAAAAGGAAAATTGAGGGTTTAAAGTTGTCAAAATGCTAGAATGAAAAACCAGTGCTTGGTGATGCTAATGAAGAAAATTTAGAATGTGTAATTGATTAATTGAAATAATTGAAGAATGCGTTCAGAGGTGTCAAATTACTCAGAGTGGAAAGGCGATTGTTGCTGACCCTGAGTAAAGGTGTATAACAATATAAAACATTAAATAAAGTAAAGAATCAAATAATAGAATTATAAAATAAACAAAAGCTAAAAATTTAAAACGTGAAGAAAACATCGTGTGTGTGTGACTGTGAAAGACGCTATCACGCCATACCCTTAACGGCGGAGCTTAAGTGTCCCCGTAATTTTTATAACAGTATTATATACTATAAATCTGACTATGAACACAGACAGTTGCGCCAAGCACAGACACTTCTCAGTAATGTGAGTTGACTTTTCAAATTTATTTTCGTTTCAGCCGAGTTCCTTTTCCTCCGAGTTGCTCGAAGCTTCCCAGCTTTCATAGAAGATTAAGGCTTCAAACGTCTACTATCTGACAGAGGGAATAAACAAGAAATCGGCATATTTATAAAATCTACTGAATTTCAGGTGGCTGTCAATTAGCGAGCCATGGGGTAACTCGAAAAAACACACAAAAGTGAAGCGCATGCTTCATTATTTTATCGGCCGCGCTGGCAGGTATGAAGGCACAGAATGGAAGCCTGAGCTGCGCGCTCTGGATGGGGACCGGACTTCGCATACATTACCACGTGATAACATCTTTCGAAACGGGCTGGACGTGAGCATATTACAACACACTAGTGGGATGTCATCTTTTCCTGCTTTACTAGACGCCGCGGGTTTGGCAGCGGCTTTCGCAGCATGAAACACGCACCTCGGTCGCACTAGACAGTCGTATTGCTCTCTGCACCAAGCACTACCATTTCGTACGACTGTGAAAAGTAGTTTCGGTAATCATGCCCTTGTCCCAAATCAAATTCACAATGGTAAATGCAACCTACGTACAAAAGGTTTCAAAGAACGTATTTGAACTATAGCGCTCGGTATACATCCATTGCTCCTTCTCCCCTGTCCTCCATCGAAGCATAAGCTTATCCTTGAAGTTAACAAGGCTCCATAGCACGCAAAATAACCTTGCTGTTTTAGGTGATAGCACGTTCTGTGAGCTCGCTTCCAGTTAGAGGATCGTGAAGTAATGCTTTACATGATGCAAGCGACACTTGTAAAGCCCATTAGGATTGTTAACGAGCGGTCGCATACACGCGTACACCTTGTTTCCGCACGCGTCTACGACGGAACGCTTGACGCAGAAGGGTACGCAGCAACATGCTGGCATCATTCCGAATAGAGCTTGGTGTAAGCAGCGACTGCTGTGCTGTTAAAAAATGAAAATGAAATAATCGCTTGTGATCATTCCAATGCACCTTGCAGTGCAAGTACGGGTTCTACGAAGGCGCACGTTGACAGCGTACTCGATGGGAGGCGCGGGCGGACTGAACAAAACATGGCCGCCGCGCACAGATTCTGTCTCTTTCACTAGATGGCGCTAACTTTTGTAAAGCCTCTATTGGGAGTCAAAATGTTTATGTACTGACGGCCACAGCATCGTGTTAGTGAAGAGGCGCAGGAGCAGCCCCTCGTTCGCTTTTCCTAACCCTTTGCTGGGGTTAGGGTATTTACGATGCGAGTTTTGATAAAATTACAATATTGTAATTTCAATAGTGTAGCAATATTTTTGAATGTGTGGGCCGGATTGGAATTGTTGTCCTCAGTCTGAGTCCCGAGGATACTAGCTGCCCGGAGAGAAAGCGCGCGGACGGCTGCGACAGCTGTCTCGTTCCCTGCAAGACCCTGGTGGCTAGGAGCCCAGACGATATAGAGTCATGCGGGGTCCGTGTCGCGACTGCATTTTTGATATATTCTATAGGCTGAGGAGGTGGTCCACCCTTGGGCGACGTTCCTACAAGCTTGAGCTGTGCACAAGTAGCGGTCCGGGAGCGACTGTGCCAGCTGCATATTGTTGCCTTTAAAGGTGTGGATTGCTCAGTGTAAATGTTTTTGAGTTTCGATGCGGGTCTGCGTTGGATTGAGAGCTCGGAAGAGCCTCCGTGTATTACGGCTAGACATTTGTCGTTAGCAGGCTCTCGTTCGCTTTTCCGAAGCTTTTGCAGGGGTTAGGGTATTTGCGATGCGAGCTTTGATAGAAATTTAAAATGTCTTTGAATGTGTAGGCCTGATTGAAATCGATGTCCTCAGCTACGACGATGTGCAAGAAGATTTCATCCTGGATGTGCTGCTTGGTGTTTTTTGGTTGGTTGGTTGGCTGGTTGGTTTGTGGGGTTTAACGTCCCAAAGCGACTCAGGCTATGAGACACGCCATAGTGGAGGACTCTGGAAATTTCGACCACCAGGTAAAATATCTTCATTCTTTCAAGTCTGGAAGATACCACGCTTTCCTTTGTATAAACCAATGTACATAATAAAAGGAAAAAATAGATGGGGTTTAGTTTTAGTCAGTTGAACCATGTAGGTTCCGCAAGCAAATCCGACGTAGCTTCTCTTTCTGTTCTTTCTTCTTCTGCGGCGCGGCGTGGCTACCGACCAGGTTTACCCGAGGGCTTGATGACAGCCCCATCTGCGGTCGCTCTAAAGGTCAAACGTGGCTACCGGCCGGGTTAACGCGACAGGCTGGAACCTGACGTAGTATTGCTTACTCAGTAAAATATGAAATCATGATCTTGACCTGATTGGATGTTGGTGTAACAATTCTGTATCGTCCATCAAAAGTTTAAGGCCCCTTCCTTTCCAAAAAATAAATTTAAATACAAATTATGAAAACGCCGCGCACTGAGAAGCGCTCGCTGCGGAACTCATACCTCCCGCTCTATCACCAAGTTCAGGCCATGCTTAACCCCCCTCCCTCATCGTTTTGTAAATCGACAATTTAAATAATTTAAACTTAAATAATAAATGGTATTTTTAAACTGCGTTTTGATGGCGTGTGGTCCCCTCGTTTCTCCACCGCGAACAATAACAACTACGGTGGAAAGCCAGACAATTCAGCTTCCCTTGAGCGCCCAGCTGCTGCCCTTCTATGCTCCACGTATGTCCACGTCGTCCCATGACGACCGATCTAAGGACGTTGAGGACTGGTTTATCAGCTACGAACGGGTCGCTGCGTGTAACGCGTGGGACGAGCAGCGCAAGCTCCGGAATGTTTATTTAGCTTTTGGAGACGCTGTTAAGACGTAGTTCGAAAACTGCAAGGCTACCATCACCACCTGGCAAGATTTCCGGCGGCACCTGCTCGGAAACATTGGCAACGATGCAAGAAATTCGATGGCTGAACTGGCTGTACAATCCCTAGCGCAAAGGCCTAGTGACAGCGGCACTATGCTCGGCGATCAAAGGACTATACTTTTCAAACGTGCGGATCCTACCATTTCTGTGGCAAAAAAGGTCCGCCATCTTATGAGAGACGTTAAGGAGCAGCTGTTTGTTGGCCTTGTACTTGACCCTCCGTGTACTGTGGCTGATTTTACGAGAGAAGCGACAAGCAGGGAGTATGCCATGCAGCAGCGATTTGTGCACTATGATCGCCGTGCTACATCACTGCTGTGGACTTCCACATGCCGTTGTCCGAGAGCGAGCGTGAAGCGCTTCGTGAACTCATCCGAAACATTGCGCGCAAAGAGCTGCAAAAGCTCTACTGTCTCCAGCAACACATTGGAGCCATCTCGGATGCCGTGCGTGGAAAGATCTGCCCAGCAGTGCGATCAATGCTGTCGCACCATCGGCTGCGCGGTATATCATGGCCTACAGCGACGTGTATCGTACCCCTGCGCAAGTATCACCGGCCCCATGAAGCTCCTCTCCTCGCGCTCATCCTGCATCCCGATATCCACTTTCGAGTGGTGTGGGTGACGCTCGACCACCCACTAAGAAAGCACACACGCCGCGGTCACGTACTGCGCAACCCTCCGTACCGGACTGGGCTTGCGCAGATTCTCACCGGATGTGCCTCTGCCGCAATATGGTGAACAACCCCGAGACAGCGACCACTACCTCAGCGACAACGTCCTACCTGCATTCCTATTGCGACGCCTGTCCAGGTCACCATCCTTGTGACAGTTTTATTCAAGCCACGCCTCTTCCTTCAGGCAGTCTCCAAGTCGGGAACGGGAAAATTGACGACGGCGACCCTCGCGGATAGGACTACGGCCAACATCCTCCGCTCGCCGATCCGATCACCGAAGCTCCGAAGCTCCGCTCCGACAAATAGTCCGACCACCTTCCGGCGATCGTCGAAGCTTTCCTCCGACACACCCAACCCAGGCTGCGAACGGCCAATCAGTCCAACGACCTTCCGAAGACCACAAAAGCTTGCTTTCGACGCTGCAATTCGACGCAGCGAACGACCCGCTGGTGCAACGACCCCTGATACGGCGCTCTTTGTCGACGGTGAGCTCATTTCTGCTGAGATACCAGTCGTCGTATACAACCGCCGCAAGAATTCCCTTGCAGAACCGACGCTGATTATTGCGTTATGAGCCGCGGCCTTCTTATCATTCTACGCAAACTCCTGACTCCTTCACACGGAGCGCCGTTAAGGACAGCCGGAGGGAATGTGGTGACGACGCCTGGAGTGTGCGCCGCTCGAATCGAGATTTGCCACGTATCGTTCTTTTATTGCTTCACAGTGCTGGCAGAGGGATCCAAGGACCTGATCCTCGGTCTTGATTTTCATCGGAAAAACGGCGCAATCATCGACCTCCGTGACGTAATGGTTACTTTTTCCACACACAGCGCAATTTCTGACAACTGCATGCCAGACAGACCAGATTTCCCAGCGATAACCCCGTCACATTACCTCCACGCACTCGCTTGCTTGTTACAGTGCAGCGCAACAACACTCCCACCCTTCAAGGCCTTGCGGAAACCAATGTGAAGTCTGCGTAGCTCGGGGGTTCGTTTGCCTTGAGTTAGAAGCGAACCAAACTGTTTTAACGAACTTTAGCGCCGAATACCGCCATTTACCCTATGGTATAGCTGTCGTTTATTTAGATGAAATCAGCGAGCCCTCCGCCCACTGCAGTATATAGCTGGTCAACAAGAGTCCTCACGAGAACACTGGACATATTGCTCAAAATGAAGCTAATCCTTACTTGTCACTTGACCAAAAACGCCGCCTTCAAGCAATTTTTAACTTTTATCATGATTGCTTTGCCGTCGCTTCCGAGGTTAAACAGACGTCAGTAGCAAAGAATCCCAATATAGTTGGTCTCACCGGACGCCATATGCGCCAACACCACTCGCAAGTGTGGACGAAATAACGAGAGGCTATTTGGGCCTAATTTTGTGAAATGCTCCGCGATGGCGTGATGCTGCCATTCACAAGCCCATGGGCCTCACTCTCCAGCTGTGTAGGTCGCCAAAAATCACGGCGCACTCAAATTCTGCGTCGGCTGCAGAAGGCTCAACAAAATTATGTAAAAAAGACGTGTTCCGTAGCCTCGAATCAACGACTCATTCTACCCACTCCGCAATGCCCGATAGTTTTCATCATCGCTTGATCTGTGCAGTGGGTATTAGCAGGTCGAATTCGATGAAGGTGATCTCGAGAAGACTGCGCTAATATAAGGTGCTTCACTTCAACTTGTGATTCCCTTCCGCCACATTTCAAAGAATGATGGATACCGTCCTAGCGGGCCTCAAATCGCAGACGTGCTTCGTCAATCTTGATGACGTCATCTTCTCTGCCAGCTACGAGGCCCATCTCACGCGCTTGACGGCCGTGCTAAATTCCATCGGCGCGGCCGGCCGCCCCCTAAAACCAGACAAAAGCCATCTTGCATTCCAACAGCTGAAGCTTCTGGGTCACGTCGTGAGCGCTTAGGGTATCAGCCCTGATCCAGAGACGAGGCTGCTGTAGCTACTAACAGGAGACCGGTCCAGTTGCCACCTTTTTGCCCCCCCCCGCCCCCCGAGATGAATACGTACGAGGTATCATTCACGATCATTATGCAGATGAGACCCAGGAGAAAATCATGAAGTACTTGATGCCTCGAAATCCAGAACACCACATTCTCGACGCCCGCTGTTTAGGTCGCACGCAATCTATTGTTATCACATTCGCAAGGACCAAGCTAGGTCCCCCGCCAAGTTTCCTAATCCCGCAGTGCTGTGCGCTGCTACATCTTCAAGAACAGGGTGGAAGCCTGCCATAGCTGTCGTAAACTCGGACACCGAGATGTTTGCCCGTCTCCCAAGCTCTCGATATGTGCTCTCTGCGGAGTTCACGACCTTAACCACGACCGCAAATGTATCCCCAATTGCGTCATTTGTTCAGGCCCTCACAAGACTGGTTCCATCCAATGAAACAACCGCTACAAGGTGCCTGCCGCTGTATTTGAATGCAACTCCAGGCGATGAATTCAGACATTCGGCCTACTTCTAATCGTCCTCAGCCTCGGACCCGCTACAAAGGAGCTGACATCACCGCGACCAAAAAATGGCTCCAGCCCCTTCTGCTCCGACCGATGCTCCAGCCAGAACTGCTCCCTGTCCTTTCCATCCCTGGACTCCAAGCTGCGTCCCCAACGAAGGTCCCCTTCACAAATACTAAGGTGAGCTGGGAAGTCACGGCTTCTCACTCTCCGCAATCTCAGTCTCCTGATTCAGAGCTGCAAGCCCTCTGCGATACAATTACAGCCCTTAAGGCTAGTAACCACCGACTCCAACAAGAAAATGCTTCCTAAAACATCCATCTCTTACACCAGCTTTTCCATCTCCCGTAACTTCTACCCCACCCATCCAACCTCCTCCCACCGCTTCGTCTCAGGCGCCGACACTCACTCCCCCGCCTCCCAAAGCAACCACCTCGTCTCAGGCGCCGACATCACTCTCTCGCCACCCAAAGATACTACCTCCAGTCTTACAGCTAAGCACAAAGTTACCTCCCGCGTCGAATGCGATGTTAACTTTGGAGACCTAGAGGCATTTAAAGCTCGCTTAGAGAAAACATTACAGGCTAAAACTGATGCTAAGCTAGAAGCAAATTTGCTATGTTATTTCAACAACTCCAGCACCAAATAAATCAGTTGCACCAACAACTCCAGCACCAAATCCAACAACAGTTTAACATCCTCATGCAATAAATTCAAACACATGACAGGCACAGACGTTAGCACCGAAGCTACGGCAGCTCTCCCCTCCACCCGGGTCAAACCATATGGTCGCTTGCCTCCCGCCCCAACCTCCAAACCCATCCTAGCTCCACCCATACTTCACCGTGGGGCCCCGCTATCTGAATAATGTGTGGCAGTGTAACTGCAGGGGTTTCACCATAAGCGAGGCATGCCTATGGCTGTTTGTCCAAAACTTGGACATTCCTTTGAATATGATCGCCATTCAGGAAACTCATGGCCTAGTGACACTACCTGGCTATAAACAGTTCTCTTCCCTGTATGTCGCAATCCCCAACACTGCTATCTTTATTCAACGCTATCTACCGGCCGTGCAACGCTCTTTAGGCGATGTTTGCATGGACTGCATCTCGCTGGAACGGCTCCCTCGTAAAATGGATCAAACCCTTTTTATTTTTAATATTTATAGCTCCCCAAAACATAAGATGAGGATTCACCTCTCTTCTTTTCTGTGTCAACAAGCTGGCGCACGACTCGAAACTCCTCATTCTAGGAGGCTTCAATGCCCACCACCCAGCTTGAGGGTACCGCACTGCTAACCCAAAGGGTAGCAATCTGTCGCTGCGAGCACAGGAACTAGGCTTCAATCTTATTACCGACTCTCACACTCCCACCCGCGTAGGAAACAGCGTGTCTGTTGACTCTTCACCTGATCCAGGAGGAGGAAGATAAGGAGGAAATCCAGGGAGGTTAACCCGTAAAAGAAACCGGTTTGCTACCCTGCACTGGGGGAAAGGGGTGAGTGGATATAAACGTTCTGAGAGAGGGATGGGGGAAGTTAGTACAGTCACATCACAGACATGTCGCATCACATCACGTCACAGTCATGTATCACATCCGAAATATTTTCCAGGAGAGCCCGTGTGCCTTTGCCTGGTATAAAGCCGCGTTGCGTACTTGAAATAATGTATTTAGCCTCCAGATACTAAGACATGATTAGCAGCAGATGTTTTTCTAATATTTGAGAGATACACGGCAAAACTGAAATTGGACGATAATTTTTATGGTTCGTGCGCCTCACTTGAAGATACTTTCGCTCTGTATGGTCAAAGACTGACTTACCTCCGAATGCAGAGATCTAACTTGACTCGGACTTGACTTGCAGCGATCTCAAGTCAGCTGCAACGCATGCCATAAATCGTGCTTGACTTGAAAAGCGACTTGCGCTCGACTTGACTCGGTCGAAGTCGGGTCAATTTTCAAGTTAGCTTGGAGGCTGTCTTGAAGCTGACTTCGTTCATGTTTTTCAGCATGGCCGTCACCAGAAGGGACGTCGGTCACCGGATAGCTTCTTTCGAATTCGCATGCCATGCCATGGATGTCGAGTTTAGGAGGCGCATCGAATGTCTGCGATACCGCGATCGCCCATTCGTGATCGGAGAAACCCTATGGAGGTTTATGATGAGGAGCAACTCCTCGCGTGGTATCGGTTTACGAAGGCTACCGTGCTGCGACTGCTCAGCATGCTGCCCATGAAAGAAAGCGGCGACAACCGGGAACAGCCAGTGCCTCCACTGCTGCAACTGTTGATGACACTACGTTTCTACGGAGAAGGGACGTTTCAGGCAGTTACAGGCGACCTCGTCAAGATCCCGCAATCGGTAGTGTGCCGTGCCGTGGGCAAGGTGACCCTGCTCATTGCAAAACATCTGCGTCCGACGCTCGTGAACTTCCCACATGCCTTCAAATTTCGGGAGGTGATGAGGGAATTCTACGAGGTCGGCGAATTCCTCGGCGTCACCGGGAGCATAGACTGCACCCATGTGCGCATAGAGTCCCGGTGGTCCGAATGCGGAAGTGTTCAGGAATTGAAAGGGTTACTTTTCTGTCAACGTGCAGGTAAGTAATGATGCTCTTTGTACATTAGCAAGCTATTTTCACGTCTGCGCGCAAGCTATCGCTTTTAAATGATGGGTCAAATTTAAATGTAAGTATAATGCCGTGCTTCTATTTCTCTGTGACTGTGCTCGAGACCAAGCATTTTCCCTGCAGCCCAGTGTTTGCTTTGAAAGGTACTTTGCTATACATAGCACCACTATTGCGCTCTTAACAAGCCTGCTTCCGCCTTTCCGCTGTTGATCTGCAATTTTTGTGGCACATGATAGAGCAGGTTTCTCAGGTTACAGAACAGAGCTTTCTTAAAGATAATATCGCATTGACGGTGAGTGACGTAACAGAAAGCAAGCCTACGACACGACCGTTTATAAGGCTAGGAAAAAGAAATGTGCTATGTGCAACGATGGTTGTGCTTACCAACGTATTGCTAATCTGATGCAGGCCGTCACCGGACCACAGCTGCAATTCTATGACATAGTAGCCAGCTAGCCCGGGTCCGTGCACGACAGTCGGATATTCGACAACTCCCGAGTATGTGTCCTATATGAGGAACGACGGGTGCCAGGTGTGCTTCTGGGGGATGCTGGGTACGCCTGCCAGCCGTTTCTAATGACACCTTTGGCAGACCCTGGTCCAGCGGGTATACCCCATGGAAGATAAGCCTACATGTTGACAAGCCGGAAGTTCAGGAAGAGATTAGTACCGATGTTATTTTAGTCTAAATCATTTTGTCTTTTAACTATTGGGATAAGACAAGCTATGGTGATATAAGAAAAAATATAGTTCTAAAAAAATGTGGCATAGCATAATTTTGAGCACATTGGGAAGACGTGTCCTAGTGGCTCATAATGCATAGAGCCAAATGTTTATACCATTTATTTATTTGCACAGGTACCACAAGGCCCACATGAAGACCCGGAACACGATCGAGCGAGCCTTCGGGGTTTGGAAACAACGCTTTCCCGGCTTAGACATGGGACTGCAGCACAAGCTTGAACGAACTGTACTCATCGTGACGGCCTGAGCTGCACTTCATAATTTGGGCTGTTTGATGACGGAGCCACAGCCATCTTATCATCATGTCCCAGCTGACACACCAGCGTCCACACGACAAATGAGCCTGCCGCCTCGCGATGCTGTAAATGACAGCTTGTTAGGAATGCAAGCACGGCAGGTGCTCATAGAAAAGAGTTTCACCTAGGTAAACAATGATGGAATCTCCACTCCACCTCGAGCCATGCATGATCGCAAACAAACTTCTGTATAACGGCTGCCACAACCTACTGTTTGGAAGCATAATATAGTGAGATACAACACGAGAGTGCCAGGTATGCCCACAGACATGCGCAAGGCTAGGCATTAAAGGGAGCCAAGTTTCACCACAATCCCCGCTTCCCCCAACTTCAACCCTAACCAAGGCCCCGAGGATCAAACTGCAACGCAGAGATGAGGAATGCTTGCAAAGCATTTATCTTTATGTGATGGAATTTCAACACATACAAAATATTCTGTACTTAATAAACAGAACAAGCTTCGCCATGGTTGGAGTACTGTTTTTTTTCAATAGTGAAACTATGGCGAAGCTTGTTCTTTTTATTAAGCACAGAATATTTTGTGAGACGTGCCGGCGCACTTCTCAGAACCATTCCTTTAGCCCCTGGCTTTCCGTATGTAAAGGTGGCAAGTAAGCAGCTCTTAGAAGTCAGGGTCGTACACCTAGTCAAGCCCATTCAAGGGCTTTTTGTCCACGGGCCTCAGAATCACTGACGTTGGAATAAATATTTGATTTGAAAAAAAAAACCTAGCGTTTTTAACTGCACAGTATCCTCAAAAAACCTGCAACAGATTAAAGCTGTGGGGCAGACAAGGCGCCGTCTTAGGAAATTAGGGGTCCCCCCCCCCTTCCACACACCTAGAGATATGCCTCTCAAGGGAGGGCTGATTGTCGAAATATTACGGTCAATCCCATTTTACAAATGCACTATTCAATCACAAGTTTTCACATTTAGGTATGACCATGGCATCATGAGGTCCAAACAACCTATTGGCCGAGGAAATCCTTTAAGAGCATTTTCTGCTGCATTTTTAAGCTTTGCCGTATGAAAAAGTGCTTGAAGTTTCCACTTTCATGTTAGAACTTGACGGGGAGGCTGTTTATAGGCTTTGGTGCCTTGTGGTGCCTTGATTGGTCTCATTTGCACGTTTGCACTTTAGAAGTACTTTCTTGAGTGTCCCGTTACTTAAAGTGCACCTCAGAAACACTGTGTTGATTTTCCAGGGGCAGGATGCATGTTGCTTGCTTCGCCTACAATAGGAGCTTGGACGGCAGCCTCCTTTCCGAACATCTTCTCTAAACATGGCTATCTGCTCTCTGGAGGGCTTAGCACTTGCCAGTGGACACTTATTTGGGCAGTCGCAGTGACCTCACCTGCCCAAGTAACTGGATCATCGCTACATATCTGTGTACCTGGGTTCGAAGCAGAATCGCCATACAGAGGGTGGAAAATGTGCTGCAGTCATTGTAATGCTACGAGTCGAATGAATGAAGAGGCAGACAAAGTATGTGTGTGGGTGCCTTGACATGCTCGCGGCCCGAGTCCTTCGCAGCGGTCAGTTTCGACGTCGAATGTGACTTGTGCTTTATTTTTAACCCGTGCTTGTGTCTTGCGTAATGTGAGTGCATCAGTGTTTTGCGTGCTGTGAAAGCTTTGTGCAGCATAGCAGTATGTTGTTTTTGCAGGTGCTATGGCTATCCCTCTTCATGCTAATACTGTATTGTTTATATACAGTTTAACATTCCCCAGTGCAATGTTGGTGTGTGTACATAGCATGACTGCATTTGTGTTGCTGCGTGTACTACTGTGTGATAGAATGCAGGTTCCTTAAAGGGGTTTATAGACTCATGTTTTCTCGCAGTCTACCAGGCCTCACATGGGTCGCCACATATTTTCATATGTTGCTCAGAGAACATCTTTGTAGAGTGAATGAATCCTATTCATATTTGTTGACTTCAAGAGCGTTTACTCATTGGATGCTCATTACCCTCCTCAAAATCAGTACACATCCTTCCATCATTTTTTCTTCTTCCATTCCAGTGTCATGTTTTCTACATTACTGGAGCTAAGCCAACTCATTAGGACACGGCTTCCTCTTCTGTTGTGCTTTCTTTTCATAGCTTGTGAAAAAAAAAATTGGAATATGTGCTACAGTCAATATAATGCTACAAGTCGAATAAACGAAATGAGGCTTCGTATCTAATGTTAGCTGCATATCAAGCAGTTTATGCCATTTAGTATTTTGGTGCGTGGGCAAGATGTTCAGGTTGCATTCAGTACCCAAATGTCAACACTGATGCTGTGACCATTTATGTCAATTATTCCCATGCACTTCAATGTTTAAATGGCAATGACAAAATTCAGGCTACCTAGGGTAAAACTTTTGCTGATCCGGCTACCAATGACCTTCAAGAAGCCCAGGAACGGCTGCGTAGTCTGTTCACACATGCATGAAAACTAATGCACATGGCGCAGGTGTAACAGCTGTAGCGTCCCACAGGGCAGATGCATGGCTTGTTCATCGTTCAACTGGCAAGCATTTGAGTGACTGCGTATACTACTGTGTGATAGAATGCAGGATCCTTAAAGGGGTTTATAGACCCATGTTTCTCGCAGTCTGCCAGGCATCACCCGGGTCGCCACATATTTGTATCTGTTGCTCGGCGAACAACTTTATAGCGTTAAGGAATTCTCTTCATATTTATTGACTAGAGTTCATATCTCAAGTTATATATGCTGTTGGCAATTCATATATAAACATGCTCTCCACGTCAGATTATCTTTACTAGCCATGCTGGCAGAAAAGGAGTACTGCATAACCTTCCTACCACTTATTTGGTTGTGGTAGCTTGTCAAACATGCAAGCAGGTGAGCAACAAAGCTGTGTGATTGTGCACATAAAAAGTACTTAATGCAGCCATTCTGTATACTGTTTGTGTGCGCATTCATTCAGACAGTTCCCAGTTTCTTTGAGGTTAAGCAACTTTTTATTTTGCTGCCTCTCGCAGCTTCTTTAATTACTCAAGCTTAATATTTCTTTCAATTTGAAGAATTTCAACCTCAAGTCCACTTTTTTTCTTTATAGTTTCCATCTCCAGCTTGTATTTCTGCTGGAGGTTATCCATTTCCAGTTTTCTTTTTTTTTTGAGCTCGAGTTAGCGAATGTTATCTTCGAACACCTTTTTCCTTTCACGTTCCTCCAGAACACTCTGCTGGTCCTCCACCAGCAATTTTATACGCGCATCATGCTCCTCACGGAAGAGAGAAGCTCTCATGCCGTTCTCCTCCTCGTGAGATTTTTCGAGTAGAGCCATGCGCCCTCTCGGTACCCTGCTATTATCAGCAGCAGCCACGGAATTAGAAGCGGTGGACCTATTAGCCGGCCCAGAAGCAGAAGCATTGCAGCAACCCGCTGCATTGATGTTTTGCATATTGTCAGGCTGCGTGGCAGATGAAGATGCATTGCTATTTTCAGCAGCTTCGGGAGCTGCTGTACCTGCCTCACTTTCCTGATTATTGACGATTTCTGCCCAATTGCCATCATCTGTAATAAAGAAAAATCGATATATGTGGGTCATAATAAATACAAGCTCCTAAAACACTCCCTGCCTAGCTTATTAGCTGCACATATGTTATCTACAGTGGCGAACACAAAAGAGTGAAATTAAAGTACTCCTATTCATTGCAAGGATTATGCGAGCTGCATGTCAGGTAGAGTGAAACTCCTGTTATTTATGATCTAACAAAGCAGTCTTTAACCAGAAAATGACACAAGTGTTGCATGTGTTGGTAGGCGCAGTGCCATTCTTGTAATTAGTACTCAAACTTCATGCACTGAAATCTATGTTCCTTGTATGATATATTCTGCATGGTATAAATTAGGCACAACTGGCAATGCAAAACTGTATCACGATTACATGCAACTAAATTATTGACACAATAAAGGTATCTTTCTGCACTTAGCAATGCCTTTTCATTTCTAATGCTCATGTTGCCTGCATGAAAGTTACTACACAGTTTGCCTATGTGCACATTGCGGTCAGTGATGCTACTTAGAAAAAGTGTAGTTATTTCCACCCTAATGCTCCATACACTAGATAAGCATCAACCAACTACAGAGAGGAGCACATTCGTAAGCAGCAAAATTTAAAGCTGCAAGAACGTGAAGTAAATATTTTTGCTGTATAAATTCACGTAATGTCCTTAAAATTGTATTTGGACATAGTTCTAGAACGAAGCGGCAAATGCCCCTCAAAGGAGAAAAATGATTTCTTTAACCTTCAACATGCGAAATGCTTTACCTGTGTAGTCAAAGCCAGTGTCATCTGACCCATCTACCATGGGCTGCAAAAGCCTCATCACGGGCAAGCTGTCAACTGGTGGCAGATCACTAGCCCCATCTGAATCGTACACATTTTGCATCCGGGTACTTCAGTGCTGGCGATTTCCACCACTTAGGGGTGACATGGTAGCAGGTGCTGATCCTCCTCCTAAACAGAAAAAAAAAATGTTTAGGCATATTGAAGCAAGTTTTATAGCAGGATAATTACCTAGACATTCCCTATTGTTTTGTCCCTTATGCCAACTGTTCTTAAAGTGGTCCCATACAAAAACGAAGTACACTGCTACCTTTATACGCTACTGTCGGGTATAGAATCTCTGCTCGCATCTGATGGCAGCTTAGCGGGCCAGGAGCATTTCATCGATTCACGTTAGCCTCAATTTCACGGGTGTTTATGCTCTAGTTACGCAAACTTCCACGAGAAGACGCAGCTGAGGGCTGAATACTTGCCTTCTTCCCCTAACTACTCAAACAACGTCGCTATTTATTCGAAAGCAGATCATTCACGTGTCTGGCTTTCCTTTCGCTCACTCACGCATTGCAGTGCAGCGCGTCTGCTCCGTGGAAAACGTGCTTCCGAGCTTAGTAGAAATATATGGAGCCGCTGCTTACAGCCTTGGTAAATTACGCACAATAAGATGATATTTCATGCACTTGTCCAAAGCACAATTTATGCAGGCCTTGCTAACAGCACTTACCCGTCTTGTGGCGATCTCTCTTTTGCTTTGCAGCCTCCTCTTTCGATTTCTGCTTCATATTATTCCAGCATTTTTCAGCTGGTGGTGGTCGCGCCAGATCACTCCGTGATTGGAATTAAAGAGCCGCGCGATCTCTATCCACACTGTGTTCTTCTTCGCTAGCGAAGCTACGTACGTCTTTTTACACTCCACGACGTGCCTTTGTTCGCCAACCAAACTTGTTAGCAGCACTCTCCTCGTGGGTAAAGCGAGGGGCTGCCTTCCGCTGAGAGCCGGAATCTTCTTGTGACGTAGATGAGGACTGAGACATTGTCACCTAGCGCTTCCTAAGTTCTACAGCACAGCTTCGTAAACAGCAACGGAACTGATGGCGATGGTGACGGTCGTCTGCGGTGCCGGTTGCAACCAAAAATCATTGATGTGTACTAGGCGGGCAGCGCTGATATACAATTCCCGCTGTCAGTGTTTATCTACAAAACTCATTCATACATACTGTTCATTTATGAAAGCGAATTGAAACACACGGTTTTATTGCCGTACAATGCGCGTTAATATATTGATAAGTTTGTTACTCCTGGCCCCAGACGACCAACGTGCCCGTCAAGTCAAGCACGTGCTTGACTTCACGAAGCGTCGGGGTGAGGGTCTATGAAACGCACTGGCCGACTTGGGCGTCGTGGAGTCGGCTTGTTGCTTCAAGCTGGCTTGCTCATGTCGAAGTGCGTTTCAAATTAGATCTCTGCATTCGAAGGTCCTACGATACGAATGCACCTGAAATCTGTGGTCGCAATGCGAACGTGAAAAGATCGTCTGTCAAAGCAAAAGAGGAAAATAATTCTAGGGGGCTCTTGCACCACTAAAATTGGATGAGGCGAAAGCCTGTATTGCGTGGTGGTTCCAAGTAGGGTGCCTCGATACGCGCGCCCCCTCCGCCGCTCCGGAGGGTGGGGACATTCTTTGAAAGCGTCAGTGCCGCCTCTACGCCTCCATATTTGAGTCCACGCAAGTGTGTCCCGCTTTTGCGGCGGCTGTCGCGTGGCGTTCTTTGGCGCGCGTTCAAGTTTAGGATTGCAGATGGCTGGAACGCTAGACAAGATTAGACTTCTGAATGTACAGTGGGCCACTGTACGGAAGGAAAGGCGCAGTATCTCACACTTTGAAAAGTGGCGTTTGGATGGTACGCCATCGCTCGTCGCGTGGCGTTCCTTGGCGGGAGTTCAAGATTAGGATAGCAGATAACGGGAACACTCCTGAAGCGCTATGAGAAGGGTGGGCCAAAATATAGCGGAGTTGTCTCTACCCTTCGAGGGCGCGCGCATCGAGGGCCCCTAGTTCGAAGCCTTCCACTGCGGCCCCTTTTAGAGCGCAGCTCTTTGGCCCCCGCTCCTGCGTTTCGCGTCGTCGGCGTTCCACCTCGTTACCAGCTCCACTTTCCCTCCCACCTTCCTTCATTCTCTTACGGCGCGATCAGGTGCCCACAGAAACAAGTGTGACAGATACAGCACCATTCCATTCCAGTGAACCAATTACAAATAAATAATAATTGGTTCACAGGAAGGGAAAGGCGCTCTATCTGTCACACTGGTTCAGTGGACATCTGAACCGCGCTGTGAGAAAAAGAAGGAAGGCGGGAGGGAATGTGGAAAGAGAAAAAGAGAAGCCGTAGTGGAGGCCTTAAAGTCAAGTTAAATTGGTTCACAGGAAGGGAAAAGCGCAGTAACTGTCACACTTGTTCTGTGGACACCCGACCCGCGCCGTAAGCGAAGGGAGGAAGGTGGGAATGAAAGTGGGTAGTGGAGGCCTACGGAGTAATTTCTGCCACCTGGGGATCTTCAACGTGCCTGATATCGCACAGCACACGGATGCCCCGTCGTTTCGCCTCCATCGAAACGCAGCCGCCGAGGTCGGGTTCGAACCCGGGTACGCCGGCACAGTAGTCGGGCGTCTTACCACTGCATCACTCCGGCGGGGCTGGGTAGTACTACAAAGGCACTGGCTGTAGTCACCTTGCTGCGCACCTCGTTTAAGACGGAAGTTCACATCGAAGCTGCTATCATACGTGCCTCATAATCAATGCCAAGTATGCGGATGGTGTCACTGTGCGTAATTGGTAGGGCACCATTAGGGCGCGCATCTGGCCTACCAATTAAAAGATATTTACTTTTTTCAAAATTGAGAGCAGTCCCAGACACCTTGCCGTATTGTGAAAAAGAAGGCAGCGCAGCAGGCTCGCTTCATCACGCAGTTACAACGTAATATCATCCGCGTAGACAGTCAGACGCAGCGTCTGACACCCTCGGAGAGGGAGGCCACAGATACTTTGGTCTGTACTTATTGCCCTCAAATAAGGCCCTAAGCTGAGAGCGAGCAAAAGAGGCGAGGGGGGGGGGGGGGGGGCAAAGTTGCCGAACACCTTGGGTAGCAGAAAGTGGAGCACTTTCCCACCTATCCATAGCCAGTGTGCTTTGAATGCGATCATACTTGCTTTTAATTAAACATATGAAGCTTTGCGGAAACTGAAAAGCATCCAGAACGCCAAATATGTAGCCATGTTCTATCCAGCCAACGCTTTTTTTTTTATCTAAAGAAACAAGGATGTCACTAGCTAAGCTTCTCAGTTTGTAATCAATAACGTCTCGAGTGGCGTACGACAACTTATGTATTTGCCTGCCAGGAACAAAGCACACCTGATGAAAACCAATAAGGAAGGCCATCACACCCCTCAAGCGCCGGCTGCGAAAGCCTTGTAGACTACATTTAGTAGGGAGATCGGCCTCCACTTTTCTGGAGATGACCCAGGATCATGTTTTGGAATTACAATTATTCCCCCCTTGCAAAACTGGCCACAAAATCTAAATGCTCAAAGCACTGTCGAAGGACATTTGTCAGTGCTGGACCAACAACGTTGCAGAAACCCAAATAAAATTCCATACGGAGCCCATCAGGCCCAGGCGCTGACCCGCGTTTCATTGACTCTAAAGCTGTCTTGTAAAGAGCGGAAACTCCCATAGGGCCCAGCGGCCCATTTGACTGTAGCGCACCAAGCGGCCGGCGGCAACTACTTCCGGTCTTGCTGAAAGGCGCGCGAGTTTAATGCTAGCATGCGCTGCGGCCTTCCCTGGCCTTTTGGCGCAATATTTTGGTTTCACATGGCCTACTAGTGCTTCTATTTATTTTCAGCATGCATAACAATATGAAAAATAAGATTCCCAGTTCTCTAAACTGACAATCAACGCAGCTGTACCACAGCCTTTGCAAAACAGTATTGCAGAAAAGGCGCAAAGTGCTTTGTGAAATGAACATTTATTTTGCTGCATATAAAAACACAAGAGACGCAACAGATGTAGACGAATGCGTTGACAAAACCTGGCACACATTAGGCGATGTGCACAGTACAGAAAAATAAAATACACAACGCGAGAAACAGCACTTAGGTAGAGACAAAAAATAGCATAACGTTGATTTCCGGATTATATGGCAAATGATATGTAACAAAACAGGCATTATACATAGACTACACAGTCCCAGTCGCGGCTACCTTAGCAAGGGTAACTTGATTGTTCAGGGCAGAGAGGAGTACTGACGCTTGGAGGAAGGCCACACCGTTCACTCGACGCATCTACCGTGCTTCGGCTGCAGTCCGCGGGTTCATGCAGTGTTTTTGGAAAAGGAATGAACATGATGCAGAAGCTTTCCCTAGTAGCACAATATGTTTCTGCAACATTGCAGCAACATTGTCAATGTTGTACAATGTTGCGATAACATTGGACTACATTTATCCAACATAATGCGAAAACTTTCAACATTCGATAACGTTGCTGTAATGTTAACAAGTAACATGCTGGCAATGTTGCTCTAAAGTGGTCTTTTCACATTGCAGCAATATTGTTGTCAAATGATGTATAAATGTTGAACCACATACGATGGCATTGATATAGCATTTGCTTTATAGGCTAACTGTCGTTCTTTCAGACTACTTCTGCAGCCCAAGCAGAAGAGCCGGTATTAGGGCACTCCACTGACCTTGTCACTTCCCCGCATGACAATGTTTATTTATTTTTTACATTGATTGCAACCTTGCATGTCATCATGCGATGAACAGTACAAGTGTACTTACCTTGTTACACTGAGATAGAAATATATATATATATATATATATATATATATATATATATATTTGCAATATATTTGGCTGCTGAAATTGCATTATCTTTCAATTAAACACGCGGACTAAAATTATAACTGCTGAAGAAATTTAGTTCTGCGTCGCGAATCCAAATCAAGTTAAATCGCGGCCGCGCCGAGAGCTAGTCCTGCCAAACCGCGTGTCAGCGACAGTCGCGGCCGGCGAATTCTTCACGTGTGTTTCCATAGTCTTCTTGCGGTCGCCGTTCTCTTGCTGCTGTGTCTCATTTCACAAGAATTCAGCTGAAATGACGGAGGCCTGCAGAGAGGATAACATCAGTGGTGAGTGTTTTCTGACCTACGTTGTTGAGCTGTGCACGTGTTGGCTGGCACAAAGCCAGTAGTGCATATATGCATGTGTTCATCATCATCATCATCATCATCATCATCATCATCATCATCATCATCAGCCTGATTATACCCACTGCAGGGCGAAGGCCTCTCCCATATTTCTCCACTTAACCCGGTTCTGTGCTAGCTGCATCCACTTGACCCCTGCGAACTTCTTAATCTCATCCGCCCACCTAACTTTCTGCCGCCCCCTGCTACGCTTTCCTTCCCTTGGAATCCAGTTTGTTACCCTCAGCGACCATCGGTTATCCTCTCTTCGCACTACATGTCCTGCCCATGTCCATTTCTTCTTCTTAATTTCTACTAGAATGTCGGTAACTTGAGTTATTTCTCTGACCCACTCTGCACGCTTTCTATCTCTTAATGTTACCCCTACCATTTTTCGTTCCATAGCCCTCTGGGTTGTTCTCAACTTAAGTAGAACTCTCTTGGTTAGCCTCCACGTTTCAGCCCCATAGGTGAGTACAGGCAAGATGCAACTGTTGTATACTTTCCTCTTGAGCGATACCGGTAAGCTGCTAGTCATAATCTGCGAGTGCTTGCCAAATGCGCTCCATCCCAATCGTATTCTTCTTATTTCCTTTTCGTGGTCCGGGTCTGCGGTTACTACCTGTCCTAAGTAGACATATTCGCCTACTACTTCCAGTATTTCGCTACCTAATGTAAACTGCTGTTCCTTCCCGAAGCTGTTGAACATTACCTTAGTCTTCTGCATATTGATTTTCAAGCCTACCTTTCTACTGTTCCTGTCTAGGTCATCAATCATTATTTGCAGTTCATCCCCCGAGTTGCTTAGCAAGGCAATGTCATCAGCAAATCGCAGATTACTGAGGTATTCTCCATCTACCCTTATCCCTAACTGCTCCCATTCCAAGTCTCAGAATACTTCCTCTAAACAAGCTGTGAATAGTACTGGGGAGATTGTGTCTCCTTGCCTAACACCTCTCTTTATGGGAATTTTGTTACTTTCTTTATGCAGAACTATGGTTGCTGTGCAGCCGCTATATATATCTTCCAGCACTTTCACGTATGGCTCGTCTACCCCCTGATTTCGCAATGCCTGCATCACCGCCGAGGTTTCAACTGAGTCAAATGCTTTGTCGTAATCAATGAATGCTATTTATAAGGGCTGGTTATATTCCGAGCATTTTTCTATCACCTGATTGATGGTATGGATATGATCGATAGTAGAGTACCGTTTCCGAAACCCTGCTTGATCCTTGTGTTACCCATGCCTTTTGTGATAATTTATGAAAGTGCTACATTCGTTGTATCATGAAGAGAGTGAAGTGTTCACTAAGCGAAGTGTCGATCCGGCAACGACGCCGAAGAATAGCAGAGGCTGTTAATGACGAATTAGAAAACTGTTCGGCGGATGTCAGTCCTGATAATGGTAGTGACAGCAGATTGTGCGCAATAGGAGAACTGGATCAAGATGCGTTTTCACTGCATAACGTAATTTTATCCTCTTTATCAGTGCCAGCGGAGGATACAGATGAAAGCCGTAGTTCTCACTTGTCTGATTTTGGCCCCGCTAACAGTGTCTCTGACATAGGTAGTGCAACGTCAGAGTTGTCGCGGATTTTTGACAATGACGAGTTGAGGGAGTATGAAGATAGGATGACAGCTGAGTCTGGTGCCGCTACTCAGTGTATAGAGAAGGACTTGCGTGTATGGGCTATTAATAGTCAATTGCCTGCTTCACACCTTAATTCTCTGCTTAAAGTGTTGAAGCCATACCATCCAGAGTTACCCACGGATGCTAGAACGTTAATAAAGACGCCGAGGCATACTGATCCATCAGTGATGGCCAATGGTCATTACCACTACTTTGGGATTTCTTGTTCTCTGGAAGAACATGTTGCGCTTGTTCCTGCAGATTGTCAGACATTGTCACTCATTGTGAACGTAGACGGCCTGCCGATCTCCCGCAGCTTGAGAAGGCAATTCTGGCCGATTCTCGTGCTTGTGAAGGAAAGCTCGCACTCCTCTCCATTTGTTGCTGCTCTTTATGAGGGTGACAGCAAGCCAGGGGATGTGAGCGTATACCTAAGAGATTTTGTCTCCGAAATGAGGAAGCTGCTTGATGAGGGCCTTATATACAATGGAAAGGACTATGCTGTGAAAATCCATGCATTTGTGTGTGATGCCCCAGCAAGGGCTTACATAAAATGCATCAAGGGCCGCATAGCCTATTTTGGATGTGAAAGGTGCACTCAAAAGGGTGCATACTCTGCACATGACAGGAAAATAATTTTGGTTCTCATGACAGTCCTTTGCGCACTGATCAAGCTTTCAGATGCTTTGCCCAGGAACATCACCACCATAGCGAGACTCCACTACAGTGCTTAGGTGTTGGGATGGTCACACAGTTCCCACTAGACTATATGCACCTAGTTTGGGAGTAATGAAGAAACTACTAATTTGTTACTGGGCATCTAAAAAGCCGTCAGCTTCAAAAATGTCATCACAGTCAAAGCTTCATGTATCTACAATGCTTGCTAGTTTTGGTTTATACTACAATGCTTGCTAGTTTTGGTTTATATGTTCCAAGTCACATGAAGCGTAGGCCACGTTCACTGCAATTTTTAGAGCAATGGCAAGCTGTTGAGTTTAGGAACTTTCTACTCTACTACGGGCCACTTGTCCTCAAAGGAAATTTGGAAAGGAAGTATTATGACCATTTTATGAAGCTTAGTGCTGCTATCGCCATCCTTGCATGCCCAGATTACACAGTGCAAAATGTGGACTTGGCGGAGAACCTTCTTCAAGAGTTTGTTACTGAGGCTGGCTCCCTATATGGAAAGGGGATCTATGTTTATAACATGCACTCATTGTTGCACCTAGCTGATGACGCCAGAAGATTTGGCCCTCTTGATGACTTTTCAGCCTTCGTTTTTGAAAACTTCCTCTATAAACTGAAGACCCTAGCAAGAACAAAGGCTCGAGCTCTTCAGCAGGTTATCAGGTGCCTCAGTGAGAAACGCCTCATTGGTAATGTTTCCACAGGCTCTCTCAATTCATATCCTAGGCTGTCAGGAGAGCACTCAAATGGACCTGTGCCACCAGGATTTCATGGCAGACAGTACTCTTTGCTAGAGTTCGAGGGAACTGTGGTAAAGCTTGGCAGGCTGGATAATTGTGTCCAGCTTAAGGAGGGTCACATTGTATTAGTGACTAACATGTTGCAATCGGTGTCAGGGGCCAGCATCTGCGGCCATTATTTCAAAACTTTGACTTGTATTCACGTCCATTGCCATCGTCAGAGCTCCTGGTTTTTGCTGCCAAAGATCTTTCACAAAATCTGTCTGTGTGGCCTATTGATGAAATCAGAAATAAATGCATGTGATTGCCAAGTGGAGGAGATAATTGAGCAGTGTTTCCTCTTGTGCACACATTCCATGGTTTAGTCCACTGAGATGAATGGGCTAAATGAGACAAGTATAGGCTATACTGGTATACTTGTCATATTTAAATTGTTCATTTCATTGGACTTGCTCTTCTCAAGGTCATGTGATTGAATCCTTGCCACAGTGGCAGCATTTTGATGGAGTGAAAATGCCCGTGTTCTGTGTTATGTCAGTGTATGTTAAAGAACCCTGAATGTCAAAAATTGGCAGCTTTTCACTTTTGTGTCCCTCAAAGTCCATGTGCAGGTTCAGAATGTTAAACCTCAGATTGTGTCATATCGTTACCTGCAGTACAAGCGTAGCAGTTGCATTGTGCAATAATGGGGAAGGCAATATTTTCAGAGATTACTAGTTGATTTCGTAATATATAAACCTTGTCTATCAGGAAAGGGAAGCCACATTAATTGACCAAGAGTGATGCGAGAAGGGATTAAGGCGAGTTTAAAGATGGGAAAAAAAATTATAATGGAGGGCTACTGATAAATTTCAACCACCCGTCGTTATTTAACCTGCACTGACATTCCACACCACATACATGTTTTTCGCATTTCATCTTCATCAAACTGCACCCACCATGGCAACGATTCCATCGTGCTAATTCAATTTTTTTGTTTTATAATTTCAGGGGAGAAGACGTGCAGCATAGTTCTTTTTGAAGATGAAGATGGAGTTTCAGTTGTGCCCACTTCGTGAATCTCGGAAAATATAGTTAGGTGGCCACCATTCAAGAGCACCGCAAAGATAACTGCTGCAAGAGCGACCACCACCATCAAGTGACTGGAAAAGCTACGGATGCCGAGTGTTGTGGACATGTGGTAGGCTTCTCACCTAAGTTTCTAAAAATGTGCACATTGGTAACTTAAGTTCAAGCACATCAGTAAGGTCAGTGAATTTGTGGCAGTATTGTTAGCTAAAATTTGGGTTTGAAGTTTATCTTCTTTGAACCTTATAATTAGGTATTTGCATTTTTTTACTCTTAGTACCAGAACTGTTGCTTTTGTGTCAAGAGTAATGGAGGCGGCCAATATTAAGTAGATGAATATACTAAGCCTATCAATTTTTACAGGTCATTTTTATGTTATACTGCTATTTCTTTCATCACTCACAGTGCTAAACAGCTGTGTACATATTCTGTTCATCAACTTTTTACAACTAGTGCTTTGCATTTCATTTCTTTTTTAGGGAAATTAATATATATATATTTTTTTTTCAGGCAGCTATGAAAGTGCAAGGCTGAAAGAGCAGCAGGCAGAATTCACGTCAGATCTTGCCTCAGATGCTGAAGTAATTCGGCAAAGACGGAAGAGGCGGCCACCGGCGCATCTGGAGTCTTCAGATGCAGATAGCATTGCCTTTCCTGATGAACCTCTAGCTGTACCTCTACAAGGAGGATGCTTTAATTCTTCACAGAAAACTGCGAAGTTCGTTTCAAGGCCACCACCACCAAAAATTGTAAAATCTTCAAACTTCAAGCCCCAGCCATTTGCCTCACAGGGTCATCAGATACAAACAGCCTCACCTAGCCAGGAAGGAGCATTAGATAATGACAGTTCTTTTGCCGAAAAAAGGAAGCTTGACCAGAATGGTAGGTACTGCTGTAAGCCTTTGGAATAATTTAGTATGTTTGTGATATGAGTTGTAGGTGGTCGCAAGAGTTTGTCCATTGAAGTTATCTGTGATGTTTCTGCATGGCAATCTTATATTGGATATGTGCAGTGTTATCATGCACCTTCATAGTTAAGCTCGTTGCAGAACATTGGTTAAAAAAAGAAAAGGTAAGAATGTTTTATTTAACTGCTAGTACTGTTTCTTATGCGTCTTGCTTTGCTTGCAGAAAGAATGAAAACACTGCTTATGTTATTGCTTACAGAAGACAAACCATTACGGTGAAATGTTTAACTTCGTCAAGTTACTTTTCTATTCTGTTTTAGCCGTGCTTGCAAAGTTGCTCAAGGAAATGAAGGATATAAGAGCCAAGATAGATGGTCTCGAAAAAGCCGTGCAAAGGGTGGAGCACGCTATCACCCACAATAAACAACCAGGTGTAGAACCTGTCAATAGTGCCATCCTCGAGTTACTTCCTCTGTTAACTCATCAGAGTCTAGAGGAACTGGAGCGGCAGCTTCATGACCCCAAAAACAGGACAGACCTCGTAAGTTAATTTTTTTTTCGCAAGTACACACGCATGAAATTTTATGTAAATGCTAACCACTATTTGTCTTCATTTCTAGATTGCCCATTTCCCTCGAGTTGGTGGGACATCTGTCCAAGACTCAGTGCGCCAAATCATGCGCAGGTGCATGTGCGACACATTGGCCCAGGACTTCTCTCTAACCGGGAGAAAAGGAAAAAGGCCATTTGTTGGGCTACACCTGCTCCAAGTCCTCACAGGCGCCACATTATAGCTCTCATGTGTAGCATGCATATGCACATTTGCAGTTCAGCATGCCATGCTTTCTAGCTGTCAGTTCACAGATGCATAGTTCTAAAGCACTGAATGAATTTCCTCTGTAAGGAACATATGCAGTATAATTTTATATTGCTAACATAGGCTTTTCCTGGCCTGCTATAACTTTGCTGGTTTTCTGGTTTGCCCATTTTAGGCGATTATTATGTACTAAAACGAACTAATTTGCAGCACTAGGTACAAGCCTCATTTAAATGCTGTGTGATGAGGCCATTGTCCTGCAAAAGTCATGAGGCTTTCTCTTAGATTCTTAGTCTAACCCACTTCCCCGAACTAACTAGTGTAGCCTTGTCTTTAATGATTCATTCATTGTTTTTTTTATTGTTTTACAGAAACTCTGAAGATTAATTTTGCACAGGCCACAGAATCGCAAATACATCTTTCTATTGCCGACTGGCTGCGTTATGCACCATCAAGGCAGAAGAAGCGGTGAGAGACAGTTCATTACTTTAATGATTAGCAGTTATATATACATAATTTAAAGGATCCAACACTAGATATTCATTAATAAATACATGCATATTATTGCGCGCATTACAGGAGCTTAAATTTTAACCTGTGGTTTGAAGTCTAGGGCAGACGAAACCGGAAGTATTAGTTAATTTGAAGGGTACTTCAGTGCAAGTGCATGTTTATTTTATTTTTACCCATCCTTCATATTTTTGAGCAGTGCCAACAGCCTGCACTTAAAGGTTGCACTTCATGTGAGGGCATACAAGTTCTTATGAATTCTGCTGGAAGATCACGTAAATCCAGCTGTATTGCAAGCAAAAAACCACAGTTTATTTCCTCACTTGAAATTGACGCTGCTGCATCATGCCTAGTAGTTAAGTCTATGCCCTCTCATTTCTAATTATGCATACTCCTATAGCCAACTTTAATGGGACTGTGCAATGGTTTGCACCAAGGGTAAGAAAAGTGAAATATTGATTGGTATCCAATTGCCTTTCATCATCAGCTTGACTATACTCACTGCTGGGCGAAGGCCTCTTCCATATTCCTCCAATTAACTCTGTCCTGTGCTAGCTGTATCCATTTTAAATCTCCGCCCATTATCATTCCACAAAAGTTTGTGATTTAGCTTATGTAGCACAGGAAGAATAGCCCGTTAGTAACTTTGCCTTTCACAGCAGTGAGGCATAGACCACAGGCTGGTTCTGCCCTTTTCGTTTGGTTCAATTTTTTTGGCCATCTGCCATAGCACAATTGAGGGAAGACAGAGAGTGATGTGCTATCACTTCCAGCCGGCTGCGCCTTCATCTCCAAGCATCCTTGTGATTTTCGGCAAGTCAGTAGCCATCCCCACGGCTGACACTAGTAGGTCCACTTGTCTTAAGGCAGGATTTGAGTGAGACAGCAGCACTGGCCATCGCTGTGAGGCGGTGGAATGGGAATTATTATTTGCAAATTATTCGCTTACATTTGAGGCCTTTTAGATGGCATGAAAGGTCAATGTTTTTATGTAACTATGCATTTTTAGTCACTTTCAGAATGGTTTGTTGCACAGCTCTTTAGGATATGCACATGGTGCCTGGGAAGGGCAGTTTTTTTCTCTATTTTGGTTTGAGCCAACCGATTGGACATAAATTTTCTGTACAGAGCTGTCCTTGTCTGTGTCATAGAGCAGAGTAAAAATTTTGTAATTAGAGATGTGCCCACCAAGATGCTAAGCTTACCAATTTTTTTTTTTTCAGGGATGCAGCTTCACTTCTAACAGCATGATTTGGAGGAGACCCTCATCGTGACCAGCTAGAGGCTACCAGGGCACAATCTAGACATACTAAACTGTTCAGTGCAATGGCGCATGGCCAAAGAAGGGAAGGATTAAACTAGTCGTAATGACTCTACTGTTATAATGCATCTGCTTGATTCTGAATACTGAACTAGGCTGTACTCCTACTTTGTATATTTGTGTCAAGTTTCTGAAACAAAATAGTGATATACTGTGCTATAGTGTTTGTGTAAATAGTTTACTAAAGTTTTTTATATTTACAAATGCAAGTTGAGGGGTGGGGGGTGCATTTTCATGTCATGCTAATGTGCCCAGTAACAGTTCAAAACATTATCTCTGGTTCTTGTTCCTGAGTAGCCTGTGTGCTGTTTGGTAGCTTTGTTTCAGGTTACTTTAGAAAGTAATTAAATAAAATAAATATTGTCTGTGAAATGTAGGCCCATGTTGCACATTTTTCAACCTATGCCAATGTGCCTGTGTAAATGTTGAGTATGTTATATATCTGCTTCGTTTTCCTGAATAGGCTGTACTGCTGTTTTATATTTTGTTGCAAGTTTATACAATTAATAAATAACTGAAGTATCATGTTGGTAAAACTCAAGTTGAGTAACTGTTGACATTTGTGCTTCCTGTTCTTGAGTAGCCAAATCGGCTGTGTGCTATTCTGCATGATTGTTGCAAGCTTCTGCATAAAACAATTATTTTGAAGTAAATGTTTTACATTTGTGAAATTAGCTCCTCTATGTCAAGCTAATGAGTATACTGGAATCTGAAGCTTGCTGTTAGGCTTATTGAATGAATTCTTGACAAATAAAATAGCGCTAAAAACAATTGATGGTTATTTGTAATGCACATGCATATATATAAATCATTCTAATTGCCAGAATAACCACTTTCGGGGCCATTTTCAGGTCACAGCAGCTTACAGTATCTAAATGAGCGCTGGTACAGAGCTGATGAATATTACATTTAAGGTCATATTCAGAGCAAGCAGCTTGAAACGTAGGGAAAAACTGTGTTGACCAGTGCAGCCTTCTAGGTATTCATACTCCGCTGCACCGCACTGCCGTATGACAACGAATAATGTTCAGTTGTTCATTCTTGCGACCTTAAGCTACCATAACCATTGTGGTGCGACGATACCATTGCACATGGTTTAGCCTTTCACGAAATAATTTTATTGAACAGCAAGCATTGATAGCTAGTGGCCATCAATGCAGTGGAATATTTCTGTTACTTGGAATGCTGCCTGAAAGTTTCTGAAAGATTACAATAGCTTTGCAGCTATATTGCACTAACGTTGTCATGGGAATGTTGCATGTGTGCGAATAAAACGTTGTACTAATATTAAGAAAATGTTGCAGCCATGTTGCATTAATATCGTCATCAGAAGTGACTTTAACATTGACTAAAGATTGTTCTAACATTGGTGCAATGTTGTCTTATGTATGTTGCATTAACGTGGCAAAAAGAGGACACTAGCCACGTTAAGGCAATGTTGAAAGCAAACATTGCGGCCACATTGAGGCAACAAAGTGTGCTACTAGGGAGGTTGCAATGAAATGCAAGGTCACTGCACCACGCACACATATGTGCATGTGGGTGCGTACTGAAGACTAGGTGAACAGCAGTTATGATCCAGAGCAGAAAAGCTGTCATTCGTAAAATTGATACAAAAGCTAATCTTGCAACGTAGAGGTCAGGAAATGCAGGCTAATTGAACCTGTCTGAAAATGCATGTCTACAGTGCGTGAAATAACAGCCACTAAATTGACAATATTCCTAAAAAGCACTGAACAGCTGAAGCAATGAAGGTTGCAGCGTAATCAAACAGTTCTCACTTTAAAGTTGTTCCGGTAAATGCAACGCGACACCACGCAAAACTAGCCGTTCGCAAAACCGCGGCCTGGCCTCACCGCGGCCGGCGAGCACGCCATGTTGGGTTGCCCTTCATACGCGACTTTGTGAGGCGCAGACCGCTGTGTTGAGCTAAACTGCCCGAAATGCCTCGCAGTTGTCGACAAGAATGAAACATTTCTCACTGGTTGCCCTGTTAAACGCGGCACCACACAAAACTAGCCGTTCGCAAAACCGCGGCCTGGCCTCACCGCGGCCGGCGAGCACGCCATGTTGGGTTGCCCTTCATACGCGACTTTGTGAGGCACAGACCGCTGTGCTGAGCTAAACTGCCCGAAATGTCTCGTAGTTGTCGACAAGAATGAAACATTTCTCACTGGTTGCCCTGTTAAACGCGACACCACACAAAACTAGCCGTTCGCAAAACCGCCTCACGCATATGTCACGTCACTACGGCCAGCACACCTTGTCATGCCTATTATCTTTCCCTTCACGCGCGACTGAGTGAAGGGCAGTCGCCGCCGTACTGAGCTAAACTGCCTGAAATACTGCGCAGTTTGACAAGAAAGTCAAGAATGCAACATTTCTCGCCTTACCGTCGCCCTGTTAAACGCGACACTTAGGAAAACTAGCCGTTCGGAAAACAGCGTCGGGCCAGGCCACACCGGCCGGCTAATACGCCATGTTGGCGCAACGGCGTGCTTTGGTGCCTTCACATGCTTTGTCCAGCGTGCTGAGATAAACTGTTCGAAATGCCGCTGTTTCGCAGGCACACAACATATTAAACCTCGCCGCGGTTGGAAACAGCAGGAGCGTCACGAACTGCGCCTGAACATCCGCGCGCGCCTGTTCACGAGCTGCGAAACTTAATTGGCACCGGCCGGTGTGGTCAGCGTAAACTGCTTGAAATGTAGCGTAGTTCAGCAAAAAACGTTGCTCACCTTGCCGTCGTTCCAACCCACAGTTGTTCCTCGTAGCAGCCCACGAGGGATAAAAATATGCAGTCTGTGCCGCACAGGCGCGGCGAGGCACGAGCAGAGAGCCGCTCACTCCCTTCGACAACTTTCTGTCGCCTGCTCCGGCGGGCTACAGCTGCAGCGAGTGCCGCCGCGCGCGCGTCCGCGCATGTCCACGCTGGTGTCGCCATCCATCAATCGGCGGCAACGCAACAAGTCGCACGTCATTTCCTGGGGCCAGTTCTCGCCGAGTGTCCGCTCTTTACCAATTTCATTCTATATGCTGTCTTTACCTCTTCTAAAGAGGGAAGTGCACAAAGCACATCATGCAGCTGCGGGCAGACCAGCAGCAACCCAGCTAACATTGGATGCGTCTCTACAGCTCCTACATCAATCGTAGCATCTGAACACGCCATGCCTTTGAAGTGCGTCAAGAAACGAATACACTCCCTAGTTTGATGGGACGCAGTGTGCGGTGCTGCGCTCAACGCAGAGCTATGGAAGTTCTTCGCGCAAATCATCTTCCACGCCAGACCGCCACCGAAAGGAACGAGGCTCCAATAAGGCACTGATACCGGCTATATAACTCGTCGCACCAGGCGAGCATCAGAAGGGTATGCCAACCCGCTCTGTGCGTGATGCGGATCTTCGCAGCCGTGTCTACCGGCTCCACACGCGACGACGTAGTTCACGACCCTCTACCAAACTGTGCACGCGCTAAATTGATTTGAGCGTGTCCCATCCATTTTGAGCACTGTCAGAAAGCGAGACGCGTAAAGCTCGCGACAAGCTCTCATGTGAACGCGAATCGTGTAGTACGCACACCTCAAAACGCCACCAACGAAATGAGCCAGCGCTAGGAAGGGAAAGGCTGAGCATGACTGGCTGGTTGTCAGAAATATGAATGAGCCGCTGAGGCAAGGCCACACCATCCATTGCCGACACATACGTTGAAAGGGACTGTGGCACATATGCGTGCGCTAACCTGCTCGCAGATGAACCACGACGCTATGTCCAGCAGAAATGCGACCCATGCATGAGTTCATGCGCACCAAGAAGTGCAAAATTCTGAGCCAGGCGCTGCAGTTCACGTGCATTCCAAGTCGGTTGCCCTCTAGGGCCTTGAACAACTACGTATGAGTCTATAACACAATTAAAATCGCCCACTGTTATTACATGGCAGCCGTCTAAAAAGAACATTAAACCCTTTAAAGATGTGTCACTAAGGCTGCAGTCCACCGGAGCATAAATGCACAAGATGCGCAACCTCAGAGCCAAAAATAAGCAATCGAACGCTAGCACATGCCCAAACCCATCACATGTAATGCCATGATCGCACAAAAGGAATGTTTAGCTCAACCAGCGCAGAGCAGATATGATAATACATCACATTGAAATCGAACACAAACACCAATGCTGCGTTCATGCCATAACAAAGCGCGAATAAATGGATGGAGCAAGAAGAACCAAATTGGTAAATTGTTAGTTAAAACTGCATCTACGAAGGAGACACAAAAGAATTGCACTTCCTTGCTTTTCCTGCACATAACTGTTAACCGTGAGCTCACCGGAAAAACTTCTAGAGGGCACTTGGACCACTAAAGGGCGATGAGGTGAAAGCATGTATTGCCCGGTGCCTCGTAACCCTCCACTACGATACCTCTATCTCTTTCTCTTTCACTCCCACCTTCCTCCCTTCCTTTAGAGCACGGTAGACGTGCCCGCGAGTTTTGATAGATACTGCGCCTTTTCTATCCTAAATAAATTTCAAACTCCGCTGATGCCTGCCGTACTAATAACCATCTGGGTCTGCTTCTGTTTGCTGTGTGGCGCGGCGTTGTGTAGTGCGGATTCGGACATCACGTCAGTCAAGAAATTGCCCACGATTACGTTACTTCCTAATGCGAAATTTGAGCGTAGCTCTACAGCTGTTTCACCTTTTCGATAGCCCGCCGGGTTGGCGCAGTGGTTACGGCGCTTGACTACTGTTCCTAAGGACGCGGGATCGAATCCCGGCCTCGGAGAAAGCTTTTCGATGGAGGCGAAAAGCAAGGCGCCCGTGTGCTGTGCGATTTCAGTGCACGTTAAAGGGCAATTCCGGTGGTTTTTCCATCATTTTGTTTTTTTGGTTGAATTACATTCCTCGGCACGTCCTGACACTAACACAAAAAACCGTTTTTCGAAATTCCAATTAGAAATATTTTTAAAAAGTAAAACAGCAAATCGAAACCGAAACTGCTTTCACGGCCGGAAACGACGTCCCATTTGACGAAATGGAGACGTCACACTCAGTATTAGAAAAACACTCGTAGGTGCGTTGGATGGTGAAAATAAAGTGTGGAAATTATGATGCATTGCATAAAATGTCTGAGGTAGTTCAATATAAGCCTCACAATTTCATAATTATGCGGGAAGTGGACAGTAACGCCGGTATACCAATACTGATTGTGACGTCAGAAACTCAGTGTTGCCGGCAGAAATAGTCTCAACTTAAACCATGAAAACAGCATATTTTAATGTGTTGCGCGCGAACGGATTGTCGTATGGCGCCCAAATTTTGTAGAATGCGTCAGGACGGAGAGGAGAATCTAGAGTAAAATTTTTATTAGAATATTTGAATGTCAAAAAACCTCCGGAGTTGCCCTTTAAAGAACCCCAAGTGGTCGAAATTTTCTGAGTCCTCCACTACGGCGTCTCTTATAGCCTGTGTTGTTTGGGACGTTAAACCCCGCAAACCAAACCAAACCGAACCTTTTTGATAGATTGAGGCAAAGATTTCGAGCAAGACACGTATGTACAAATACAGACTTTTTATAATTTTTCACACGTGTTCCTTCAAGAAACATTCCACTAACAGTTCTTGGCTATCATGCAAGAAGCTTTGTGGTCGGTGGAATGAAGAGAGCAATTGTGTAATCGGGAGGTTGATGGAAGTAGCGCGCGGGCCCTTAGGAACATTGCGCGACGAACAGATAGCAGCGACTGATGTCGCTAGCGAGTGAAGCGAGTGAGAATGGGATGCACGCACCGTGATCCGCTGATAGCGAAGTAGCGTTTCGGCAACCAAGTAACACCCTCGCCGCCACGCAGGAAGTCCCCCCCCCCCTCTTTCTGCATGGCGGCGACAGTGTTCTACCAACGCCACCCGTAAGGGAAGGGAGAAAGGTGGCAGTGAAATTGGTAAGATAGAAAGAGCAGCCGAAGTGGAGGGCTACGGAGTAATTTCGACCACCTGTGGATCTTTAACGTGCGCTGACATCGCGAAGCACACGGAAACCTCTTCATTCCGCCTCTTATCGAAACGCAGCCGCCGAGGTCGGGTTCGAACCCGGGTGCTGCGGCACAGTAGTCGGGCGTCTTACCACTGCACCACCCAACCATGCCTTTCCCTTCCTATAACAATCAGTTTTTAACAATCAGTTTATCAACGCCACCTAAGGAAATTCTTCCGTTGGTTCTACATAGTCATGTTGTCTTGAATCACTAGCGGCGGCAGCGGCATCAGTCAGTCGCTGCAAGCGCTGCCTACGGTGAGCCCCCACCCCATCCCCCTTTCCTTTCCTCATGATCTCCGGTTGCTGCACTCGCTCCTGCCCTCATCGTTCGCTGCTGAGTGTACCCCCTCCCCTCCCCACCTCTTCCTGCAAGGCTCCGGTTGCCGAAGCGCCGGCTCGAACTGGGGGGATGAAAGGGGGGCGGAGCAGGTTACGAGGCCGACGCCGACGCAAAACCCAGGAACAGACGCCAAAGAGCTTCGCTCTAAAACGCCTTTCTTAGAGCGGAAGAATGGCCGCGGTCACTCTGCCGTTCACAAGGATAAACCTTGTAGAAAATTGTCGCTGGAATTCTTCCTCCCCCAACTGTCAGTTTTTCATTCAAATGTGTGTAAAGCATTGTTCTCATCCCAAACAGCATTGGAAACAGCCAGGCCCCTCCTCCTCCGAAGTACATCCGTGCCTATGCACACAATAAGCTCTATGGAACTGTCCTTGTTGCGACCCAGCCACTGCAATCTGGCATGAAACATGCGCGTCAATAGGCGCCAGAACGTGCGGGCTACACAATAGTACTGCCAAGCAGGATTCAAAGTTTTTGTTTGACCGCACTGCGGGTATGTGGAAGAGGGTTCTACGACTCACGACGTAAGGCGGTCGGCTGTTGGTAGAGGCTGCCATTCTTTTAACCAAATGAAACCGCGGAGATCACCGGGGAGAGAGGCAGTGATCATCAGATTCCGTTTTTTTTTTCTTCTATAAGCCTTCCTGCGCTTATCGTTTTCCAAACATTTCATTGCCAAGCATTTAAATCAGTCGGGGGAGGGGGGGGGGGGCGGCGTCATTACCGGAGTCTTCCACTGCGGCGTCTCTCATAGCCTGAGTCACTTTGGGACGTTAAACCCCACAAACCAACCAACCAACCATTTTCTTACGGTCAAAGTTTAGTAACGTGTTTTGCAGTACGTTATACGATTTCACAATGTATATGTAAACCTTTGGTGGTGTCTCAGCCGCCGGACAGTGCACACCGCCATTCCAAATAGACGACGTGAGGTCCCCATCAGGTACTGAATACGTGCTTTATACATCTGCGATGATGCCCCAAGTGGCTTTTAGGGTCAACACGCGGCACATTATTTCGATGTCTGGCATACTGAAACCGCCCATTTTGTTGGTATGGGTTGGGTTGTTAGGTTTAACGTCCAAAAGCAACTCAGGCTATGAGAGACGCCGTAGTGGAGGACTCCGGAAATTTCAACCACCAGGGGTTCTTTAACATGCACTGACATCGCACAGCACATGGGCGCCTTGCTTTTCGCCTCCATCGAAAAGCTGCCGTCGAGGCCGGGATTCGATCCCGCGTCCTTGGGAACAGTAGTCGAGCGCCGTAACCACTGCGTCACCCCGGCGGGGTTTTGTTGGTAAGGGGATAAAGAGTAAGGGGACAAGAGCCTTCGAAACACTCGTTCCAAAGGACCGACCCACAAGCAGTAGCTAACCTCTGTAGAAATCTGCGAGGAAGACAGGCCAATTTGGCTATGTAAAAAGGGGGCGCAACAATTTTGGTCTTACTTAGGTATGCCCGCCCAGAAAAAGGTAGATGGAATGTCTTAGCTACCTCGATAAGTTTCTCAGCTTTCTGTTTTATTTCGTTTCAAGTGGTGTGAGCTACTTCACCAGACGCAGTGACCTCACCTGCCCAAGCAACTGGATCATCGCTACATATTTGTGTACCTGGATTCGAAGCAGAATCGCCATACAGAGGGTTGAATATGTGCTGCAGTCATTGTAATGCTACGAGTCGAATGAATGAAGAAGAGGCAGACAAAGTGTGTGTGTGGGTGCCTTGACGAGCTTGCGGTCCGAATCCTTCGCAGCGGTCTGTTTCGACGTCAAATGTGTCCTGTGCTTTTTTTTTAACCCGTGCTTGTGTCTTGCGTAATGTGAGTGCATCAGTGTTTTGCGTGCTGTGAAAGCTTTGCGCAGCATAGCAATATGTTTTTTTTTGCAGGTGCTATGGCTATCTCTCTTCATGCTAATACTGTCATTGTTGTGGTATTTGGGCACTGTATCTTTTATATACAGTTTAGCATTCCCCAGTGCAATGTTGGTGTGTGTACATAGCATGACTGCATTTGTGTTGCTGCGTATACTACTGTGTGACAGAATGCAGGATCCTTAAAGGGGTTTATAGACCCATGTTTTCTCGCAGTCTACCAGGCATCACCCGGGTCGCCACATATTTTTATCTGTTGCTCGGAGAACAACTTTGTAGCGTTAAGGAATTATCTTCATATTTGTTGAATAGAGTTCATATCTCAAGTTATATATACTGTTCGGCAATTTCATATATAAACATGATCTCCACATCAGATTATCATTACTAGCCATGCTAGCAGAAAAGGAGTGCTGCATAACCTTCCTACCACTTTTTTGGTTGTGGTAGCTTGTCAAACATGCAAGCAGATGAGCAACAAAGCTGTGTGTTTGTGCACGTAAAAAGTACTTAATGTAACCTTTCTGTATACTGTTTGTGTGCGCATTCATTCAGACAGTAGTTTTGTTGAGGTAAAGCTACTCTTTATTTTGCTGCCTCTCGCAGCCTCTTTAGGTGCTTAAGCTTAATATTTTTATTTGAAGAATTTCAACATTAAGTTCGCCTTTTTTCTTTATAGTTTCCATCGCCAACTTGTGTTTCTGCTGGAGGTTATCTAATTTCAGCTTTTTTTGTTGGAGCTCAAGTTGACGAATGTTGTCTTCGAACACCTTTGTCCTTTCGCGTTCCTCCAGAACACTCTGATGGTCCACCACCAGCAGTTTTATGCGCACATCATGCTCCTCACGGAAGCGAAAAGCTCTCATTCCGTTCTCCTCCTCGATAGATTTCCGAGTAGAACCATGCGCCCTCTCGGTACCCTGCTATTATCAGCAGCAGCCACGGAATTAGGAGCGGTGGACCTATTAGTCAGGCTAAGAAGCAGAAGCATTGCATCAATCCGCTGCAATGATGTTTTGCATATTGTCAGGCTGCGTGGCAGATGAAGATGCATTGCTATTTTCAGTAGCCTTGGGAGCTGCTGTACATGCCCCACTTTCAATAGTACCACATGGTAATGCCTGATCATTGACGACTTCTTCCCAATTGTCATCATTTGTAATAAAGAAACAGCGATATCTGTGGGTCAAAATAAATACAAGCTCCTAAAATACTCCCTGCCTAGCTTATTAGCTGCACATATGTTATCTACAGTACGGAACACAAAAGAGTGAAATTAAAGTATTCCAATTCATGCCAAGGATTATGCCAGCTGCATGCCAGGTACAGTGAAACTCCTGTTTTTCATGATCTAACAAAGCAGTCTTTAACCTGAAAACGACACAAGTATGGCATGTGTTGGTAGGGGCCGTGCCATTCCTGCAATTAGTACTCAAACTTCATGCACTGGAATCTATGTTCCTTGTATGGTATATTCTGCATGTTATAAATTATGCACATCTGGCAATGCAAAACTGTATCACGATTACAATGCAACTACACGATTGACACAATAAAAGTATCTGGCTGCACTTAGCAATGCCTTTTCATTTCCAATGCTCATGCTGCCGGCATGAAAGTTACTGCACAGTTTGCCTAAGTGCACATTGCGGTCAGTGATGCTGCTTAGAAAAAGTGTAGTTACTTACACCCTAATGCTCCGTACACTAGATAAGCATCACCCAACTACAGAGATAAGCACATTCGTAAGCAGAAAAATTTAAAGCTACAAAAACGTGAAGTAAATCTTTTGCTGTATAAATTCGCGTAATGTTCTTAAAATTGTGGTTGGACATACTTCTAGAACGAGGCGGCAAATGCCCCTCAAAAGAGACAAATGCTTTCTCAACCTTCAACATGCGAAATGCTTTACCTGTGTAGTCAAAGCCAGTGTCACCTGACACATCTACCATGGGCTGCAAAAGCCTCATCACGGGCAAGCTGTCAGCTGGTGGCAGATCACTAGCCCCATCTGAATCGTACTCATTTTGGATCCGGGTACTTACGTTGCTGGCGATTACCACCACTTAGGGGTGACGTGGTAGCAGGTGCTGATCCTCCTCCTAAACAGAAAAAAAACGTTTAGGCATATTGAAGCAAGTTTTAAAGCAGTAGAATTACCTAGACATTCCCTATTGTTTTGTCCTTTATGCCAACTGTTCTTAAGTGATCCCATACAAAAACGAAGTACATTGCTACCTTTATACGCCACTGCTAGGAATAGAATCTCTGCTCGCATGTGATGGCAGCTTAGCGGGCCAGGAGCATTTCATCGATTCACGTTAGCCTCAATTTAACGGGTCTTTATGCTCTAGTTACGCAAACTTCCACGAGAAGATGCAGCTAAGGGCAGAACACTTGCCTTCTTCCCCTAACTACTCACACAACATCGCTGTTTATCCGAAAGCAGATCATTCACGTGTCTGGCTTTCCTATCACTCACTCACGCATTGCAGTGCAACGCATCTGCTCCGTGGAAAACGTGCTTCCGAGCTTAGTAGAAATATATGGAGCCGCTGCTTACAGCATTGGTAAATTACGCACAATAAGATGACATTTCATGCACTTGTCCAAAGCACAATTTATGCAAGCCTTGCTAACAGCACTTACCCGTCTTGTGGCGATCTCTCTTTTGCTTTGCAGCCTCCTCTTTGGATTTCTGCTTCATATTATTCCAGCATTTTTCAGCTGGTGGTGGTCGCGCCAGATCACTCCGTGATTGGAATTAAAGAGCCGCGCGATCTCTATCCACACTGTGTTCTTCTTCGCTAGCGAAGCTACGTACGTCTTTTTACACTCCACGACGTGCCTTTGTTAGCCAACCAAACTTGTTAGCAGCGCTCTCCTCGTGGGTAAAGCGAGGGGCTGCTTTCCGCTGAGAGCCGGAATCTTCTTGTGACGTAGATGAGGACTGAGACATTGTCACCTAGCGCTTCCTACGTTCTACAGCACAGCTTCGTAAACAGCAATGGAACTGATGGCGATGGTGACGGTCGTCTGCGGCGCCGGTTGCAACCAAAAATCATTGATGTGTACTAGGCGGGCAGCGCTGATATACAATTCCCGCTGTCAGTGTTTATCTACAAAACTCATTCATACATACTGTTCATTTATGAAAGCGAATTGAAACACACGGTTTTATTGCCGTACAATGCGCGTTAATATATTGATAAGTTTGTTACTCCTGGCCCCAGACGACCAACGTGCCCGTCAAGTCAAGCACGTGCTTGACTTCACAAAGCGTCGGGGTGAGGGTCTATGAAACGCACTTGCCGCCTTGGGCGTCTTTGAGTCGGCTTGTTGCTTCAAGCTGGCTTGCTCATGTCGAAGTGCGTTTCAAGTTAGATCTCTGCATTCGAAGGTCCTACGATACGAATGCACCTGAAATCTGTGGTCGCAACGCGAACGTGAAAAGATCGTCTGTCACAGCAAAAGAGGAAAAGAATTCTAGGGGGCTCTTGCACCACTAAAGTTGGATGAGGCGAAAGCCTGTATTGCGTGGTGGTTCCAAGTAGGGTGCCTCGATACGCGTGTAAGTGCCGCCTCTACGCCTCCATATTTGAGTCCACGCAAGTGTGTCCCGCTTTTGCGGCGGCTGTCGCGTGGCGTTCTTTGGCGCGCGTTCAAGTTTAGGATTGCAGATGGCTGGAACGCTATACATGATTAGACTTCTGAAGGTACAGTGGGCCACTGTACGGAAGGAAAGGCGCAGTATCTCACACTTTCTCTGAAAAGTGTGCGTTTAGATGGTACGCCATCGCTCGTCGCGTGGCGTTCCTTGGCGGGAGTTCAAGATTAGGATAGCAGATAACGGGAACACTCCTGAATCGCTATGAGAAGGGTGGGCCAAAATATAGCGGAGTTTTTCTACCCTCCCGGATAAGAAATTAACCCGCAGCCAATCAGTCACGTTACGCCTGCTCCAAACGAACTCATACCCCAACCCCTGGCGCATGAAGCACATCGACCCAGACTACGACGGACAACACGTGTGTGAACGGTGCAGTGACCGTGTAGACTTAAACCATATGCTGTGTGGTTGTGCATCGAGCGACGTCTACGCTAAGAACAAGGAACATTGGGACAAAGTGTTAAAAAGTGCTTCACTACATGATCAGCTTCGGGCTGTCCAGGAGGCCCGCGCGGCGGCGGAGAGCTTCGGGCTCTCTGTTCCGACGTGGGAGCTGCCCTCTACACCTGGTGCCTAGCCGAGTGTCCTCCAGGACCCCTACTGTGGGAAATAAAGTTTTGCCAAACCAAACGGGCAAGTTTAGTGACACTTTCACGAAGTGCACTTACATAGGAAAAGTGACTTTCGGTGCTCGCTGTCACACGGGAAAATGAAGTGTCATTTTGAAATGGCGGCAGTGCCGATGCGGATGCTGCAGCCCTATGTGGAAATAATTTAGTTTTTATGAAAATAATTTAAAACTCAATTTTATTGCAAGCGCAATGACCCTAAGCTAATATTCAGTTTATTGGTGCATTTGAGTACGTTTACACAGCGTTTGCTTGCCGTTGTACACAACGTCGAAAAAGGTCCGGTTTCCGCAGTATCACGAAAGTGGGCGACAAGCTCGCAGCGTTAACAGCACTGGACGCTACTAGCACTACTAGCTTTCTGCTGTAGTACCGCCCATCGAGCGCCCGTGAACGGCAGAGCGCGTGGTGCAAGTAGCGCTTGGCCGTGCGCTCCTCCGTGGTCGTCGCTAGGACTATAGTTTGTTTCGCATCGAAGTATCAGTGGGCGGCGCTTTCGTATCGCCAGATTAATAGAATACATGACTCACTCGTGACACTGCCTTATTGTCAACCTTGCTGTCTGTTCATAATAAGTGACAGGTGCAATTCAAATCGACAACTTTGATAGGGTAGCGTATACGTGTACTGCAAAGGTGAGCTGTGCCGCGCCGCCGGCGACGATGGCTATGAAGCGGTGAGCAGAAATTTGCTTGTGTCGCAGCAATTACACCTACTAGCGACTCGGTATAGGTCAACGATCCCCAAGGAGGATTAATTACTGACATTGCTTCACTTCAGGGATCATTACGGGAAAAACAAATTCTCGCACACTTTTCTGACGCCGGTGACAGCGGGACAGGATGCGCCGTAAAGGTGCTGGCGGTGCTTGCTTGGCGCTGGCGGCTTGCGGGAGGAAAAGCGGCGGTGTCTCCGGCCGGCGCTTGAGCGAAATGCTGCCTGTCAAGTGACGACTTTCTAGAGATTGGGTTACAAATAACTCCAACTTCGTTGATGCAGCTTGAGATACCGCATACCATCGAAGTGCAGCAGCAGACAAACGCCTTCGCGTTAGCGCAAGCACTCAGAGCGAGAGTAGCTATTCATGTGTACGCATCGCTTTCAGTTGGTGACAGCTTAAATCTCTTGCCCATTAATAGAAACGCTCATGAAATTACGACAAACATTTCAAAACATTGTAATTCTCAAAAAATGTATGAGTGATATGTCACTGCCCTGCTGTCGAGACTACACACTCGCCTGCCGGACAAAGCTTCCCGCCGCGTGTGTTCGGCAGCGAGTGTCATTAAAGTTAAAGTTCATCGTGTGATACGACGCGAATGACACTAAACTCGAGTGCACTCGTTGAAAGTGACATTAAACTTGCTCGTCTGACCGGGGTATAAGTGTATCTTGATTTGCCGCATCCTCTTGAGAACTGCTTCAAGCGGCTCGTGAAGACCACAATGTTTCTTTGGCACTTGTATGTCGTGCCTCTCAGCAGGTGTATTGTGTTCCTTCCTGACTTCTGACAAAAGTGCAGGGCAGAAGGAGGACCTTGTTGGGACCGCATCTTTTGCAAAGACGCGGTCACCACGGTGTAAGTATGAACTATAGTCCTTGTATCACATCGCATTCGCACATTTCTGACACGAGATGAGGCTCGTAATGCTTCTCGGATAAAAGTGTGAAGGTTGCAGCTAACGATCTTTACAAGAGATGCCATTTATCGACATTTTCAAGCGTTATTCGCTCTTTAAAACAAGAAACAGTGATAATTCATTGCACGATGGTAACCTGTCGTGCGTCGCGGAGCAAAGCACTTTCATCCCATCGTCGTAGCATCGAAGCACCAGCGACAGCACCATACACCCCCAAAATTCAAATACACTCATGTTTCAGTCAAAGAACGGCAGTACAGACCGAAATGAAGATCACTGCCGAACGAAACTTACGTTGAACGACACACGTTCACTTGCAAGCAGACGGCGACGACGTTCTGCCGATGTTCTGCGTCGCCATCTGTCGGCAAGTAGCGGAAATGCGAGATTTATCGTCTGCTGTTTTTGAAACTGTTTATTTCCTGCATCAAAGAGGACGCGAGCTGCCGAAGATGGCGAACGCTGGTTAACATGCAGCGTTCGGTGCAAAGAAGATCGCTGCTGTTAGTACACCTTTCGCTGCATACACCGTAGTGCGTGCATACTATTGAGAATAGATGTACGGAATTTCGGAAAGTAAACGCGAATAACGTGCTCGTTAATCAGGGGCGCAGTGCTGATCTGCGCCCCTGATTAGGTAGTTAAAGATGTACCTTCTATAGATTCTGCGACTTTCTATCGTGATATACAAGTAGCAGGGCAGTTCGGTTTGTTTATAACAGCGTTTGTTTAAAAGCATCCTGAGGAGCGAATTTTTTTCCATGTAAATAGGGAATTTGGATGCATTTCCTCGACACGAGGTAGGTTATGCGCAGTGCCTCCTGTTCTTAAACGTGTACGTTCTCAGTTTTCGTCATTTGTCATCACACATGTCAATAGTAATGCCTAATAAAGCTTTTTCTAAACACACAAGAGCATGACAATGAATTTGCAGCCACATGGCAACGCGGCTCTAACATGAGCCGATTGGACCGCTCTTATTTTCCTGAAATACTAGCCACTCACGTTACGTTACTCACGTTACGTTACGTTATCTTCTCAGATTTACGCCTGATGTACCACGCATCTGTGGTCACTTCTTTGTATATGTGAAGCTCCTTTTTCGCCAGTCAGCTCCCCTCACGAATCATTGGAAAATTGACACAACGCTCGTACATGATCCGGTGAGCGTTGCAAGCTTGTTTGTGGCACTCGAGTACACGTGCAGCCATCCAGTAGAACCGCGCTGTTGGGATATCTTGAAGGCCAGCTGGCTTGCAGAGCTAATAAACGCAGGTCGAGAAAAAACGTTGCGGTCAACTGCTGAAATAAATGACACCCTACGGGAGGAACGCATCGTACGGCGGCGAGCATTTCGCGTTCACCATGCAGGACTATTTAAACCAATTAAAATTCCGTTATGAACTCCTACTCCGCCTTAGTTCTCGCACAGCTGCAGGATAGTTCGTAAAGAGGAGGCCAGTTGCTGATACTGCTGTTCTCCACAGCGTTCGCCGTGGTTCTTTAGAAGGAGTTACATCGATTCTTTTCGTTGTATTGCCTATATGGGATACAGTGTGACAGCGCCGAAGACAAAGGGATGTATTCAGCACACACATTATGCAGTTGTTTTCAACTGCACGTATAGATAGCGGAGGTAGGATTGTGGCTCTGAGTGAGGTTTTCACAGCTGTACCTCGCATTCTTGAAGAGCACGGAGAGACTCTATGTGGTCCATTAACCTTTAAAGGGCTTCGGACAACAGTTCCGGGAAAGAATGCCTCCGCAGCTGCAGGCCCAGTTGGGCTTCCAATCATATTTACCAAGACCTTTTTTGAAATAATACACGTGCAGCTCTTGTCAATGCTGAATGGGATCCATAATGACGGAATGAGACCAGAAATATTTTGCGAGAGTGGAGTCCTACTCTTCCTAAAAAACGGCAATGAGCAATCTGACCCGAATGCAATGAGGCCCAATTCCTTACTAAGCTCTGACTATAAGATATTTGCTGCAATACTAGCACATCGTATTACAGCATTTCTACTGGAATTAATCAGTGATGCTCACACGTGCTGTGTGCTAGACAGCACAACCTTTTGTTCTCTTTTCTATCCCGCGATCTGGTTACGTTTGCTACAGGCACACACACATTTCAGGCGCTTTTGTATTTTTGGACCAGGAAATGACATTTGATCGTGTAGAAAGAGAATATCTAATAACTGTTTTTAAATGCTTTGGCTTTCTCGTGCGTCTGATAGATGTTATTCGGGTGCTATACACTGATTTAGAAGCTTGCCTAGTAGTCAACGGCCAGTCCACTGATTCGATAGCTGCCACTCGTGGAATACGGCAAGGATGCCCACTCTCATCTATCCTGTTCGTGCTTTGCATACAACCTTTACTGCAGGAGATAAAAACTGCAGATCTATACATGGAAGAAGCAGGGCGGGCACCAGGACGCCTCTGGGCTGTATTTAATATTCGACTGTTCCCACGGCTGTCAATGTGGCAACATGGCGCCAAGCCTCTTTTGACGCGCTCTTCCCAAACCTCTTCTACCTCCTACTTCTGATCTGCAACGTGCTCCGTGCCCTGAGGTGAGACGTAGCTCGAAGACCAGCAACAATGCAGAACAATTAAATGAATCCGTAGGGGCACGGCAGCACAGACTCGAAACACACACCGCAGCTTACATTCTGTCCAAGCTTTTTTTAGCATTCTTCTGCTATATACCTTGCAATCGACTTCACTGATTCGTCGGCTGAGAGACAACAGTATAACACCCACCATCAATCCCTTGGTTCGAGTAGGAGTCAAGTATGTACTATGCCAACACCTAGGTAGTTTTCCTGCAGCTTGTGGCGCCCCTTAGATGACAACCTGCGACTGATCAATAGCGCTGAAGATGCCGTCACAGATTTTGTAGATCGAAAGTTTCTGGTACTCGCCGAGCATCTTATTCAGCTTCGTGTCGCGGTCTACCTGGTGGTTGAAACTTTTCAAGGTAATATTACTTATCTACCTGAGCGTGATCGTAGCCATGGATCCTCATCAATGTCGCACGATGTACACGGGTTCCCGTTCTTTTGGACGAGGACCGGAGCACCGTCTCTCCAGGCCTCGGCTCTGACACCACTAGCTCTGTTTTCAGGTGACGCGCTTGGATGACATCGCTTGTCGGAGCCCTGCTACCCGGCACGTAGGTCCTCTTGTTGCTTTGCCCCATTCCACTCCACTGTAAACATAATCTGAGTTGAGATTGTTCATCTGCATAAACTGGTGAGTTCAAAGATGGAAGGTTACTGTTGCATCTCAATGTTCTTGAAGCCCAGCCTTGATATCACCACTCCGACAAAACTCACACACTGACACAACACTTTCACACTCCATCTCAAAACCGTTAGCACAATCTCACTCACATGTTCAAAAGGAAAACACAACACGGAGTAGTTCTTGCTGTCCAAAACCAGTTCATATCCCTCAAGAGCACTTTCACACGAGCGTTCCAGTACCCATTGAGGGATAACACCGATATCACACAAATTGCTACACAACTCGCTCAGTTCGGTACAAGAGTAAACTTGAACACTATTAGTTCATGCTGGCGCAAAATGCAAACAGGAACCTTTCCAAACCAATGACTATATAGCAAACGTTTCCCAAATCTTATTGCACTTACCTGCTCACAGCTGGCCGCATTCATTCACATGATGTGGACATGTACACAACACAACGCAGACAATTCTATAGTGGATGCGTGGGAGTCCCTCCTGCGTACCACCGATCTCACCCAACAGCGCCAGCTCACTTTGCGCACATGGAGGCCTCATAGTCCCAGAGGATTCCTGCTGAGCTTCTCTAAGCAGTGCAACCAGTCTTTCGGCTGGTTCCTCTACTTTGGGAGTAAATAAAGAGCTTATCATCTAGTCCATCCGCGCGTACTGAACCTTTTGCAAGTTTCGGAGCGTGTTAAACGCTATACTGCATAGATAGAAAAAGTATCTTTAAAATACTTTCTAGCACTGGCCATCTACACATAATAGGACCATCAAAGAAAGTGCGTAGTCAGCGTGGCCAACAAATCAGTGCATCCCCCAGGATTGAATACACACACCTCCCGTGAGACCAATTCATCTCCTGAGAAACTGCGCGGAATAAGCATTATTTTCCCACCGGGAGCTATCTGATTGCAAGTCCTTGCTAGCTGTTCGTGCTGTCCGATCGCACAATGCCGTAGTTGGCACGAACTTAACATCGGCGAGCAACTTCGTGCGTGACACAGCAAGCTTAAACATTTTAGTTGCTGCTATTCATAGGTCGAACCGATTCTCGAGCACATACGCGAAGGGATAACAGAATGATACGGAGGGCACCGCCAACTGCTCCGGCATTTCTTGATTCTCGTCAGGGCGATAAACACAAACTCTTTCGCTACCGAACTTCCCATGTCTGGAAGTACTGCAGCCACATCACTGCAAGACCTTGAATTCTCATCTGCAACCTCGACTCGCCTTGTAAGAACCATCCGGCGCAGCTACAGCGCCGGTCTGACCACCACCACCACCATTATCAACATCATAATCATCATCTGACTACCCATTGCAGGACGAAGGCATCTCCCATAATCCTCCAATTGACCCGGTCCTGTGCTAGCTGCATCCACTTGACCCTTGCGAAACTCTTAACCTCATCCGCCCACCTAATTTTCTGCCGTCCCCTGCTAGGCTTTCGTTTCCTTGGATTCCAGTTTGTTACCCTAGGCGACCATCGGTTATCCTCTGTTCCCACTACATGTCCTACCCATGCCTACTTCTTGATTTCAACTACAATTTAAGTACCGGGAGTTATTTCTCTGGCCTACTCTACATACTTCCTATCTCTTAACGTTACCCATACCAGTTTTGCTCCATAGCCCTCTGCGTTGTCCTCAACTTAAGTAGAACCCTCTTTGTTAGCCTCCACGTTTCAGCCCTTTAGGTGAGCACAGGTAAGATGCAGCCACGTGGATGCAACTGTTATATACTTTAATCTTGAAAGATACCGGTAACCTACTAGTCATAATTTGCGAGTGCTTGCGAAATGAGCTCCATCCCCATCTTATTCTCCTTGTTATTTCCCTTTCATGGTCCGTATATGCAGTTACTACCTGTCCTAAGTAGACATATGCGCTTACTACTTCTAATGCTTCGCTGCCTAACGTAAACTGCTCTTCCTTCTCGAGGCTGTTGAATATTCCCTTAGTCTTCTGCATATTGATTTCAATCCTACCTTTCTACTTTTCCTATCTAGATCATCAATATTTCTTCGCAGTTCATCCCCTAACTTACTTAGCAAGGCAATGCCATCAGATGATCGCACATTACTGAGGTATTCTCCATCTACTGTTATTCCTAACTGCTCCCATTCCCATTAGCGATACCGGTAAGCTGCTAGTCATAATCTGTGAGTGCTGGGCAAATGCGCTCCATCCCAATCTTATTCTTCTTGTTATTTCCTTTTTATGGTCCGGACCTGTGGTTACTACCTGCCCTAAGTAGATATATTCGCCTACTACTTCCAGTACTTCGCTACCTAATGTAAACTGCTGTTCTTTGCCGTGGCTGTTGAACATTACCTTAGTCTTCTGCGTATTGATTTTCAAGCCTACCTTTCTACGTTTCCTGTCTATGTCACTAATCATTATTTGCAGTTCATCCCCCGAGTTGCTTAGCAAGGCAATGTCATCAGCAAATCGCAGATTACTGAGGTATTCTCCATCTACCCTTATCCCTAACTCCTCCCATTCCAAGTCTCTGAATACTTCCTCTAAGCAAGCTGTGAATAGTACTGGGGAGATTGTGTCCGCTTGCCTAACACCTTCGTTATCGGAATTTTGTTACTTTCTTTATGGAGAACTATGAATTCTGTGCAGCCACTATATATATCTTCCAGCACTTTCATGTACGGCTCGTCTACCCCCTGATTTCGCAATGCCTGCATCACCGCCAATGTTTCAACTGAGTCAAATGCTTTTTCGTAATCAATGAATGATATGTATAGGGCTGGTTATATTCCGAGCATTTTTCTATCACCCGATTGATGGTATGGATATGGTCGATAGTAGAGTACCGTTTTCGAAAACCTGCTTGATCCTTTGCTTGATTGCAGTCTAAGGTAGTCCTGATTCTATTAGCGATTACCTTATTAAATACCTTATACGCAACAGACAGTAAGCTGATTGGTCTGTAATTTTTAAGGTCCTTAGAGTCCCCTTTCTTATGAATGAGGATAATGTTTGCATTCTTCCATGGTTCCGGTACCGTCGACGACACCAGGTACTGCGTATACAGGGTGGCCGGTTTTTCTAGCACGATATCCCCCCCGTCCTTCAGCAAATCTGTAGTTATCGGATCATCTCCAGTTGATTTCCCCCTTTTCAAAGTTTCTAATGCTTTCTTGACCTCGTCCTTCGTCACTGGTGGAACGTCTGACTATTTTTCTCTACCGCCAATTTCATTACGGTCCTGACTACTTTGGCTACTGTAGAGATCTGTATAGAACTCCTCGGCTACTTTGACTATCTTGTCCATATTCGTGATGACGTTGCCTGCTTTGTCCCTTATCGCATACATCTGGGTTTTGCCTATGCCCAATTTCTTCTTTACCGCTTTAAGGCTTCCCCCGTTCTTCACAGCATGCTCAATTTTCTCCATGTTTATACTTCCTTATATCGGCCACCTTGCGCTTATTGATTAGCTTTGATACCTCGACAATTCAATCTGCTCTGTGGGATTGGAAGCTTTCATAATCTGGCGTTTCTTAATCAAATCGTTCGTCTCCTTAGACAGCTTACCGGTATCTTCTCTAACTCTCCTACCGCCTACTTCTACCGCACATTCAGTAATGATATCTCTGAAATTATTGTTCATTGCTTCTAGGGTAATGTCGCCATCCTCGTTCAGAGCTAAATATCTATTCTGTAGCGAAATCCTGAACTGTTCTGCCCTCCCCCTCACCGCTAATTCGTTTATGGGTTTTTTTCTTACTAATCTGCTGCGTTCCGTCTTCAGATTTAGGCTAATTCTGGACCTCACCATCCTGTAGTCACTGCATCGCACTTTCCCGATTACCTCTACATCTTGCATAATGGCGGGGGTTGAACACATTATGAAGTCAATTTCACTTTTAGTCTCCTCGTTAGGTCTTTTCCGTGTCGATTTCCGGTTCTTCCGTTTGCTGAAGAAGGTATTCATGATTCTTAAGTTATTGCGCTCTGCAAACTCAACTAGTAACTCCCCCTGCTATTCCTAGGGCCAATGCCATAGTCACCTACTGCCTGGTCTCCTGCCTGCTTTTTCTCTACCTTGGCATTGAAGTCGCCCATTAGTACGGTTTACTGCGTCTTTACTGTTCGCATTGCCGATTCTACATCTTCGTAGAAGCTTTCAACTGTCTGGTCATCATAACTACATGTAGGTGCATAGGCCTGTACAACCTTCACTTTATATCGTTTAATAAGCCTAAATACGATGCCTGCCACCCTCTCATTAATACTATAGAATTCATTTATATTACCCGCTATATACTTATTGACAAGGAAACCTACTGCTAGTTGTCGTCTCTCTGGTAAACCTCGATAACACAGTACATGCCCATCCTTCAGTACAGTATATGCTTCATTCGGCCTCCTAACCTCACTAAGCCCTATGATATCCCATTTCATACCCTCTAGTTCCTCTAAAAGGACTGTAAACTAGCTTCACAAGCTAGGGTTCTAGCGTTAAACGTTGCCAGGGTGAGTTTCCAATGACGGCCTGTCCAGCGGAGCCAGGAATTCTTAGCACCCCCTGCTGCGTCACAGGTCTGACCGCCGCCGTGATCAGTTGTTCCGCAGCCGCTGGTGACTGAAGGCCGGGGTTCCATGGAGCTTATCATAGGAGATTGCGGCCAATAATTGCACTAGGGTGGCGAACTCCTGTTTTGGCGAGGGAGTGCGTTGCCAGAGGTGTTCACCGGCATCAGGTCGCACCCCAAACCTGTTTATGCCATTCCATCGGCACGCGGATTTTTTTTTATTAATTCCGGTGGAGAATTGCGCGGCACCGGGATTTGAACCCCAGCCCTCTTGCATGCGAGGCGGATGTTCTACGGCTACGCCACCGCTGCACACAAAATTAATAACCACGATGAAAACAAGACCACACACAAAATTATATGTATACCGGGGCACATGGGGGTGGCAGGAAACACAGAGGCCGACAGGATAGCTCGAGCATACATTGTACTTTCTGAGCATCCGAGGAGTCCACGGAACGTTTGACAGCATCCAAGGTATACTCACCTATTCCAAAATATATATATATAGAGAGAGCCAGAAGAACCGCACAGTTTTCTCAACAGAGAGGAAGCTGTCATTTCGAGACAATTACAGACAAGTTCATACCAAAACCTACACATGCTAAACAAAATGCACCCTACCATACAAGTGGACAGATGTCCGTGGTGCGACGAAAAACCCACACTACATCAGATCGCATGGGCCTGTCAAAAGATAGATGTGGTCCACGAAATTCGAAACCCGAAAGCGGAGCAATGGCAGACTGCTTTCCAGCGACCGCTGCGAAGACCAGCAATGTCTGGTACAGCGAGCTCAACGGGCCGCAGTGGCCAGAGGAGAGCCCTGGACCGAGGGCAACCGACCAATGAGTAGAGCTGGACGAGGTCGACGCAAAAGACTCCTGAGGATGCAACAAGGAGACACCTCTGAAGACGCCCCAAAAATCGCCCAAAATATTATAGGGCTCAATAAAGTTTTTCCTTCCTTCCTTCTCCATTCTAGCGTCATGTCTGCGTGGTTGCCATTGTGACCGCCAACGCTAATTTGTGGTAGGTAGTGAGCGATGATAGTAGTAGTTAGTAACAGTGATGATGACAATGACAGATATGACTGTGAGAGTTATGTCAGCACCTGGTGACATGAGCAACAAAGAGGCGACCGCATGGCGGCATCTACAGGCAGGGAATTACATCCACCCGGTCTGGGCCTATCATGCCCAAAAAGATCAGACAGGACGATAAATGCAAGCAATGTGGGGAGAGAGGGACCCTCAACCATGTAATTTGGGAATGCGCTAGCTCCCCAGGGCCTAAGACAAAAAGGCTTAGTAGAGAAGCCTGGGAAACCCTTCTGCGAAGCGAGGACCCAACTCTTCAGAAGCAAGTCATCCGCCTGGCAGAAGAGGCCTCAAGGAACCAAGACCTCTTTGCCTGCCTCTAATCGTGGAGGGTCCGGCCCCCATCCCCTAGGCCTGCGTGCTTGGGGCGGGGAGTAGCGGGCCTCCATTCTGGTGGAAATAAAAATTGTTCACACACACGCACACACACGCGCACACACACATGTAGACAAGTCGTTACGTCATGACCGGATGTTGCGTAATCATGAATTCACTCCCCACAATGTCTAATAACCGGAACTGACGTCGCGATAATGTTATATCTGGTCATGACTTTACGGCTGGTCATGATGTCACCAGGTGATTCACGAAGATATAATGCTGACACCAGCGGGCGTCCGATCGAGGCGTCCGTGCGGTGCCTTTCATTTGGCGCTTCTCGAATGCAGCACCGTACGTCATACAGAAGCAGATGCATGTACAGCAGGCAACACTGGCGTTTCAAATTGGCTTACAGGAAAGTGGCCGTATCTGTCCCAATTCTCCGCGGACACCTTTACCAAGCCTAAGGAAGAGGAGGAAGGTGGCAGTGAATAAAAAAGAGAAATGTGCCACGTTGAAATTCTTCGAATCACCACCCAAATAGATTCTTCCATATCATAGCACTTTAGTAGTGCAAAGTGGCCCCTGAATTTTAGAGCGCAGCTCTTTGGCGCCAGTTTCTGGGCTTCGCTTCGTCGTCGCCGCTGGCGTCGCCGTTGTCCTTCGTAACCAGCTCCGCAGCTGGGGCAGTGAGCGCTCCCCCCCCCCTTCTCATTCATCTTCCTCCGTGGCGGCGACTGAGTGTGTTCTCCGATTGCTGTGCACGATCCTGCCACACCGTTCGCCTCTCGTCCCCCCCATTCTTCCTGCGTGGCGTTGACGTGCGGTGTTCGGTGCAGAATCGCCGGCTCGCTATCAGCCGATCAAGGTGCGTGCATCCCAAGCCGAAACGCAGAGCCACGTGGTCTTGAGGAGGAAGAGGAAAAACATTATTTTAAGAAAGAATTCGAGGCACACAGGCCTCCCAGGTCTCCGCACGACCCTGCTCGCGACTAAACGTTGATGTGATTTTGATCATTGACGTATGCGGCCCGACTGACGACAATCTTCTGCCTGCCTGGTCCACTGACCACAGTGAGGTCTCCGAGTCCTCCCAGGTTAGGAGAGGCACCTGCCCGGAGGGAGGAGGATATGCCAACAGGATAAAAGAATGTGGGAAAGGGTTGGAGCACAAAGTGAACGTGGGAAATACCGGCTTAAATTTTTAAAGTAGAGCTGGTGTCAGCAGCGTTCGTCTCTGCAGGCGACGCCAGATTGACTGTTCTCTGGTAGTGAGGGATGGGTGGGGTGAGAGATGGATGAGGCTGTCAGCGCGGGTGTTTGCAGTGAACACAGTAAACGAGTGCATACGCTCCTTCGAGAAATCTCCACGAGGTCTGCCTGTGACCGGTTTCTAGAACCACGGGTTAAGGAGTCTGTGGCCTCGTTGGCGGGATTTCCCGAGAGCGCAGGCACCCTGATGTAATCATCCCGTCGGGGGAGGTAGAGGGTGGGGATGTGCAGCAGGCTGTGCGTCGAGGGATGAACTCGACCCCTGGCATAGTTTAGAATGGCAGTTTTAGAATCTCTAAGTACATAACTGGCATCCGTGTATGCGAGATCAATAGCTATAGCCATCTTTCGGCTTCCTCAGGGGTGTTGCCTGAAGGAAGCTCGAAAGTTATGGGGGAAATCTGGGGGTTGTGGAAAACCGCAGTGGCTCCGTTTCCATCGCTGGTGGCATCCACCCAAACTGCATTGGGCTCATTACCATACCATTTGTGGAGCGCTGCCGCGCACACCTTCCTGCGAGCTTGGTCATGATGGGGGTGCATGTTTCGTGGTTATGGTTTGGCATAGATTAAAGTGTAAATGTCGGCAGGGAGTGTTCTTAGGGATGCATTGTTTGAGGGATAGTGATGGCTACCTTACTGAGTATGTGTCGTCCGGTAATTGTCGCGGCCAATCTGAGGTATTGCGCTTGTAAGTGGGCCTCTCGAAGTTCGTGTATTGTGTTATGGACTCCGAGTTCGAGTAGTCTCTCGTTGCAAGTGCTTTTCGGTAATTTAAGTGCTGTTTTTGTTGCTTCCCGAGTTAAGGAGTCTATTTGCTGGACCTCACTGCATGATAATGTGATGTATGGTATAGCATAAAGAATTCGGCTGAGGGTATAGGCGCGCTACGCAAGGCGTGCCCGCCTCTTGGAGCCCATGTGCGTCTCCTGTCACCGTTTTTATGAGTTGCGTAGAATTTGCAACGGCCTTTTCGAGCTGCTTTATTGTGTCTATGTTTTTTCCATCCTGTTGCAGGTAATGTCCTAGAATGCGAATGGTATGGACCTGTGGTACGTGTCTTCCCCGAATTGGATTTCTATGGAGCTTGGGTAGGTCCGTCCTTTAGGAGGTATGACTAGTATTTCCGATTTTTCTGTCGATCACTCTAGACCGATTGTTACGGTCAGCTTAGTTACCGTATCTGCTGCCGTTTGTAGCATGTCTCCGATTTGACCGTGTAATTCGCATGTTGTCCAGAATGTTATGTTATCGCTCGCTAGCGGCGTCCGAGCCGTCAGTCTGTTGCTGCTATCTCTTCGCCGTGCAACGTTCCTATGACCCCACGCGCTGCATCCCGCAACCTCCCGATAACTTAATTGTTCTCTTCATTTCTCCGACCACAAAACTTCCTTCATGACAGTCAAGAACTGGTAGTGGAGTGTTTCTTGAAGGAATATGCGTGAAAAATAAAAAAAGTAAAAAAAGGTGTGTGTAATAGTGCATACATGTCTTGGTCGAAATCGTTGCATCAGGGTATCGGAAAAGGGGAAACAACTGATGAGCTGTGTTTAAAATTTGGGTTAGGAAGCAACGTAATCGTCGGCAAATTGTTTCCTCTCATGCTTTGACAGACGATCTCTCCACGTTCGCGTCGCGCACACAGGTTTCATATGCCATCGTAATGTTTAAACAAAAAAAAAGTATTTTACCATAGAGAGCGAAACTACCTCTACTGGACTGTACCGGCTTTCCCGCATGGTTGATAGATGTTCTTAGGCTGCTTTACACACGCTTGGAAGCGCGAATAGTAATAATGGGCACCTAAGCGATCCAGTCCTCGTAAGCATTGATATACAGCAAGGTTATCCCATCTACTCAGTTATCCTTGTGCTTTGCATAGAATCGTTGCAACAAATCCAGGATTGGAAATATATGCATGGCTTCCATCTCCCAGACAAGGGTGAAGTGACAGTAGCAGCATATGCTGACAATGTCTCCCTTTTATTTCGCATCTACATAGTTACAGGGCCGTTCTACGGCTATTTCACTTGGTGTGCGGTTCAACCACCGAAAAGGAAAGCATTATCTCCTAGAGCATTTGGTAATGAGTTACCGACAGTGCCCAGTAGGTTGAGGGAATGAGAGTTTTGGGCGTCGCTTTGATGGCGTCTGCTAGTAGCCCTCACCACCTGGAACAAAATCAAATGCAAGGCCGAAAAGTGAACTGAAGTTGCCAGAATATTCCGTATTACTCTTTTCTGAACGTGCGTACCTTAGAAGACCATCATGGCAGCGTCTCTTTTCCCTCCTCGTCGTGTTCTCCAGAGAATAGTCACTGTTTGTGGCTCTTTCACTTAGGGCAGGCACGCGGACAATTTCGCGAGGGTCCTACGGCCACATTTGCACACACCCTTTGGGGATGTAGGGGAAGAGAACCCCCTCGTACTTTACTGCCAGCTCCTTCCGAGGAGAGCTGGGACCAACTTCGCGCTCAGACAATACGCAGCTGGCGCTTGTCTCGTAGGCCCAGAGCGTCGCCCCCACCTGGGGGCCATGCCAGGCCGACATGCCTTAATTATTACTCTTTTGGCATTAGAAGTTGTCTTTCTCTCTCTCTCCGCCTCCCAAAATGAATGGGTTGTTGCAGCATACTTCATTTCGAGCTCATATGTCGTCTGTTGGCATTGAGAACCATGTGGTGTCTTACGCATCTTACGGCGGCGAGCATTTCGCGTTCACCATGCAGTACTATTTAAACCAATTAAAAGTCCGTTATAAACTCCTACTCCGCCTTAGTTCTCGCACAGCTGCAGGATAGTTCGTAAAGAGGAGGCCAGTTGCTGATACTGCTGTTCACCACAGTGTTCGCCGTGGTTCTTTAGAAGGAGTTACATCGATTCTTTTCGTTGTATTGGCTATATGGGATACAGTGTGACAGCGCCGAAGACAAAGGGATGTATTCAGCACACATATTATGCAGTTGTTTTCAACTGCACGTATAGATAGCGGAGGTCGGATTGTGGCTCTGAGTGAGTTTTTCACAGCTGTACCTCGCATTCTTGAAGAGCACGGAGAAACTCTATGCGGTCCATTAACCTTTAAAGAGCTTCGGACAACAGTTCCGGCAAAGAATGCCTCCGCAGCTGCAGGCCCAGTTGGGCTTCCAATCATATTTACCAAGACATTTTTTGAAATAATACACGTGCAGCTTTTGTCAATGCTGAATGGGATCCATAATGACGGAATGAGACCAGAAATATTTTGCGAGAGTGGAGTCCTACTCTTCCTAAAAAACGGCAATGAGCAATCTGACCCGAATGCAATGAGGCCCAATTCCTTACTAAGCTCTGACTATAAGATATTTGCTGCAATACTAGCACATCGTATAACAGCATTTCTAATGGAATTAATCAGTGATGCTCACACGTGCTGTGTGCTAGACAGCACAACCTTTTGTTCTCTTTTCTAGCCCGCGATCTGGTTACGTTTGCTACACGCACACACACATTTCAGGCGCTTTTGTATTTTTGGACCAGGAAAAGACATTTGATCGTGTAGAAAGAGAATATCTAATAACTGTTTTTAAATGCTTTGGCTTTCTCGTGCGTCTGATAGATGTTATTCGGGTGCTATACACTGATTTAGAAGCTTGCCTGGTAGTCAACGGCCAGTCCACTGATTCGATAGCTGCCACTCGTGGAATACGGCAAGGATGCCCACTCTCATCTATCCTGTTCGTGCTTTGCATACAGCCTTTACTGCAGGAGATAAAAACTGCAGATCTATACATGGAAGAAGCAGGGCGGGCACCAGGACGCCTCTGGACTGTATTTAATATTCGACTGTTCCCACGGCTGTCAATGTGGCAACATGGCGCTAAGCCTCTTTTGACGCGCTCTTCCCAAACCTCTTCTACCTCCTACTTCTGATCTGCAACGTGCTCCGTGCCCTGAGGTGAGACGTAGCTCGAAGACCAGCAACAATGCAGAACAATTAAATGAATCCGTAGGGGCACGGCAGCAAAGACTCGAAACACACACCGCAGCTTACATTCTGTCCAAGCTTTTTTTAGCAGTCTTCTGCTATATACCTTGCAATCGACTTCACTGATTCGTCGGCTGAGAGACAACAGTACAACACCCACCATCAATCCCTTCGTTCGAGTAGGAGTCAAGTATGTACTATGCCAACACCTGGGTAGTTTTCCTGCAGCTTGTGGCGCCCCTTAGATGACAACCTGCGACTGATCAATAGCGCTGAAGATGCCGTCATAGATTTGTAGATCGAAAGTTTCTGGTACTCGCCGAGCATCTTATTCAGCTTCGTGTCGCGGTCTACCTGGTGGTTGAAACTTTTCAAGGTAATATTACTTATCTACCTGAGCGTGATCGTAGCCATGGATCCTCATCAATGTCGCACGATGTACACGGGTTCCCGTTCTTTTGGACGAGGACCGGAGCACCGTCTCTCCAGGCCTCGGCTCTGACACCACTAGCTCTGTTTTCAGGTGACGCGCTTGGATGACATCGCTTGTCGGAGCCCTGCTACCCGGCACGTAGGTCCTCTTGTTGCTTTGCTCCATTCCACTCCACTGTAAACATAATCGGAGTTGAGATTGTTCATCTGCATAAACTGGTGAGTTCAAAGATGGAAGGTTACTGTTGCATCTCAATGTTCTGGAAGCCCAGCCTTGATATCACCACTCCGACAAAACTCACACACTGACACAACACTTTCACACTCCATCTCAAAGCCGTTAGCACAATCTCACTCACATGTTCAAAAGGAAAACACAACACGGAGTAGTTCTTGCTGTCCAAAACCAGTTCATATCCCTCAAGAGCACTTTCACACGAGCGTTCCAGTACCCATTGAGGGATAACACCGATAACACACAAATTGCTACACAACTCGCTCAGTTCGGTACAAGAGTCAACTTGAACGCTATTAGTTCATGCTGGCGCAAAATGCAAACAGGAACCTTTCCAAACCAATGACTATATAGCAAACGTTTCCCAAATCTTATTGCACTTACCTGCTCACAGCTGGCCGCATTCATACACATGATGTGGACATGTACACAACACAACGCAGACAATTCAGCTACAGTGGATGCGTGGGAGTCCCTCCTGCGTACCACCGATCTCACCCAACAGCGCCAGCTCACTTTGCGCAAATTGGAGGCCTCATAGTCCCAGAGGATTCCTGCTGAGCTTCTCTAAGCAGTGCAACCAGTCTTTCGGCTGGTTCCTCTATTTTGGGAGTAAATAAAGAGCTTATCATCATATTCGTCTACCGAATCGCATCTAGTCCATCCGCGCGTACTGAACCTTTTGCAAGTTTCGGCGCGTGTTAAACGCTATACTGCATAGATAGAAAAAGTATCTTTAAAATACTTTCTAGCACTGGCCATCTCCACATAATAGGACCATCAAAGAAAGTGCGTAGTCAGCGTGGCCAACAAATCAGTGCATCCCCCAGGATTGAATAAACGCACCTCCAGTGCGACCAATTCATCACCTGCGAAACTGCGCGGAATAAGCATTATTTTCACACCGGGAGCTATCTGATTGCAAGTCCTTGCTAGGTGTTCGTGCTGTCCGATCGCACAATGCCGTAGTTGGCACGAACTTAACATCGGCGAGCAACTTCGTGCGTGACACAGCAAGCTTGAAGATTTTAGTTGCTGCTATTCATAGGTCGAACCGATTCTCGAGCACATAAGCGAAGGGATAACAGAATGATACGTAGGGCACCGCCAACTGCTCCGGCATTTCTTGGTTCTCGTCAGGGCGATAAACACAAACTCTTTCGCTACCGAACTTCCCATGTCTGGCAGTACTGCAGCCACATCACTGCAAGACCCTGAATTCTCATCTGCAACCTCGACTCGCCTTGTAAGAACCATCCGGCGCAGCTACAGCGCCGGTCTGACCACCACCACCACCATTATCATCATCATAATCATCATCCTGACTACCCATTGCAGGACGAAGACATCTCCCATAATCCTCCAATTGACCCGGTCCTGTGCTAGCTGCATCCACTTGACCCTTGCGAACCTCTTAACCTCATCCGCCCACCTAATTTTCTGCCGTCCCCTGCTAGGCTTTCGTTTCCTTGGATTCCAGTTTGTTACCCTAGGCGACCATCGGTTATCCTCTGTTCCCACTACATGTCCTACCCATGCCTACTTCTTGATTTCAACTACAATGTAAGTACCGGGAGTTATTTCTCTGGCCTACTCTACATACTTCCTATCTCTTAACGTTACCCATACCAGTTTTGCTCCATAGCCCTCTGCGTTGTCCTCAACTTAAGTAGAACCCTCTTTGTTAGCCTCCACGTTTCAGCCCTTTAGGTGAGCACAGGTAAGATGCAGCCACGTGGATGCAACTGTTGTATACTTTAATCTTGAACGATACCGGTAAGCTACTAGTCATAATTTGCGAGTGCTTGCGAAATGAGCTCCATCCCCATCTTATTCTCCTTGTTATTTCCCTTTCATGGTCCGTATATGCAGTTACTACCTGTCCTAAGTAGACATATGCGCTTACTACTTCTAATGCTTCGCTGCCTAACGTAAACTGCTCTTCCTTCTCGAGGCTGTTGAATATTCCTTTAGTCTTCTGCATATTGATTTCAATCCGACCTTTCTACTTTTCCTATCTAGATCATCAATATTTCTTCGCAGTTCATCCCCTAAATTACTTAGCAAGGCAATGTCATCAGATGATCGCACATTACTGAGGTATTCTCCATCTACTGTTATTCCTAACTGCTCCCATTCCCATTAGCGATACCGGTAAGCTGCTAGTCATAATCTGTGAGTGCTGGCCAAATGCGCTCCATCCCAATCTTATTCTTCTTGTTATTTTCTTTTTATGGTCCGGACCTGCGGTTACTACCTGCCCTAAGTAGATATATTCGCCTACTACTTCCAGTACTTCGCTACCTAATGTAAACTGCTGTTCCTTGCCGAGGCTGTTGAACATTACCTTAGTCCTGCATATTGATTTTCAAGCCTACCTTTCTACGTTTCCTGTCTAGGTCACCAATCATTATTTGCAGTTCATCCCCCGAGTTGCTTAGCAAGACAATGTCATCAGAAAATCGCAGATTACTGAGGTATTCTCCATCTACCCTTATCCCTAACCGCTCCCATTCCAAGTCTCTGAATACTTCCTCTAAGCAAGCAGTGAATAGTACTGGGGAGATTGTGTCCGCTTGCCTAACACCTTCGTTATCGGAATTTTGTTACTTTCTTTATGCAGAACTATGATTGCTGTGCAGCCACTATATATATCTTCCAGCACTTTCACGTACTGCTCGTCTACCCCCTGATTTCGCAATGCCTGCATCACCGCCAATGTTTCAACTGAGTCAAATGCTTTTTCGTAATCAATGAATGCTATGTATAAGGCTGGTTATATTCCGAGCATTTTTCTATCACCCGATTGATGGTATGGATATGGTCGATAGTAGAGTACCGTTTTCGAAAACCTGATTGATCCTTTGCTTGATTGCAGTCTAAGGTAGTCCTGATTCTATTAGCGATTAGCTTATTAAATACCTTATACGCAACAGACAGTAAGCTGATTGGTCTGTAATTTTTAAGGTCCTTAGAGTCCCCTTTCTTATGAATGAGGATAATGTTTGCATTCTTCCATGGTTCCGGTACCGTCGATGACACCAGGTACTGCGTATACAGGGTGGCCGGTTTTTCTAGCACGATATTCCCCCCGTCCTTCAGCAAATCTGTAGTTATCGGATCCTCTCCAGTTGATTTCCCCCTTTTCAAAGTTTCTAATGCTTTCTTGACCTCGTCCTTCGCCACTGGTGGAACGTCTGACTATTTTTCTCTACCGCCAATCTCATTACGGTCCTGACTACTTTGGCTACTGTAGAGATCTGTATAGAACTCCTCGGATACTTTGACTATCTTGTCCATATTTGTGATGACGTTGCCTGCTTTGTCCCTTATCGCATACATCTGGGTTTTGCCTATGCCCAATTTTTTTCTTTACCGCTTTAAGGCTTCTCCCGTTCTTCATGCTCAATTTTCTCCATGTTTATACTTCCTTATATCGGCCACCTTCCGGTTATTGATTAGCTTTGATACCTCGACAATTCAATCTGCTCTGTGGGATGGGAAGCTTTCATACTCTGGCGTTTCTTAATCAAATCGTTCGTCTCCTTAGACAGCTTACCGGTATCTTCTCTAACTCTCCTACCGCCTACTTCTACCGCACATTCAGTAATGATATCTCTGAAATTATTGTTCATTGCTTCTAGGGTAATGTCGCCATCCTCGTTCAGAGCTAAATATCTATTCTGTAGCGAAATCCTGAACTGTTCTGCCCTCCCCCTCACCGCTAATTCGTTGATGGGTTTTTTTCTTACTAATCTGCTGCGTTCCGTCTCCAGATTTAGGCTAATTCTGGACCTCACCATCCTGTAGTCACTGCATCGCACTTTCCCGATTTCCTCTACATCTTGCATAATGGCGGGGGTTGAACACATTATGAAGTCAATTTCACTTTTAGACTCCCCGTTAGGTCTTTTCCGTGTCGATTTCCGGTTCTTCCGTTTGCTGAAGAAGGTATTCATGATTCTTAAGTTATTGCGCTCTGCAAACTCAACTAGTAACTCCCCCTGCTATTCCTAGAGCCAGTGCCATAGTCACCTACTGCCTGGTCTCCTGCCTGCTTTTTCTCTACCTTGGCATTGAAGTCGCCCATTAGTACGGTTTACTGCGTCTTTACTGTTCGCATTGCCGATTCTACATCTTCGTAGAAGCTTTCAACTGTCTGGTCACCATAACTACATGTAGGTGCATAGGCCTGTACAACCTTCACTTTATATCGTTTAATAAGCCTAAATACGATGCCTGCCACCCTCTCATTAATACTATAGAATTCATTTATATTACCCGCTATATACTTACTGACAAGGAAACCTACTGCTAGTTGTCGTCTCTCTGGTAAACCTCGATAACACAGTACATGCCCATCCTTCAGTACAGTATATGCTTCTTTCGGCCTCCTAACCTCACTAAGCCCTATGATATCCCATTTCATACCCTCTAGTTCCTCTAAAAGCACTGTAAACTAGCTTCACTAGCTAGGGTTCTAGCGTTAAACGTTGCCAGGGTGAGTTTCCAATGACGGCCTGTCCAGCGGAGCCAGGAATTCTTAGCACCCCCTGCTGCGTCGCAGGTCTGACCGCCGCCGTGATCAGTTGTTCCGCAGCCGCTGGTGACTGAAGGCCGGGGTTCTATGGAGCTTATCATAGGAGGTTGCGGCCAATAATTGCACTAGGGTGGCCAACTCCTGTTTTGGTGAGGGAGTGCGTTGCCAGAGGTGTTCACCGGCATCAGGTCGCACCCCAAACCTGTTTATGCCATTCCATCGGCACGCGGATATTTTTTTATTAAATCCGGTGGAGAATTGCGCGGCACCGGGATTTGAACCCCAGCCCTCTTGCATGCGAGGCGGATGTTCTACCGCTACGCCACCGCTGCACACAAAATTAATAACCACGATGAAAACAAGACCACACACAAAATTATATGTATACCGGGGCACATGGGGGTGGCAGGAAACCCAGAGACCGACAGGATAGCTCGAGCATACATTACTTTCTGAGCATCCGAGGAGTCCACGGAACGTTTGCCAGCACCCAAGGTATACTCACCTATTCCAAAATATATATAGAGAGAGAGGCAGAAGAGCCGCACAGTTTTCTCAACAGAGAGGAAGCTGTCATTTGGAGACAATTACAGACAAGTTCAAACCAAAACCTACACATGCTAAACAAAATGCACCCTACCATACAAGTGGACAGATGTCCGTGGTGTGACGAAAAACCCACACTACATCAGATCACATGGGCCTGTCAAAAGATAGATGTGGTCCACGAAATTCGAAACCCGAAAGCGGAGCAATGGCAGACTGCTTTCCAGCGACCGCTGCGAAGACCAGCAATGTCTGGTACAGCGAGCTCAACGGGCCGCAGTGGCCAGAGGAGAGCCCTGGACCGAGGGCAACCGACCAATGAGTAGAGGTGGACGAGGTCGACAAAAGACTCCTGAGGATGCAACAAGGAGACACCTCTGAAGACGCCCCAAAAATCGCCCAAAATATTATAGGGCTCAATAAAGTTTTTCCTTCCTTCCTTCTCCATTCTAGCGTCATGTCTGCGTGGTTGCCATTGTGACCGCCAACGCTAATTTGTGGTAGGTAGTGAGCGATGATAGTAGTAGTTAGTAACAGTGATGATGACAATGACAGATATGACTGTGAGAGTGATGTCAGCACCTGGTGACATGAGCAACAAAGAGGCGACCGCATGGCGGCATCTACAGGCAGGGAATTACATCCACCCGGTCTGGGCCTATCATGCCCAAAAAGATCAGACAGGACGATAAATGCAAGCAATGTGGGGAGAGAGGGACCCTCAACCATGTAATTTGGGAATGCGCTAGCTCCCCAGGGCCTAAGACAAAAAGGCTTAGTAGAGAAGCCTGGGAAACCCTTCTGCGAAGCGAGGACCCAACTCTTCAGAAGCAAGTCATCCGCCTGGCAGAAGAGGCCTCAAGGAACCAAGACCTCTTTGCCTGCCTCTAATCGTGGAGGTTCCGGCCCCCATCCCCTAGGCCTGCGTGCTTGGGGCGGGGAGTAGCGGGCCTCCATTCTGGTGGAAATAAAAATTGTTCACACACACACGCACACACACGCGCACACACACATGTAGACAAGTCGTTACGTCATGACCGGATGTTGCGTAATCATGAATTCACTCCCCACAATGTCTAATAACCGGAACTGACGTCGCGATAATGTTATATCCGGTCATGACTTTACGACTGGTCATGATGTCACCAGGTGATTCACGAAGATATAATGCTGACACCAGCGGGCGTCCGATCCAGGCGTCCGGGCGGTGCCTTTCATTTGGCGCTTCTCGAATGCAGCACCGTACGTCATACAGAAGCAGATGCATGTACAGCAGGCAACACTGGCGTTTCAAATTGGCTTACAGGAAAGTGGCCGTATCTGTCCCAATTCTCCGCGGACACCTTTACCAAGCCTAAGGAAGAGGAGGAAGGTGGCAGTGAATAAAAAAGAGAAATGTGCCACGTTGAAATTCTTCGAATCACCACCCAAATAGATGCTTCCATATCATAGCACTTTAGTAGTGCAAAGTGGCCCCTGAATTTTAGAGCGCAGCTCTTTGGCGCCAGTTTCTGGGCTTCGCTTCGTCGTCGCCGCTGGCGTCGCCGTTGTCCTTCGTAACCAGCTCCGCAGCTGGGGCAGTGAGCGCTCCCCCCCCCCTTCTCATTCCTCTTCCTCCGTGGCGGCTGCTGAGTGTGTTCTCCGATTGCTGTGCACGATCCTGCCACACCGCTCGCCTCTCGTCCCCCCCATTCTTCCTGCGTGGCGTTGACGTGCGGTGTTCGGTGCAGAAGCGCCGGCTCGCTATCAGCCGATCAAGGTGCGTGCATCCCAAGCCGAAACGCAGAGCCACGTGGTCTTGAGGAGGAAGAGGAAAAACATTATTTTACGAAGAATTCGAGGCACACAGGCCTCCCAGGTCTCCGCACGACCCTACTCGCGACTAAACGTTGATGTGGTTTTGATCATTGACGTATGCGGCCCGACTGACGACAATCTTCTGCCTGCCTGGTCCACTGACCACAGTGAGGTCTCCGAGTCCTGCCAGGTTAGGAGAGGCACCTGCCCGGAGGGAGGAGGATATGCCAACAGGATAAAATAATGTGGGAAAGGGTTGGAACACAAAGTGAACGTGGGAAATACCGGCTTAATTTTTAAAGTAGAGCTGGTGTCAGCAGCGTTCGTCTCTGCAGGCGACGCCAGATTGACTGTTCTCTGGTAGTGAGGGATGGGTGGGGTGAGAGATGGATGAGGCTGTCAGCGCGGGTGTTTGCAGTGAACACAGTAAACGAGTGCATACGCTCCTTCGAGAAATCTCCACGAGGTCTGCTTGTGACCGGTTTCTAGAACCACGGGTTAAGGAGTCTGTGGCCTCGTTGGCAGGATTTCCCGAGAGCGCAGGCACCCTGATGTAATCAACCCGTCGGGGGAGGTAGAGGGTGGGGATGTGCAGCAGGCTGTGCGTCGAGGGATGAACTCGACCCCTGGCATAGTTTAGAATGGCAGTTTTAGAATCTCTAAGTACATAACTGGCATCCGTGTATGCGAGATCAATAGCTATAGCCAACTTTTCGGCTTCCTCAGGGGTGTTGCCTGAAGGAAGCTCGAAAGTTATGGGGGAAATCTGGGGGTTGTGGAAAACCGCAGTGGCTCCGTTTCCATCGCTGGTGGCATCCACCCAAACTGCATTGGGCTCATTCCCATACCATTTGTGGAGCGCTGCCGCGCACACCTTCCTGCGAGCTTGGTCATGATGGGGGTGCATGTTTCGTGGTTATGGTTTGGCATAGATTAAAGTGTAAATGTCGGCAGGGAGTGTTCTTAGGGATGCATTGTTTGCGGGATAGTGATGGCTAGCTTACTGAGTATGTGTCGTTCGGTAATTGTCGCGGCCAATCTGAGGTATTGCGCTTGTAAGTGGGCCTCTCGAAGTTCGTGTATTGTGTTATGGACTCCGAGTTCGAGTAGTCTCTCGTTGCAAGTGCTTTTCGGTAATTTAAGTGCTGTTTTTGTTGCTTCCCGAGTTAAGGAGTCTATTTGCTGGACCTCACTGCATAATAATGTGATGTATGGTATAGCATAAAGAATTCGGCTGAGGGTATAGGCGCGCTACGCAAGGCGTGTCCGCCTCTTGGAGCCCATGTGCGTCTCCTGTCACCGTTTTTGTGAGTTGCGTAGAATTTGCAACGGCCTTTTCGAGCTGCTTTATTGTGTCTATGTTTTTTCCATCCTGTTGCAGGTAATGTCCTAGAATGCGAATGGTATGGACCTGTGGTACCTGTCTTCCCCGAATTGGATTTCTATGGAGCTTGGGTAGGTCCGTCCTTTAGGGGGTATGACTAGTATTTCCGATTTTTCTGTCGATCACTCTAGACCGATTGTTACGGTCAGCTTAGTTACCGTATCTGCTGCCGTTTGTAGCATGTCTCCGATTTGACCGTGTAATTCGCATGTTGTCCAGAATGTTATGTTATCGCTCGCTAGCGGCGTCCGAGCCGTCAGTCTGTTGCTGCTATCTCTTCGCCGTGCAACGTTCCTATGACCCCACGCGCTGCATCCCGCAACCTCCCGATAACTTAATTGTTCTCTTCATTTCTCCGACCACAAAACTTCCTTCATGACAGTCAAGAACTGGTAGTGGAGTGTTTCTTGAAGGAATATGCGTGAAAGAGTAAAAAAAGGTGTGTGTAATAGTACATATATGTCTTGGTCGAAATCGTTGCCTCAGGGTATCGGAAAAGGGGAAACAACTGATGAGCTGTGTTTAAAATTTGCGTTAGGAAGCAACGTAATCGTCGGCGAATTGTTTCCTCTCATGCTTTGACAGACGATCTCTTCACGTTCGCGTCGCGCACACAGGTTCCATATGCCATCGTAATGTTAGAACAAAAAAAAAGTCTTTTACCATAGAGAGCGACTGGACTGTTTCGGCTTTCCCGAATGGTTGATAGATGTTCTTAGGCTGCTTTACACACGCTTGGAAGCGCGAATAGTAATAATGGGCACCTAAGCGATCCAGTCGTCGTAAGCATTGATATACAGCAAGGTTATCCCATCTACTCAGTTATCCTTGTGCTTTGCATAGAATCGTTGCAACAAATCCAGGATTGGAAATATATGCATGGCTTCCATCTCCCAGACAAGGGTGAAGTGACAGTAGCAGCATATGCTGACAATGTCTCCCTTTTATTTCGCATCTACATAGTTACAGGGCCGTTCTACGGCTATTTCACTTGGTGCGCGGTTCAATCACCGAAAAGGAAAGCATTATCTCTTAGAGCATTTGGTAATGAGTTACCGACAGTGCCCAGTAGGTTGAGGGAATGAGAGTTTTGGGCGTCGCATTGATGGCGTCTGCTAGTAGCCCTCACCACCTGGAACAAAATCAAATGCAAGGCCGAAAAGTGAACTGAAGTTGCCAGAACATTCCGTATTACTCTTTTCGGAACGTGCGTACCTTAGAAGACCATCATGGCAGCGTCTCTTTTCCCTCCTCGTCGTGTTCTCCAGAGAATAGTCACTGTTTGTGGCTCTTTCATTTAGGGCAGGCACGCGGACAATTTCGCGAGGGTCCTACGGCCACATTTGCACACACTCTTTGGGGATGTAGGGGAAGAGGACCCCCTCGTACTTTACTGCCAGCTCCCTCCGAGGAGAGCTGGGACCAACTTCGCGCTCAGACAATACGCAGCTGGCGCTTGTCTCGTAGGCCCAGAGCGTCGCCCCCACCTGGGGGCCATGCCAGGCCGACATGCCTTAATTATTACTCTTTTGGCATTAGAAGTTGTTTTTCTCCCTCTCTCCGCCTCCAAAAATGAATGGGTTGTTGCAGCATACTTCATTTCGAGCTCATATGTCGTCTGTTGGCATTGAAAACCATGTGGTGTCTCTTCATGTATAGCTTACCGTTTCAGAGATCTCGCCTCGTATTTAATGGGGACTCCCTCGAGTTTTTGGGCTGGTAGCCTGGATGGGCTAGGTGGCTGAGCTGTCACCAGCGTTTCGAAGGTACTCCCCTGATGGGGCTGGGATAGGTAGGTCACCGCCGCTTGCCACGGGGGCTAGCCTGTTACAGAATTTTTTATCTGTTGTAGGCCGTCATTACACCCACCACCGTTTCGGTGGTGGACGACGGCTGTTGTTGCGGTGCGCGTCTTTCTCTCCCTCTCCCTCTTCATTTTCTTCTTTATTTTCTCTTCTGTCTGCACGAGGCAGCGGAGGTGGCTCAGCTACAGAGTCAGTAGCAGGCCCAGGCATTTTCTTCTCCTTCCTACAGCCACAACAACAACAACCAGTGTTTTAAAATTCGCAGTAAGGTCGCTGCACATATTGAATGACACCTTGCCTGAGTGTGTATTGAATTAAATGAGCGCCATTGGATTATGCGAATGTGTTTCTTTCAGTACCTATAATGAGGAGCAGCGCAGGAAGTCCCCGTAGAAGATTTTTGGGAGGCCCTTAATCTGTGCCTACCTCCCCAGTGGTGTTCGTGCATTCTCCTGGTTAAGGGAATGGGAAACGCTGGCAATGCAAAACCGCCTTCCAACATCTGGCGTGGTGCCCTTTGCCTCATGTCCCGCAATGCGGATGGACGGATGCTCCAGGTCATGTATTTCAAGAGTGGCCTGTAGCACGCAGATTGTGGCGCCTATGGACGCGCATGTTCCAAGTCGCAACATGGTGGCAGAGTCGTCACAGAGATATCTTTGTTGAACTGATAAAGTGGATCGGGATATGTCTTACGTTAGTGGAGAGGACTGACATTCTGGCGGGGAAGCCCGCAAAAAGACGTGTTCCTCTACTGTATAATTTAAGAAGCATTATATTATACACTTGAACGAGGAGCTAGCCGCCCTTGGTGGAGGACGCTTTTCTCCTATGCTGGTCCGCGAGGCTAATTCTTGTCGATGATGGAAGAGTAATCCTGCCCATCATTCCATGCAAGGAAGGGTGACGAGTGTTTCTACACCTTTGATTTGCCTGGAATGACCTAGCACGGTAATGCCAAACAGACGATATCGTAAACAATGCACTAACTATTTGAGGACAATATAACATGCAAACGTGAAAGTATCTATTACATACCATTTTATCGTCTTTGAAACGATCTGTCTAGTCCGCGCGTCTTAAGAAATTTTGTGCCTTCGTTGTGCTGTAGATAATTTCGAAACAATAAAATTATTTAAACACGTCATTTCTTTTCTAAGGTGTACTTCTGTTTGGCCAGCAAGTTAATTGTCCAACCTTTCACGCTTTGACAAGCGAGGAGCAGTGGAGCCCCTAAAGGTGAATAACTGAAGCCAGTAATGCCGAAAGGCACAACGAGGGTGGAGTCAAGTAGTGCATTCAATAGCGACATGATAAAGCTCAAAATGGCAGTTTGAACACGGCTGACCTCCACAAAAGATGCCTGTATATGCAAGCATGGTAGTCAATGCTCGCCACGAAATGTTTAAGGCGAAATCCTTATTTGACTTGCAAGTGGGGTCAGGAGGATGTGGCAAAAGGTAGACATCAAGAGATAGACATCAACCTGATTTCTCCTCACAATTGTGACGAAAGCGTTTGCGGAATGTTCCGGGCGATATCAAACAATATCGCTCCTTATTTCCTACTCATATGTTAAGTTGGAGACTTGTTGCTGGTAGGGATTCGAACCGGCGACATATATAACTCTGGATGTATGCCGCGATTTGTTAGTGGTGGAGTTACACGAGATGCGAGACACACAAAGCGCCTTTCCGTTTCACAAAACGAACCGATTTTCATTTTTAATAAGCTACAGACTTCCAACCTTTGCGAGTTTCTCAAAGCTAAACCTCAAGCATAAACATGCCAAACACGCATTCACACGTCTTATATGTTTAAACAGAATTAAACGCAGCCAAATGTGTCCTCCGAAATATGTTCATAATCCAAACACTTTGCCGAGACCTCGAACGAGATGAAACCAGTGCCAGTGTTAAACATAGGAACCCCTCTTCAGAAAACTTTGATTACAATCCGCCATCGCTACAGTCTTCATCCTCTGGCACCTCGCTTTATATTTTTAATACATAAGCATTGTATGGCTATGTACGCGGATTTCGCGCATACGTGACCTTGTCGGAGTTGTATTAGAGGAACTAACTAGTATATAGGAAAAAGAATAGTACCATCGGTTAAGCACACCCAGGAAAGTTGTGCAAGTGACAAAATGAATGATATGGGGTAATTACTGAAATCTTTATATCCAATTAAATGTGTATTTGGGAGTCAAGATGGCCGCCAGCCAAATTCCGGTTTCGATTCTCAGCTCGCGGCCACTTGTCTCAATGAGGTAAAATGTCACACGTATAGGGAACTAGAATACTAATCGTTATACGGCACATCGAGCGCCCATCATCAAATAAAACCAGCGTTCCGTTGAATGCATCATAGTTCTCTACCGTTCTATAATTGGTTTACAGGAAGGAAAGGCGCAGTATCTGTCACTCGCGGAACCCCGCTTTCACATTTCCTAACAGCAAGCAGCGCTCAGGCTTGCACATTTCTCCAGTGCATATCATGCTTTAAACTTGGAAAACCTTCTAACGCGCTGTCGTCGGTGCCGTGAATAATCCGTTCAGGGCTCCCAAACGCTTGTTAGCAGAACTGCTGAGCACTGGGTAGTGGCCCAGCTGTCTTGTTTCTTCAGTTAGTTTTCCGCATGCCGTTGTAAGGCTCTACAGACATCAGTGATAATGCCCCCGTAGCTTTGAAAATGGGCCCGATTAGTCAAGAAACGGGAAGGCTCGGCAGTATTACCTAGTGCAGCCTTATCTAGCCGCATGTAAAGGTGAGTCGGCGACAGACTGCTTGTCAGTAAGGCTGACTGATCTCTTCTATAGGCCTTATTTAGGCGGTTATGCTCCGTCTATTTCGCTCGGCAGTTTGCCATCATCGTTTCACATGCCGTTTGTCTCTCTATTCGGGCTTCTCCGCTGCTCTCTTCGTCTTCTAACTGTCATTGTCTCTTTGCTGCTGCTATGCGCCGATTTTGAAGCGAAAATCTTCACTACGAGGGTCGGAGCCAAGCTGCACGTGGGCCGCATGCTTGAAATTCTGCGCATGCGTGAAACCAAATGACGTAACGCGCAGCACAGGTGGTTGCCGTTGCCATCAACGTTCTCCAAGGCCAGCTGCACAGCACCCTCGCCAAGCTCTTCTGGCGTTGCTATGGTGGCTCCTAACAACGCTTAAGAGGTGTGCGACTCCACCTCCATCCCGGGAATCGCACCTCCATCCCTTTGACCCCCAGCCAAGTGCTTTACCTTTGTGCCACGCCCCGAGTCGTGACTCGCTCTTCTACCGTGAGGATGATAGCGGGATACCGCGAGTGACATATTCTGCGATTGACGCACTGTTTGAAAGTACCAAAGACTGAAATAGTTGTCACTCAATTAGGGTGACATCAAGGATTTGACGTCGCCCGTCTGTCGTCAGCTATGAGGACCAAGCGGGAACGAGTGCCCTCCAACGCCACCGGGTGGCGCTTCTTGCCTTTGCTGCACCTTCCCCTTTCCTGTAAACGAATAATAGAACGCCGGTGAACTTTGGCGCGCTCGACATGGAAGTCGAGGAGAGTTTAGCTGCTGGCGAACGGCGCAGAAGACTGGTGAAATTAAGTACTTCTGATCCCGAGATCATCATCATCATCATCAGTCTGACTATACCCACTGCAGGGAGAAGGCCTCTCCCATATTTCTCCACTTAACCCGGTTCTGTGCTAGCTGCATCCACATGACCAACGCGAATTTCTTAACGTCATCCACCCACCTAACTTTCTGCCGCCCCCTGCTACGCTTCCCTTCTCTTGGAATCCAGTTTGTTACCCTAAGCGACCATCTGTTATCGGTGATACTGAGATAGTCACCGCTATTCGCTACTTATATCCAGGCATAGCAGAGCTAAGCCATCTCTCATTTTTTTTAGTCTGTCAGCTCCCCTCAGGAATCATTGGAAAATGGACACAACGCTTGTACACGGTCCGGTGAGAGTTGCAAGCTTGCGTTTGGTACTTGAGTACGCGTGCAGCCGTCCAGTAGAACCGCGCTGTTGGAATACCTTAAAAACTAGGTGGCGTGCAGAGCTAATCAAAGCAGGTCGAGAAAGAAAGTTGATGTTAACGGGTGAAATAAATGACACTTTTCAGAAGGCGTGTATATAGGGTGGCGTGGCGAACCTCTCACCTTCACCATGCATAATTATTTAAACCAGTTAAAAGCCTGTTATGAACTCCTGCTCCGACTTAGTTCTCGCGCAGCTACAGAATTTTTCGTAAAGGGGAGGCCTGTTGCTGATAATGCTGCTCTCCGCATTGTTCGCCGTGGTTCTTTAGAAGGAGGTACATCAATTCCTTTCGTTGTATTGCCTAATGGGACACACTGTGACGGCACCGAAGACATAGGGGATGTACTTAGCACACAGTTTATGTAGCGGTTTTCAACTGCAGGTAGATGTGGAACTCTGGACTGTGCTCTAAGTGAGTTTTGCACAGGTGTACCTCATATTCTGGAAGAACAACGAGATACTATGCGGTCGAATACCCTTGAAAGAGCTCCGGACAACAGTTCAGGTAATGATTGCTTCTGCAGCTGCAGGCCCAGATGGGATTCCAATCAAATTTTACTAGATCATTTTTGAAATAATACGTGTGCACCTATTGCCATTGAATGCTGAATGGGCTCATTACTGACAGAATCAGACCAGAAATATTTCGCGAGCGTAGAATCATACTCCTCCTAAAAAGGAGAGGTGAAGCATCTGACCCGAAGGCATGGAGGCCCATTTGCTTACTATGCTCCGACTATAAGATATTTTCTGCAATACTAGCGCATCGTATAACAGCGTCTCTACCGGAATTAATCACGTAATGATCAAACATGCTCTGTGCCAGACCGCGCAATCTTGTTCTCTGGCTCAAACTCGTGATCTGTTTACGTTAGCTACACGGAAACACATTTCAGGCGCTTATGTATCCCTAGACCAGGAAAATGCATTTAGTCAGATTGTGTAGAAAAAGAATATCTATTTAATTTTCTTAAATGCTTTGGCTTTCCGGCGTATCTTACAGAGGCTCTTCGGGTGCTATATACTGATTTAGAAGCCTGCTTGGTAGTCAACGGCCAGTCCACTGATCCGATAGCTGTTACTTGTGGAATATGGCAAGGATGCCCACTCTCATCTATTCTCTTCATGGTTTGCATAGCGCCTTTACTGCATCAGATAAAAACTACATATCTATACGTGGTTTACCTCTTCCAGGTCAGGATAAGATAACAGTTTCAGCATATGCTGATCCCGTTTCTATGCTCTTAATTAAGGAACATTGACAGTTATAGAGCATTTCTGCGACTCACACATATAGCTCCTTGTCAGGTGCACGCTTGAATCCAGCAAAAAGCAAATGACTGCGTTTCGGAGTTTCTATGGAGAGTTTCCTGATGGTGTCGTTTGGGTCGATGCCGTAAGAGTACCGGGTGTTACATTCCTGGCGTCTGGTGAAGTAGCTCACACCACTTGAAACGAAATAAAATAGAAAGCTGAGAAACTTATCGAGGTAGCCAAGACGTTCAACCTACCTTTTTCTGGGCGGGAATATCTAATCAAGACAAGAATTGTTGCGCCCCTTTTTTACGTAGCCAAATTGGCCTGTCCTCCTCGCAGATTTCTACAGAGGTTAGCTACTGCTTGTGGGTCGGTCCTTTGGAACGAGTGTTTCGAAGGCTCTTATCCTCTTACTCTTTATCCCCTTACGAACAAAACCCCGCCGGGGTGACGCAGTGGTTACGGCGCTCGACTACTGTTCCCAAGGACGCGGGATCGAACCCCGGCCTCGACGGCAGCTTTTCGATGGAGGCGAAAAGCAAGGCGCCCGTGTGCTGTGCGATGTAAGTGCATGTTAAAGAACCCCTGGTGGTCGCAATTTCCGGAGTCCTCCACTACGGCGTCTCTCATAGCCTAAGTTGCTTTTAGACGTTAAACCTAACAACCCAACCCTTACCAACAAAATGGGCGGTTTCAGTATGCCAGACATCGAAATAATGTGCCGCGTGTTGACCCTAAAAGCCACTTGGGACATCAGCGCAGATGTAGAAAGCACGTATTTAGTACCTGATGGGGACCTCACGTCGTCTGTTTGGAATGGCGGCGCGCACTGTCCGGTGGCTGAGACACCACCAAAGCTTTACATATACATTGTGAAATTTTTTATTTTATTTATTTACAAAATACTGCGGACACTGAGTCCAAGCAGGGTGGGTGAACAAGTCAATCAAGGTACAAAAGAAAACGCAACACTTCAAAAAAAAAAAAAGACAACACAGTATAGCAGCAATTGGTTAAAACTCAAGGGACAGTGGATTAACTAGCTGATTCCAATCTGTTATTGTGCGTGGAAAGAACGAAAATTTGTAAGTGTCTGTTCTGGCGAATATAGGGGTTAGGGGACTGGGATGGGGTTGACGAGTTTGTCTGGTTGTTGCCGGCGTTAAGTATGATGATGGATCCAAACCGAGTTTGTTATGTAATAACTGATAAATAAACTTTAATCTAAGCTTTCTTCTTCGACGTTTAAGTAGTTCGATTTTATTTGTCTCCATTAAAGTGGTTGGGGAGTCAGACCTTGCATATTTATTAAAAATAAACCTGACAGCTCTTCTCTGTATTCTTTCCAGATTTTTTACGTTAGATTTAGTATACGGGTCCCATACTATGCATGCATATTCGAGTTTAGGTCTAATTAATGAAGAATAACAAAGTAGCTTAATGTTAGAAGGAGCATTTTTTAGTTTATGTCTTAAGCAGCACAATTTTCTAAATGCAGCAGAGCAGATATTGTTTATGTGCAAGTTCCACGATAGATTGCTACTTATGGTTACTCCTAGGTATTTGTAGTTGGATACTTGTTGAAGAGGGAGAGAGCCTAATTTATATGTGTAGCTATGACGTATGGTTTTTCGGGTTATCGGCATATAAACACTTTTATCAGCATTCAGAATCATGTCCCATCGGTCGCACCATTCGGAAACGTTGTTCAAGGCACTGTCGAGGTCACATTGATCTTCCCTATTTGTAACTTCTCTGTATAGAATACAATCGTCAGCAAACAATCGAATTTGCACTGGTGGGTTAACAACTTCAACAATATCATTGACATACAAAAGGAAAAGCAGAGGGCCAAGAACGCTTCCTTGGGGAACACCGGATGAAACTGGGAGAGAGCCCGAACGTTGTCCCCCCACTTCAACAAACTGTTTGCGGTCTTTTAAGTATGCATTAATCCATGTTACTAAAATATCAGGAATGCCAATTTCTTTCATTTTAAAAATTAGTTTATCATGAGGAACTTTGTCAAATGCCTTGCTAAAATCCAAAAATATTGCATCGATTTGGCCTTTATTATCTATAGAGGAAGCAAATGAATTTATTACTGTAATTAGCTGTGTTACCGTCGAGAGCCCTTTTCTGAACCCGTGCTGGAAGCTAGATAGCACGCGATTTTTTCCTAAAAATTCGTTCATACAATGTGCAACTATATGTTCTAATAGTTTACAGCATGGGGACGTCAATGATATTGGACGGTAGTTCTGCAAGAGAAGACGATCTCCTTTTTTATAAACGGGAACAATTCGGGCTGTCTTCCAGTCATCGGGTATTTTACCCAATGACATTGAAGCGCGAAAAATTATTACGAGGAATTGAGCCAGAGTTTCGGCATAGCGTCGCAGAAATGCGTTTGGAATGTTGTCAGGGCCACATGACGTTTTGGTTTTCAAGTTCAGCAACATTGAAAGGACACCAGGATAAGTAATAAAATTCACTTCGGCGGGGTAATACACTCGGCTATTCTCGGTACCTGTGCTCGGGGCAGAAAATACACTTTGAAAATAACTATTAAAATGTTCAGTAATAGCCTTTGGATCACATACCGTAGTGTTGTCCACCAATATTTGTGTGACTGCTTTCTTTTTTTCACTAATGTAATTCCAAAACTTACTTGGCTCGGTTTTTATAAAGTTTTGAAGGGATGTGTTGAAGAAATATTCTTTTGAATCACGTAAGGCACGTGCTAGATTGTCCAGTAATTCCTTTAGCACATGAGGATCTGCGCGTTTTTTCTTGTACCGTTTTACCCTTCGCCTCATTTGAATTATACTGCGTGTCATCCATGGCGTTTCCTTTCTTTCTTTTTTGTGCCTGTTAGGTACAAAAGTATTGATACAATACGAACAGATTTTTTTGAAACTGTCCCAGAGTGCGCAGACATCGGCGTCATCGAAATCAACAAGGGAAGTTTCGAGATGCTCAATGATAGACGCGTCATTGGCACGCGAATAATCTTTAAAGTAACGTGAAGATAAGTGTTTCTTTTTCGTTTGCCGTACTAGAGGAAAGGAAGCACTAACCAAGTGGTGGTCAGACAGGCCTTGTTCCACAGAAACCGTAAAATTCACGATGTCGCGAGGGACGAACAACAAATCTAACAATGAATTCGTGGGACCGACAATACGGGTTGGTTCATGAACTATTTGCGTCAGGTTGTGGGTAAGCATTATTTTAAACAATATGCTGGCTTGCTTTGTGCAAGCACCGATACACTCAAGGAGTTCCCAATCCACACCTGGCAAGTTGAAGTCACCCATCAATAAAATTTTACTGTTTTGGTACTGTAAGAGATGATTTTCTAGTTTAGTTAGGTAGTCAGTTCCAGAACTAGGGGGTCTATAAACAGCATATAAAACAAAGTTTTGTCCCCAACAGGAGAGTTTCACACACAGGCATTCAATATCATGTACGTCATCTTGCAAAACAGCTTCAATTTGTTTCTTAATTAGGACAGCCACTCCACCACCCCTAGATTCCCTGTCTTTTCGAAATACAGTATAAGAGGGAGGGAAAACGTCCTCATCATTCACATCACTGTGAAGCCATGTCTCAGTAATTACTGCAACGTGCGGATCATGGTGTAATAGCTCTAATTCGAACATGTCGGTCTTATTAACTAAACTACGCGCGTTGATGTTTATTATGCGCAAACGTTTGTTCTGATCTTGCACTTCTCGTCATGCTTTGTCCTGCTGATCTACTCTCTTATCCTGGTACACTATCTTAACGCGTTTATTTTGCGATTTATCCCAGAAAAACATATCTTTATCCACTTTTAGCTTGTCGTGAATAAGGGTGACCTTTTTTTTTTGATCCCTCTCTTCTTTCGCGCTATCCCAAAGTAGTTTTCGTGTCAGTAGCGTAGACTGGGAATAATCATTCTGAATTGATATTCCTGAGCCTTTTAGCTTTGTAACATTTTCCATTATTGTCTTTTTTTCTGAAAAATTCTGTAAATAGAGAATAACAGGACGTTTGTCGTTCCGACGCCCCAACCTATGAATGCGCCCGATAGATTGGCAACTGACTTGAAGCTTGTCCTCGAAAACTTCTTTGATTATTTTATCTTTCAGTGTAGCTTCTGTTTCGTTAGGTTCCTCAGTAATACCGTGAATTATGAGGTTGGACCGTCGGCTTCGATTTTCGAGATCGATCAGTTTTTTTGCTTGAAAACCCATTACATTCTCTATTGATTTCAAAGTTGTGTGTATTTCCTGCGGCTGCTCGGTGAAGGATGACGTTTCGTTCAGCTTTTTCTCCATTTTTTGTATTAGGCTGTGCAGATCACTTACCATATTTACAGTCTTAACTAGCTCTGCTTTCATTTCACTGATTTCGGCTTGAAGAGACAACTGGCCATCTAAAATTTGTTCAATAACTTCCTTTTGAGTCGGGCCAGGATTCGTTTCGATGTCGCCACAAAGGATCAACTTGCAAGCAATAAAACATTCATATGCCAAGGCAAGACAACGGCGGGGGCACGGCAAGACCACGATACCTCGGCAATCGCTACGAATGGTGCTCGAACAGCTACCAACCTGCAGAACGTAGAAGAGCGTCCTCGTAAGCAACATGTTGGGCCTAGGTCCGCCGTGCCCACTGATCGCATAACGTACTGCAAAACACATTGCTAAACTTTGACCATAAGAAAATGGTTGGTTGGTTTGTGGGGTTTAACGTCCCAAAGCAACTCAGGCTATGAGAGACGCCGTAGTGGAGGACTCCGGAAATGACGCCCCCCCCCCCCCCCAGACAGATTTGAATGCTTGGCAATGAAATTTCTGGACAACGATAAGCGCAGGAAGGCTTATAGAAGAAAAAAACGGAATCTGATGACCACTACCTCTCTTCCCGGTCATCTCCGCGATTTCATTTGGTTAAAAGAATGGCAGGCTCTACCAACAGCCGACCGCCTTACGTCGTGAGTCGTAGAACCCTCTTCCACATTCCCGCAGTGCGGTCAAACAGAGACTTTGAATCCTGCTTGGCATGACTATTGTGTAGCACGCACGTTCTGGCGCCAATTGACGCGCAGGTTTCATGCCAGATTGCAGTTGCGGGGTCGCAACAAGGACAGTTTCATAGAGCTTATTGTGTGCATAGGCATGGATGTACTTTGGAGGAGGAGGCGCCTGGCTGTTTCCAATGCTGTGTAGGATAAGAAGAATGCTTTACACACGTTTAAATGAAAAGTAGCAGTTGGGGGAGGAAGAATTCCAGCAACAATTTTCTACAAGTTTTATCCTTGTGAACGGCAGAGGGACCGCTGCTATTCCGCACTAAGAAAGGCGTTTTAGAGCGAAGCTCTTTGGCGCCCGTTCCTGTGTTTTGCGTCGGCGTTGGCCTCGTAACCAGCTCCGCCCCCCTTTCATCCCCCCAGTTCGAGCCGGCGCTTCGGCAACCGGAGCCTTGCAGGAAGAGGTGGGGGGGCGGCTACACTCAGCAGCGAACGATGGGGGCAGGAGCGAGCGCAGCAACCGGAGTACACGAGGTAAGAAAGTGGGGGGGGGGGGGGTGAGTGAAGACAACGTGACTATGTAGAACCAATGGAAGAATTTTTCTAGGTGGCGTTGGTAAACTGATTGTTATAGGAAGGAAAAGGCGTGGTTGGATGGTGCAGTGGTAGGACGCCGGACTACTGTCCGGAATACCCGGGTTCGAACCCGACCTCGGCGGATGCGTTTCGATGGAGGCAAAACGAAGAGGTTTCCGTGTTGGTTGGTTGGTTCACAGGAAGGGAAAGGCGCAGTATCTGTCACACTTGCTCTGTGGACAGCTGAACCGCGCCGTAAGATTGCTGTGCGATGTCAGCGCACGTTAAAGATCCACAGGTGGTCGAAATTACTCCGTAGCCCTCCACTACGGCTCCTCTTTCCATCTTTCTACTTTCACTCCCACCTTTCTTCCGTCCCTTACGGGTGGCGTTGGTAGATTTATTTCTTATATGAAGGGAAAGACGCGGTAACTGTCTCACTTGTTTTCTGTGGACACTGCAACCGCGCCGTAAGTGAAGGGAGGAAGGTGGGAGTGAAAGTGGAGAGAAAGAGGAGCCGTAGTGGAGGGCTACGGAGTAATTTCGACCACCTGGGGATCTTTAACGTGCGCTGACATCGCACAGCACACGGACGCCTCTTCGTTTCGCCTCCATCTAAACGCAGCCGCCGAGGTCGGGTTCGAACCCGGGTACTCCGGCACAGTAGTCGGGCGTCTTACCACTGCACCACCCCGGCGGGGCTGGCGTTGGTAGATTTTTTTTTGCCTGATTTTTATTTATAGGAAGGGAAAGGCGCGGTAACTGTCTCACTTGTTTTTCTGTGGACACCGCAACCGTACCGTAAGGGAAGGGAGGAAGATGGGAGTGAAAGTGGAAAGAGAGGAAGAGGAGCCGTAGTGGAGGGCTACGGAGTAATTTCGACCACCTGGGAATCTTTAACGTGCGCTGACATCGCACAGCACACGGACGCCTCTTCGTTTCGCCTCCATCTAAACGCAGCCGCCGAGGTCGGGTTCGAACCCGGGTACTCCGGCACAGTAGTCGGGCGTCTTACCACTGCACCCCCCCGGCGGGGCTGGCGTTGGTAGATTTTTTTTGCCTGATTTTTATTTATAGGAAGGGAAAGGCGCGCTAACTGTCTCACTTGTTTTTCTGTGGACACCGCAACCGCACCATAAGGGAAGGGAGGAAGATGGGAGTGAAAGTGGAAAGAGAGAAAGAGGAGCCGTAGTGGAGGGCTACGGAGTAATTTCGACCACCTGGGGATCTTTAACGTGCGCTGACATCGCACAGCACACGATGCCTCTTCGTTTCGCCTCCATCGAAACGCAGCCGCCGAGGTCGGGTTCGAACCCGGGTACTCCGGCACAGTAGTCGGGCGTCTTATCACTGCACCACCCCGGAGGGGCTCTTGGTGTCATGAAAGAAGCTTTGTGGTCAGAGAAATGAAAGAGCAATTGTGTAATTGGGAGTTTAATGGAGGTTTAATTTATCGAAAAGTTTGGTTTGGTTTGCGGGGTTTAAGGTCCCAAACAACACAGGCAATGAGAGACGCCGTAGTGGAGGACTTCGAAAATTTCGACCACCTGGGGTTCTCTAACGTGCACTGAAATCGCACAGCACACGGACGCCTTGCTTTTCGCGTCCATCGAAAACCTTTCGCCGAGGCCGGGATTCGATCCCGCGTCCTTAGGAACAGTAGTCGAGCGCCGTAACCACTGCGCCAACCCTGCGGGCTATCGAAAAGGTGAAACAGCTGTAGAGCTACGCTAAAATTTCGCATTAGGAAGTAACGTAATCGTGGGCAATTTTTTGACTGTCATGATGTCCGAATCCGCACTACACAACACCGCACCATACAGCATACAGAAGCAGACCCAGATGGTTAGGAGGCGTTAGTACAGCAAGCATCAGCGCCGTTTGAAATTTATTTAAGATAGAAAAGGCGCAGTATCTATCAAAACTCGCGGGCACGTCTACCATGCTCTAAAGGAAGGGAGGAAGGTGGGAGTGAAAGAGAAAGAGATAGAGGTATCGTAGTGGAGGGCTACGATACACGGGGCAATAACTGCTTTCACCTCGTCGCACTTTAGTGGTCCAAGTGCCCTCTAGAAGTTTTTCCGGTCAGCTCACAGTTAACAGCTCTGTGCAGGAAAAGCAAGGAAGTGCAATTCTTTTGTGTCTACTTCGAAGATGCCGTTTTAACTATCAATTTACCAATTTGGTTCTTCTTGCTCCATCGATTTATTCGCGCTTTTTTATGGCATGAACGCAGCAATGGTGTTTCTGTTCGGTTTCAGTGTGATGAAGTTTCAACAGCGCCACTTTGGCCTGGTTGTGCTAAACATTCCTTTTGTGCGTTCATCATTTTACACATGAGAAGTTTGGGCGTGTGCTAGCATTCGATTGCTTATTTTTGGCTGTGAGGTTGCACATCTTGTGCATTTATGCTCCGGCGGACTGCATGCAGCCTTAGTAATCACATCTTAAAAGGGTTTAATGTTTTTTTGAGACGGCCGCCATGTAATAACAGTGGGCGATTTTAAATGTGTTATAGACTCATACGTAGTTGTTCAAGGCCCTAGAGGGCAACCGACTTGGAATGCACGTTGACTGCAGCGCCTGCCTCAGCATTTCGCACTTCTTGATTCTCACGAACTCATGCAAGGGTCGCATTTCTGCTGGACATGGCGTCGTGGTTTATCTGCGAGCAGGCTAGAGCACGCATATGTGCCGCAGTCCCTTTCAACGTATGTGTAGGCTATGGATGTTGTGGCCTTGCCTCAGCCGCTCATTCATATTTCTGACCACCAGCCAGTCATGGTTATCCATTCCATTCCTAGCGCTGGCTCACTTCGTTCGTGGCGTTTTGAATACACGATTCGCGTTCACATGAGAGCTTGTCGCGAGGTTTACGCGTCTCGCTTTCTGACAGTGCTGAAAATGAATGGGACACAATCAAATCAATTTGGCACGTGCACAGTTTGGTAGAGGGTCGTGAACTACGTCGTCGCGTGTCTCAGGAGCTGGTAGACACAGCTGCCAAGATCACATCGCACACAGAGTGGGTTGGCATACCCCTCTGATACTCGCCTGGTGCGACGAGTTACATAGCCGGTATCCAGTGCCGTATTGGAGCCTCGTCCCTTTCGGTGGCGGTCTGGCGTGGAAGATGACTCGCGCGAAGAACTTCCATAGCTCTGCGTTGAGCGCAGCACCGCACACTGCGTCCCATCAAACTAGGGAGTGTTTTCGTTTCTTGACGCACTTCAAAGGCATGGCGTGTTCAGATGCTACGATTGATGTAGGAGCTGTAGAGACGCATCCAATGTTAGCTGGGTTGCTGCTGGTCTGCCCGCAGATGCAAGATGTGCTTTGTGCACTTCCCTCTTTAGAAGAGGTAAAGACAGCATATAGAATGAATTTCGTAAAGAGCGGACACTCGGCGAGAACTGGCCCCAGGAAATGACGCGCTACTTGTTGCGTTGCCGCCGATTGATGGATGGCGGCACCAGCGTGAACATGCGCGGACGCGCGCGCGGCGGCACTCGCTGCAGCGGTAGCCCGCCGGGGCAGGCGACAGAAAGTTGTCGAAGGGAGTGAGCGGCTGTCTGCTCGTGCCTCGCCGCGCCTGTGTGGCACAGACTACATATTTTTATCCCTCGTGGGCTGCTACGAGGAACAACTGTGGGTTGGAACGACGGCAAGGTGAGCAACGGTTTTTGCTGAACTACGCTACATTTCAAGCAGTTTACGCTGACCACACCGACCGGTGCCAATTAAGTTTCGCAGCTCGTGAACAGGCGCGCCGGATGTTCAGGCGCAGTTCGTGACGCTCCTGCTGTTTCCAACTGCGGCGAGGTTTAAGATGTTGTGTGCCTGCGAAACTGAGCGGCATTTCGAACAGTTTATCTCAGCACGCTGGACAAAGTAGCATGTGAAGGCACCAAAGCACGCCGTTGCGCCAACAAGGCGTATTAGCCGGCCGGTGCGGCCAGGCCTGACACGGTTTGCCGAACGGCTAGTTTTCCTAAGTGTAGCGTTTAACAGGGCGACGGTAAAGCGAGAAATGTTACATTCTTGAGTTTCTTGTCAAACTGCGCAGTATTTCAGGTAGTTTAGCTCAGTACGGCGGCGACTGCGCTTCACTAAGTCGCGCGTGAAGGGCGAGATAACAGGCATGACAAGGTGTGCTGGCCGCAGTGACGTGACATATGCGTGAGGCGGTTTTGCGAACGGCTAGTTTTTTGTGGTGTCGCGTTTAACAGGGCAACCAGTGAGAAATGTTTCATTCTTGTCGAAAACTGCGAGGCATTTTGGGTAGTTTAGCTCAGCACAGCGGTCTGCACCTCACAAAGTTGCGTATGAAGGGCAACCCAACATGGCGTGCTCGCCGGCCGCGGTGAGGCCAGGCCGCGGTTTTGCGAACTGCTAGTTTTGCGTGGTGTCGCGTTGCATTTACCGGAACAACTTTAAAGTGAGAACTGTTTTATTACGCTGCAAGCTTCATTGCTTCAGCTGTTCAGGGCTTTTTAGCAATATCGTTAGTTTAGTGGCTGTTATTTCACGCACTGTAGAAATGCATTTTCAGGCAGGTTCAATTAGTCTGCATTTCCTGACCTCTCCGTTGCAAGATTAGCTTTTGTATCAATTTTACGAATGACAGCTTTTCTGTTCTGGACCGTAACTGCTGCTCGCCAAGTCTTCAGTACGCACCCACATGCACACATGTGTGCGCGGTGCAGTGACCTTGCATTTCATTGCAACCTTCTGCATCATGTTCATTCCTTTTCCAACAGCACTGCATGAACCCGCAGACTGCAGCCGAAGCACGGTAGATGCGGCTAGTGAACGGTGTGGCCTTCCTCCAAGCGTCAGTACTCCTTTCTGCCCTGAACAATACAAGTTACCCTTGCTAAGGTAGCCGCGACTGGGACTGTGTAGTTTATGTATAATGCCTGTTTTGTTGCATATGATTTGCCATAATTCGGAAATCAATGGTATGCTATTTTTTGTCTCTACCTAAGTGCTGTTTCTCGCGTTGCATATTTTATTTTTCTGTACTGTGCACATCGCTAATGTGTGCCAGGTTTGGTCAATGCATCCGTCTACATTTGTTGCGTCTCTAGTGTGTTTTATATGCAGCAAAATAAATGTTCATTTCACAAAGCACTTTGCGCCTTTTCTGCAATACTGTTTTGCAAAGGCTGTGGCGCAGCTGCGTTGACTGTCAGCTTAGAGAACTGGGAATCTTATTTTTCATGTTGGTATGCATGCTGAAAATAAATAGAAGCACTAGTCCACCATGTAAAACCACAATAATTCGCTAAAAGGCCAGGGAAGGCCGCAGCGCATGCTAGCTTTAAACTCGCGCGCCTTTCAGCAAGACCGGAAGTAGTTGCGGGCCGGCCGCTTGGTGCGCTACAGTCAAATGGGCCGCTGGGCCCTATGGGAGTTTCCGCTCTTTACAAAGCTTTAGAGTCAATGAAACGCGGGTCAGCGCCTGGGCCTGATGGGCTTCGTATGGAATTTTATTTGGGTTTCTGCGACGTTGTTGGTCCAGCACCGACAAATGTCTTTCGACAGTGCTTTGGGCATTTAAATTTTCCGGCCAGTTTTTCAAGGGGGCGAATAATTTTGATCCCAAAACATGATCCTGGGTCGTCTCCTTCAGAAAGGTGGAGGCCGATCATGCTTCTAAATGTAGTCTACAAGGCTCTCGCAGCCACCGTGGTTCGGCGCTTGAAGGGTGTGATGGCCTTCCTTATTGGTTTTCATCAGGTGTGCTTTGTTCCTGGCAGGCAAATACATAAGTTGTCGTATGCCACTCGAGACGTTATTGACTACAAACTAAGACGCTTAGCTATTGACATCCTTGTTTCTTTAGATAAAAAAAAAGCTTTTGACCGGATAGAACATGGCTACATATTCGGCGTTCTGGATGCTTTCAGTTTCCGCAAAGCTTCATATGTTTAATTAAAAGCAAGTATGATCGCATTCAAAGCACACTGGCAAAGAATAGGTGGGAAAGTGCCCCATTTCCTGCTACCCAAGGTTTTCGGCAACTTTGCCCCCCACCCCCCCCTCGCCTCTTTTGCTTGCTCTCAGCTATATGGCCTTATTTGAGGGAACGAAGTGGCGTCCGTGTGCTGTGCGATGTCAGCGCACGTTAAAGATCCCCAGGTGGTCGAAATTTCTCCGTAACCCTCCACTACGGCTCCTCTTTCTCTCTTTCCTCTTTCACTCCCACCTTCCTCCCTTCCTTTAAGGCGCGGTTGCGGTGTCCACAGAAAACAAGTGAGACAGTTACCGCGCCTTTCCCTTCCTATAAATAAATCAGTTTAAATCAGTTTATTTGAGGGCAATAAGTACAGACCAAAGTATCTGTGGGCTCCCTCTCCCAGGGTGTCAGACGCTGCGTCTGACTGTCTACGCGGATGGTATTACGTTGTAACTTCGTGATGAAGCGAGCCTGCTGCGCTGCATTCATCTTTTTTCACAGATGCAGCAAGGTGTCTGGGAGTGCTCTCAATTTTGAAAAAAGTATATATCTTTTAATTGGTAGGCCAGATGCGCGCCCTAATGGGGCCCTACCAGTTACGCACAGTGACACCATCCGCATACTTGGCATTGATTACGAGGCACGTGTGATAGCAGCTTCGATGTGAACTTCCGTCTTAAAAGAGATGCGCAGCAAGGTGACTACAGCCAGTGCCTTTGTAGTACTACCGAGCCCCGCCGGGGCGATGCAGTGGTAAGACGCCCGTATACTGTGCCGGCGTACCCGGGTTCGAACCCGACCTCGGCGGCTGCGTTTCGATGGAGGCGAAACGAAGAGGCGTCCGTGTGCTGTGCGATGTCAGGCACGTTGAAGATCCCCAAGTGGCAGAAATTACTCCGTAGGCCTCCACTACGGCTCCTCTTTCTCTCTTTCCACTTTCACTCCCGCCTTCCTTCTTTTTCTCACAGCGCGGCTCATGTGCCCACATAACCAGTGTGACAGACACAGGGCCTTTCCCTTCCTGCGAACCAATTATTATTTATTTGTAATTGGTTTACTGGAATGGAATGGCGCTGTATCTGTCACACTTGTTTCTGTGGGTACATGATCGCACCGTAAGAGAATGAAGGAAGGTGGGAAGGAAAGTGGAGCTGGTAACGAGGTGGAACGCCGACGACGCGAAACCCAGGAACGGGGCCAAAGAGCTGCGCTCTAAAAGGGGCCGCCGTGGAAGGCTTCGAACTAGGGGGCCTCGATGCGCGCGCCATCGAAGGGTAGAGACAACTCCGCTATATTTTGGCCCACCCTTCTCATAGCGCTTCAGGAGCGTTCCCGTTATCTGCTATCCTAATCTTGAACTCCCGCCAAGGAACGGCACGCGACGAGCGATGGCGTGCAATCCAAACGCGCACTTTTCAGAGAAAGCGTGAGATACTGCGCCTTTCCTTCTGTACAGTGGCCCACTGTACCTTCAGAAGTCTAATCTTGTCTAGCGTTCCAGCCATCTGCAATCCTAAACTTGAACGCGCGCCAAAGAACGCCACGCGACAGCAGCCCCAAAAGCGGGAGACACTTGCGTGGACTCAAATATGGAGGCGTAGAGGCGGCACTGACGCTTTCAAAGAATGCCCCCATTCTCCGGAGCGGCGGAGGGGGCGCGCGTATCGAGGCACCCTACTTGGAACCACCACGCAATACAAGCTTTCGCCTCATACATTAGTGGTGCAAAGAGCCCCCTAGAATTCTTTTCCTCTTTTGCTTTGACAGATAGATCTTTTCACGTTCGCGTTGCGACCACAGATTTCAGGTTCATTCGTATCGTAGGACCTTCGAATGCAGAGATCTAACTTGAAACGCACTTGAACATGAGCAAGTCAGCTTGAAGCACTGAGCCCACTTCAAAACGCCTAAGTAGGCCAGTGCATTTCTTGAGAACCCGCCTTAGCTCGGAACGCGTGCGAACGTACCTCGCATGGGATCCGTATTTTTCAGTGCGTGGATTTCATATTTCGCCTCGGATACTCACCCATTTTTGTGAGCAAGCCCGTGAAGGTGTAAGGATTCACCTGACACCTTATTTGCCTTCATCCGACCGACCGCCGGTTGACTAGGACCTCATCTTTGACCCGCCACGAAGCAGCCGAGCTAAGCCTAACGCTCGGCGTGGCACCGCTTTGTCCCCAGCGCAGAGCTGCGGCTCACGCCACCCCTGCGGCCGCTGAGCCATCGCCGCAGCTGCTGTAGCCTCAAAGACGTCGACATGGAGAACCAAGTCGACGGTACGCCCATCACTCCAGAAGAATTTGACGACGACCCCCGCTGGACCCGAATTGTTAAGGCCCAGCGTTCGGCCTACCCTAGAGGAGACGCTACTCCTCAAAGCGACCCCCTCAGGTCCGCAATAGCGTCCCCGCCATCACTGAAGACTCCCAGATTACGTCACTATGTCCCTCTACCTCGACTTCCACAAGAAGACTACAAGATCGTGTTCCGCCCCGGCGGCGGCCTCGACCTCCGCACCACTACCAATGGGGCTCTCCTGACTTCACTTTGTGCCATCGCCAAAGTTGACTATGCCACCGCCCGTGCCAAGGATCGCGTACGTACCATCCCATTCAACAACTCATTCACTGTTAGTTCACCCTCAGACCAACGCACCCGGTTATATGTCCAAACCTCTGAGCTGCGTCTCGCAACCAATTCTTACCCCCTGCGCGCTTACGTTGCCGCTCCTGACAACGCTCTCCGCGGTGTAATCTACAACGCCGTGGACCAACAGAGCCAAGAGGAGATCATAGCAGACCTTCAAGCTATGAACCCCAGCAATACCTACGCCATTGCCGATGCAAGACAGATGGGGCGTACGCGGTCCATCCTGATCACCTTCGTCGGCACAAAAGAACTACCCCGCACCGTGATATTCAACTGCGGCCTTTTTATCTTCCACCATTTCCGCCGCAAGGCCGAAGCCTGCACCAATTGTTGGAGCTACGGCCATCGCTCCGACGTAAGCACCCAGCCCAGATCCGGACGCTGCGCTCGCTGCGGAGCCATGCACGAGATTCGGGAGCCCCCCGACTGCACACCTAAATGCATCTTGTGCCAAGGCACACATGTCATGGGATCCCGCCCGTGTGGACTTCACTACGCGCGGACCGGTCCCTCTCCAACCAACTCCAGCCTTAAGTCAACGTCATCCACCCCGCCGCAATCAAAACCGTCCACCGAAGACTCCCGCCCATCTAGACCCAGCCAGCGGTCCAACTCCCGGACCCGCCAAGAACGCAGCCCCCGCCGCCGCTCCGTCTGTTTTCCGCCACTGCCGAGTCAAGACACCTCATCGACTTCTTCCCAGGTGAGCCGGCCTTTGCAGCCTCCCACCCCCGACCCCGAAAAAGAAGAGCTCAAAGCTCAAGTCGCTGCCAAAAACAGGGAGATTACACTGCTAAAACAACAGCTGCAGGCGTTGTTGGGGCACCCCCAACTCCCCAGCCCTTCTCCACAATGCCCCCCACCACCTGTCACTCACAAGCCCCAGCCGCCCCTACCCGCCCCCATGTCCATCTCCTCCAATGCTTCCTCCCGCACCACCTCCCCTTCCCGCACCCCTCCACAAAAGTGGCGATCCACCAACCAGCCCACATCCATCCCGGAGGTGGAGGCCGTCATCCACCACACAGCCTCGTTTCTTGATGCCCATGAGCAACGCCTCATGGCCGCAATTTCTACGCTGCGTAACGACACGCAGAAATGGATGGAACAAATAACGAACGCGTAGCCAGAATTGAGGCCCGCCACAGTGCCCACGAAGCCGAACTTGCCCAGACGACCCTAATGGTGTGATCCCTCCTCCCCTCCTCCCAATCCCCCTGCACCAGCAGGGGCACCCAGGCCTCGTGATGGCCAGATACCCCTCACGCCTTAATTTCTGGCAGTGGAACTGCCGTGGTTTCCGCGGAAAGCGGAACGCGCTGCAGCTCCACCTCCCGAACATCCCTCCCTCCGAGATCCCCGCTTTAATCGCCCTCCAAGAAACTTTCTCCCCAGTTAAGCTGCGCGACTTCACTGCTTTCCATCCTTCTTCCTCATCCCCCCCGAACATTGCCACTCTGGTTCACCGCAACTACACGGCGATAGAGCATCCTCTCGACGTTCCAGAGTGCACGCACCTTTTCCTAGAACTCCTCCCCCAGCGGCGACAGGATGCCAGTCCCTTTGTTCTTAATGTCTACAGCCCTCCTCGCACACCTTCACGTCCTCTCCTCCTCCTTCTACGCAAAGCCCTTTCTCGCGCACATCGCAACGCGCTCCTCATTCTTGGAGATTTCAATGCACATCACGTCAGCTGGGGTTATCCCGGGAACAGTAAGAAAGGTCTCGCGCTGTGGACATTCATCCAGAATGAACAGTTATCCGTTCTTAATGATTTTTCTGACCCATCCCGCGTCGGCTCCAGCGTCCAACGCAACACTAATCGGACCTTTCCATCTGCAAAAACGTCGTGGATGCAGCTTGAACGAACACCTGGGTCTTTCTCGGCAGCGACCATTATATCCTGTCCATCTCTTTCTCTCTTCCTAGCCTATCCTCCCGCCAGCGTCTGAGCCAGGTAGTCGATTGGGATCGGTTCCGCCACTCACGGCAACATGCCCCCACCTCCATCTCAGACCTTTCTCAATGGACTGCCACCTTGCTCAAAGATGTTTCATCCGCCACCTCTACCGTCCCTACCCCTCCTCACTCCTCCACGGCTGACAGCCGCCTCCTTCACCTATGGGAGGCGCATCATTCCCTGCACCGCCGCTGGCTTTCACAAAAACACAATCGCTCACTACGCCTCCGCCTTGCCCGCCTGGGTATGGAAATTGAGGAGCACTGCTCATACCTCACCAGGCAGCAGTGGGGCCAGACATGCGACCGCATGGCCGGTAACCTCGGGCTGATGGATACGTGGGCGCTCCTACGTGCCCTCCTTGACCCGTCGCATGTCAAGGCCACGCAACGCAGGGATGTGACGCGCCTCCTGCAATCCTCACCGCTATCCGATTCCGATTTCCTTCTTGCACTCCGAGATCGCTTTCTCTGCACTTCCCCTCCGTCCCCCCTCCCTTCTTACATCGGCACCATTAATTCTGCGCTTGACGCAGATATCATTTTGGGGGAGGTTTGTGCGGCGCTACATAAGCTCCGCACCACTTCCGCACCAGGAGCAGACCAATTTTCTAATGAGGCCCTCCGTAACCTGGACACATCATCCCTAGAGGCCATTACGGACCTCTTTAACAAACATTGGCACGAAGGCACCCTGCCTTCTGAGTGGACCCACGCTAAGGTGACCTTCATCCCCAAGCCCGGCAAACCCATAGACATTCAAAATCTCCGTCCTATTTCACTCACCTCTTGTCTCGGTAAGCTCTCTGAGCACGTCGTTCTAGACCGCTTACAGAGCTTCCTCGAGGACAACCATCTCTTCCCCGATTCGATGTTCGGCTTTCGCCCATCCCTCTCTACACAGGATGTCATGCTCCAGCTCTCCGAAGAGGTCCTTCACCTTCTTCACGCCAAGCGCACTCGCGCGATCATGGCACTGGACTTGACAAAAGCATTTGATAATGTCTTCCATACCGCCATCCTAGACGCCCTTTCTACCCTTAACGTGGGCTCCCGAATCCATAGTTACATCAAGGCTTTTCTTGCCCATAGCACGGCTGAGATCTCATTCGGCACCCTCTCTTCTTCTACTTTCCCTCTTGGAAATCGAGGTACCCCCCAGGGTTCTGTTCTCTCTCCCCTTTTCTTCAACATCACCCTTTTTCCGATGGCACGCGCTCTAGCTAGCATTCCTAACCTCTCCCATGCTTTCTACACTGATGATATCACCCTCTGGGTGACTACCGGCAATCTTGGTGAGATAGAAGCTCTCCAGGCAGGCGCTAAAACGGTCGCCGATTATGCTCGCACGGTCGGGCTAGCTTGTTCCCCGTCCAAGTCGGAGCTCCTGCTCCTCCTGGCTCGAGGCATAGCTCCAACCTCATCTCCTAACCTTAACGTCACTATCGACGGACATCCCATCCCTTCTGTCTCTTGCATCCGTATTCTCGGTCTCTTTCTCCAATCCAATGGCAAACACACTACTGTCCTTTCCCGCCTTACTACCACCGTCCAGCAGACGGTACGGCTGATCCGACGGGTCACTAACCGACACTACGGCATGCGCGAGCACGACCTCCGTCGTCTTGTTCAGGCCTTTGTGCTAAGCCGCCTTGTCTACTCCCTCCCCTACCTCTTTCTGTCTCGTACCGACGAAGACAAGGTCAACTGTCTCATCCGCCAAACCTATAAGTCGGCTCTCGGGCTTCCCACTTCCACCCCCACTTCTCGTCTACTGGCGATGGGCGTCCACAATACTCTTTCAGAACTTGTGGATGCCCATCGCGTGGCACAACTCGATCGTTTATCTCGCACCACCCCTGGTAGAGCCCTTCTTACTTCCCTTCACTTGACCCCTGTCTCCCCTATCTCTGTCACCCATCCCTTGCCCAGCTCCCTCTTCTCCATGCTCACTGCCAAGCCCCTTCCCAAGAACATGCACCCTGAGCCTCATGCCGCTCGCCGATCTGCCCGCGCCTCCACCCTCTGGTGCCAGTACGGTACACGGTCTGACGCCGTGTATGTTGATGCGGCACCCTACCTCTCGCATCCCGCCTATGCCCTGGCCACTGTCTCTAATACACGAGCCCCCCTCTCCGTCGCCACTATCGCCACTATCCATGCTCTCACTTCCATCGCCGCAGAGAAAGCAGCCATCGCCCTCGCCATTGCCAGCACACCAGCCCTTTTCATATTTAGCGACTCTAAGACCGCAGTCCGCAACTTTGCGCTCTTCCTCTGCGCTCAATATCCTTAAGCACTCCTCCCGCCCTTCCCGATCTATCCAACTATTTTGGGTTCCGGCTCACGCGGGACACCCTGGAAATGAGGCGGCAAATTCTATCGCTCGCGAAATGACCGACCGAGCTGGCCCCCTCCAGCCCGGGATGGACACGCGTGACTCCCTCCTCACCTTCCATGACACCACCCTCCACTACCGCACTCCCGATTATCCCTCCCTCCCCCTCACAAGTCCCTATCTAAAATCGAACAGAATACGTAGCGCCATTTACAGGCCCACACTTTCCTCTCCCCTGCACGCCTTGCCCTTATTCACCTCGGTGCCTTCTCGCCCCAATGCACGCTTTGCAGCTCTCCCCGAGCAGACTATGCTCACATTCTTTACTCTTGTCCGGCGCACTTTCCCCCCATCTCCTGGCAAATAAACAGCCCGAAGCTGTGGGAGGCTGCTTTGGCCAGCTCGGAGCCGCATATTCAACAGCGGCTTACGACCTGGGCAGCGGAAGTCGCCGCCAGGCGTGACCTGGAGGCCACGACCAGCAGCCGGAAGGCCACCCACGGAACAGCGGCAACATAATTTCACTTTTTTTAGATTTTTGGCCTTCAATGAATAAAGTTTGTACCACCACCACCAGTGCATTTCATAGACCCTCATTACGACTTGCTTCGTTAAGACAAGCACGTGCTTGACTTCATGGGCACGTTGGTCATCTGAGGCCAAAGTAACAAACATATCAATATGTTAACGCGCATTGTACGGCAATAAATCCGCGTATTTCAATTCGCTTTCATAAATGAACAGTATCTATGAGTGAGTTTTGTAGATAAACACTGACAGCGGGAATTGTATATCAGCGCTGCCCGCTGAGTACGCATGAATGATGTTCTTGGTTGCAACCGGCACCGTAGACGACCGTCACCATCGCCATCAGTTCCGCTGCTGTTTACGAAGCTGTGCTGTAGAACTTAGGAGGCGTTAGGGGACTATGTCTCAGCCCTCTGCTACGTCACAAGAAGATTCCGGCTCTCAGCGGAAAGCAGCCCCTCGCTTTACCCACGAGGAGAGAGCGCTGCTAAAGGGTTTGGTTGGCGAACACACGCACGTCGTGGAGTGTAAAAAGCCGTACGTAGCTTCGCTAGCGAAGAAGAACAAAGTGTGGATAGAGTTCGCGCAGCTTTTTAATTCCAATCACGGAGTGATCCGGCTCGACCACCACCAGCTGAAAAAATGCTGGAATAATATGAAGCAGGAATCCAAAGAGGAGGCTGCAAAGCAAAAGAGAGATCGCCACAAGACGGGTAAGTGCTGTTAGCAAGGCCTGCATAAATTGTGCTTCGGACAAGTGCATAAAATTTTATCTTATTGTGCATAATTTACCAAGGCTGTAAGCAGCGGGTCCATATATTTCTACTAAGCTCGGAAGCACGTTTTCCACGGAGCAGACGCGCTGCACTGCAATGCGTGAGTGAGTGAAAGGAAAGCCAGACACGTGAATTATCTGCTTTCGGATTAATAGCGACGTTGTTTGAGTAGTTAGGGGAAGAAGGCAAGTGTTCTGCCCTTAGCTGCGTCTTCTCGTGGAAGTTTGCGTAACTAGAGCATAAACACCCGTGAAATTGAGGCTAACGTGAATCGATGAAATGCTCCTGGCCCGCTAAGCTGCCATCACATGCGAGCAGAGATTCTATAAATGGCAGTGGCGTATAGAGGTAGCAGTGTACTTCGTTTTTGTATGGGACTACTTTAAGAACTGTTGGCATAAGGGACAAAACAATAGGGAATGTCTAGGTAATTCTCTTGCTTTAAAACTTGCTTCAATATGCCTAAACGTTTCTTTTTTTTTTCTGTTTGGGAGCAGGATCAGCACCTGCTACCATGTCACCCCAAAGTGGTGGCAATCGCCAGCCACGTAAGTACCCGGATCCAAAATGAGTACGATTCAGATGGGGCTAGTGATCTGCCACCAGTTGACAGCTTGCCCGTGATGAGGCTTTTGCAGCCCATGGGAGATGGGTCAGGTGACACTGTCTTTGACTACACAGGTAAAGCATTTCGCATGTTGAAGGTTGAAGAAATCATTTGTCTCTTTTCGGGGGCATTTGCCGTCTCGTTTTAGAACTATGTCCAACCCCAATTTTAAGAACATTACGTGAATTTATACAGCAAAAGATTTACTTCACGTTTTTGTAGCTTTATATTTTTCTGCTTACGAATGTGCTCATCTCTGTAGTCGGTTGATGATGTTCTAGTGTACGGAGCATTAGGGTGGAAATAACTACACTTTTTGTAAGCAGCATCACTGACCGCAATGTGCACATAGGCAAACTGTGCAGTAACTTTCATGCCGGCAGCATGAGCATTAGAAATGAAAAGGCATTGCTAAGTGCAGCAAGATACTTTTATTGTGTCAATCGTTTAGTTGCATTGCAATCGTGGTACAGTTTTGCATTGCCAATTGTGCATAAGTTATAACATGCAGAATATATCATACAAGGAACATAGATTCCAGTGCATGAAGTTTGAGTACTAATTGCAGGAATGGCACGGCCCCTACCAACACATGCCACACTTGTGTCGTTTTCTGGTTAGAGACTGCTTTGTTAGATTATGAAAAACAGGAGTTTCACTGTACCTGACATGCAGCTCGCGTAATCCTTGGCATGAATCGGAATACTTTAATTTCACTCTTTTGTGTTCCGTACTGTAGATAACATATGTGCAGCTAATAAGCTAGGCAGGAAGTATTTTAGGAGCTTGTATTTATTTTGACCCACATATATCGCTGTTTCTTTACTACAGATGATGACAATTGGGAAGAAATCGTCAATGATCAGGCATTACCAGCTGGCACTATTGAAAGTGGGGCATGTACAGCAGCGCCCGAGGCTACTGAAAATAGCAATGCATCTTCATCTGCCACGCAGCCTTACAATATACAAAACATCATTGCAGCGGATTGATGCAATGCTTCTGCTTCTTAGCCTGACTAATAGGTCCACCGCTCCTAATTCCGTGGCTGCTGCTGATAATAGCAGGATACCGAGAGGGTGCATGGCTCTACTCGGAAAATCTATCGAGGAGGAGAACGGCATGAGAGCTTCTTGCTTCCGTGAGGAGCATGATGTGCGTATAAAACTGCAGGTGTTGGACCATCAGAGGGTTCTGGAGGAACGCGAAAGGAAAAAGGTGTTCGAAGACAACATTCGCCAACTTGAGCTCCAACAAAAAAAGCTGAAATTAGATACCCTCCAGCAGAAACACAAGTTGGAGATGGAAACTCTAAAGAAAAAAAGCGAACTTGAGGTTGAAATTCTTTAAATAAAAATATTAAGCTTAAGCACCTAAAGAGGCTGCGAGAGGCAGCAAAATAAAGAGTTGCTTAACCTCAACAAAACTGGAAACTGCCTGAATGAATGCGCGCACAAACAGTATACAGAAAGGTTACATTAGGCGCGTTTTACGTATACAAACACACAGCTTTGTTGCTCACCTGCTTGCATGTTTGACAAGATACCACAACCAAAAGAGTGGTAGGAATGTTCTGCAGCACTCCTTTTCTGCCAGCATGGCTAGTAATGATAATCTGATGTGGAGATCATGTTTATATATGAAATTGCCGAACAGTATATATAACTTGAGATATGAACTCTGGTCAACAAATATGAAGATAATTCCTTAACGCTACAAAGTTGTTCGCCGAGCAACAGATAAAAATATGTGGCGACCCGGGTGATGCCTGGTAGACTGCCAGAAAACATGGGTCTATAAACCCCTTTAAGGATCCTGCATTCTATCACACAGTAGTATACGCAGCAACACAAATGCAGTCATGCTATGTACACACACCAACATTGCAGTGGGGAATGTTATACTGTATATAAGCGATCATCATCATCAGCCTGACTATACTCACTGCTGGGCGAATGCCTCTTCCATATGTCTCCACTTAACCCGGTTCTGTGCTAGCTGCATCCACTTGACCCCTGCGAACTTCTTAATCTCATCCGCCCACCTAACTTTCTGCCGCCCCCTGCTATCTTTCCTTTCCTTGGAATCCTGTTTGTTGCCCTAAGCGACCATCGGTTATCCTCTCTTTGCACTACATGTCCTGCCGATGTCCATTTCTTCTTCTTAATTTCCACTAGAATGTCGGTAACTTGAGTTATTTCTCTGACCCACTCTGCCCGTTTCCTGTCTCTTAATTTCTCTGCTGTAAAATGCCGTCATATGCAGGGGCAGCAGCCCCGTCAAGCTGCTCTTCGAAGCAGCTTTTTAGCGGCTGCTCCTTTCCTTTCCTTGTAGGAAAGGAAAAATAAAGTATTATTATTAATGTTACCCCTACCATTTTTCGTTCCATAGCCCGCTGGGTTGTTCTCAACTTAAGTAGAACTCTCTTGGTTAGCCTCCACGTTTCAGCGCCATAGGTGAGTACAGGTAAGATGCGACTGTTGTATACTTTCCTCTTTAGCGATACCGGTAAGCTGCTAGTCATAATCTGCGAGTGCGTGCCAAATGCGCTCCATCCCAATCTTATTCTTCTTGTTATTTCTTTTTCATGGTCCGGATCTGCGGTTACTACCTGTCCTAAGTAGACATATTCGCCTACTACTTCCAGTACTTCGCTACCTAATGTAAACAGCTGTTCCTTCCCGAGTCTTTTGAACGTTACCTTAGTCGTCTGCATATTGATTTTCAAGCCTACCTTTCTACTTTTCCTGTCTAGGTCATCAATCATTATGTGCAGTTCATCCCCCGAGTTGCTTAGCAAGGCAATGTCATCAGCAAATCGCAGATGTTCCTTCCCGAGTCTGTTGAACGTTACCTTAGTCGTCTGCATATTGATTTTCAAGCCTACCTTTCTACTTTTCCTGTCTAAGTCATCAATCATTATGTGCAGTTCATCCCCCGAGTTGCTTAGCAAGGCAATGTCATCAGCAAATCGCAGATTACTGAGGTATTCTCCAGCTACCCTTATCCCTAACTGCTCCCATTCCAAGTCTCTGAATACTTCCTCTAAGCAAGCTGTGAATAGTACTGGGGAGATTGTGTCTCCTTGCCTAACACCTTTCTTTATGGGAATTTTGTTACTTCCTTTATGCAGAACTATGGTTGCTGTGCAGTCTCTGTATATATCTTCCAGCACTTTCACGTATGGCCCGTCTACCCCTTGATTTCGCAATGCCTGCATCACCGCCGAGGTTTCAACTGAGTCAAATGCTTTTTCCTAATCAATGAACGCTATGTATAAGGGCTGGTTATATTCCGAGCATTTTTCTATCACCTGATTGATTGTATGGATATGATCGATAGTAGAGTACCGTTTCCGAAACCCTGCTTGATCCTTTGCTTGATTGAAGTCTAAGGTTGTCCTGATTCTACTAGCGATTACCTTAGTAAATACCTTATACGTAACAGACAGTAAGCTGATTGGTCTGTAATTTTTAAGGTCCTTAGAGTCCCCTTTCTTATGAATGAGGATAATGTTTGCATTCTTCCATGGTTCCGGTATTGTCGATGACACCAGGCACTGCGTGTACAGGGTGGCTAGTTTTCCTAGCACGATATTCCCCCCGTCCTTCAGCAAATCTGTAGTTGTCTGATCCTCTCCAGCTGATTTCCCCCTTTTAATTGTTTCTAATGCTTTCTTGACCTCGTACTTCGTCACTGGTGGAACGTCTGACTGTTTTTCCTTACCGCCCATCTCATTACGGTCCTGACTATTCTGGCTATTGTAGAGATCTGTATAGAACTCCTCGGCTACTTTGACTATCTTCTCCATATTCGTGATGACGTTGCCCGCCTTGTCCCTTATCGCATACATCTGGTTTTTGCCGATGCCTAATTTCTTCTTTACCGCTTTAAGGCTTCCCTCGTTCTTCACAGCATGCTCAATTTTCTCCATGTTATACTTCCTTATATCGGCCACCTTGCGCTTATTGATTAGCTTTGATATCTCGGCCAATTCGATCCGGTCTGTTGGATTGGAAGCTTTCATATTCTGGCGTTTCTTAAATCTTTCGTCTCCTTAGACAGCTTACCGGTATCCTCTCCAACTATCCTACCGCCTACTTCTACCGCACACTCAGTAATGATATCTCTGAAATTATTGTTCCTTGCTTCCAGGGTAATGTCGCCGTCCTCGATTAGAGCTGAATACCTATTCTGTAGCGAGATCTTGAACTCTTCTGCCCTCCCCCTCACCGCTAATTCGTTGATGGATTTCTTTCTGACTAATCTGTTGCGTTCCTTCTTCAGATTTAGGCTAATTCGGGACCTCACCATCCTGTGGTCACTGCATCGCACTTTCCCGATTACCTCTACATCTTGCATAATGGCGGGGTTTGAGCACATTATGAAGTCGATTTCATTTTTAGTCTCCCCGTTCGGACTTTTCCATGTCAATTTCCTGTTGTTCCGTTTGCTGAAGAAGGTATTCATGAGTCGTAAGTTATTGCGCACTGCAAACTCGACTAGTAACTGCCCCCTGCTATTCCTAGAACCAATGCCAGTCACCTACTGCCTTGTCTCCTGCCTGCTTGTTCCCTACCTTGGCACTGAAGTCGCCCATTAGTACAGTATTCTGCGTCTTTACTTTTCGCATTGCCGATTCTACATCTTCGTAGAAGCTTTCAACTGCCTGCTCATCATAACTACATGTAGGTGCATAGGCCTGTACAACCTTCACTTTATATCACTTATTAAGCCTAATTACGATGCCTGCCACCCTCTCATTAATACTGTAGAATTCATCTACTATATTACCCGCTATATACTTATTCACAAGGAAACCTACTCTCAGTTGTCGCCTCTCTGGTAAACCTCGATAACACAGTACATGCCCATCCTTCAGTACAGTGTATGCCTCATTCGGCCTCCTAACCTCACTAAGCCCTATGACATCCCATTTCATACCCTCTAGTTCCTGTAAGAGCACTGCTAAACTAGCTCACTAGCTAGGGTTCTAGCATTAAACGTTGCCAGGGTCAGTTTCCAATGGCGGCCTGTCCAGCGCCGCCATTGACAGTATGACAGTATTATGACAATGACAGTATTAGCATGAATTGAGATAGCCATTTCATCTGAAAAAACAACATATTGCTATGCTGCACAAAGCTTTCACAGCACGCAAAGCACTGATGCACTCACATTACGCAAGACACAAGCACGGGTTAAAAAAAAAAGCACGGGACACATTCGACGTCGAAACAGACCGCTGCGAAGGATTCGGGCCGCGAGCACGTCAAGGCACCCACACACATACTTTGTCTGCCTCTTCTTCATTCATTCGACTCGTAGCTATACAATGACTGCAGCACATATTCCACCCTCTGTATGGCGATTCTGCTTCGAATCCAGGTACACAAATATGTAGCTATGATCCAGTTGCTTGGGCAGGTGAGGTCACTGCGTCTGCAAAGTAGCTCACACCACTTGAAACGAAATAAAACAGAAAGCTGAGAAACTTATCGAGGTAGCTAAGACATTCCATCTACCCTTTTCTCGGCGGGCATACCAAAGTAAGACAAGAATTGGGGCGCCCCTTTTTTACGTAGCCAAATTGGCCTGTACTCTTCGCAGATTTCTACAGAGGTTAGCTACTGCTTGTGGGTCGATCCTTTGGAACGAGTGTTTCGAAGGCTCTTATCCTCTTACTCTTTATCCCCTTACGAACAAAACCCCGCCGGGGTGACGCAGTGGTTACGGCGCTCGACTACTGTTCCCAAGGACGCGGGATCGAATCCCGGCCTCAACGGCAGCTTTTCGATGGAGGCAAAAAGCAAGGCGCCCATGTGCTGTGCGATGTCAGTGCATGTTAAAGAACCCCAGGTGGTTGAAATTTCCGGAGTCCTCCACTACGGCGTCTCTCATAGCTTAAGTTGCTTTTGGACGTTAAACCTAACAACCCAACCCTTACCAACAAAATGGGCGGTTCCAGTATGCCAGACATCGAAATAATGTGCCGCGTGTTGACCCTAAAAGCCACTTGGGGCATCATCGCAGATGTATAAAGCACGTATTCAGTACCTGATGGGGACCTCACGTCGTCTATTTGGAATGGCGGTGTGCACTGTCCGGCGGCTGAGACAACACCAAAGGTTTACATATACATTGTGAAATCGTATAACGTACTGCAAAACACGTTACTAAACTTTGACCGTAAGAAAATGGTTGGTTGGTTGGTTTGTGGGGTTTAACGTCCCAAAGTGACTCTGGCTATGAGAGACGCCGCAGTGGAAGACTCCGGCAATGACGCCCGTCCCCCCCCCCCCCGACTGATTTAAATGCTTGGCAATGAAATGTTTGGAAAACGATAAGCGCAGGAAGGCTTATAGAAGAAAAAAAAAACGGAATCTGATGATCACTGCCTCTCTCCTCGGTGATCTCCGCGGTTTCATTTGGTTAAAAGAATGGCAGGCTCTACCAACAGCTGACCGCCTTACATCGTGGGGCGTAGAACCCTCCGCCACATGCCCACAGTGCGGTCAAACCGAGACTGAATCCTGCTTGGCATGACTATTGTGTAGCACGCAGGTTCTGGCGCCAATTGACGCGCAGGTTTCATGCCAGATTGCAGTGGCGGGGTCGCAACAAGGGCAGTTTCATAGAGCTTTGTGTGCATAGGCATGGATGTACTTTGGAGGAGGAAGGGCCTGGCTGTTTCCAATGCTGTATAGGATAAGAAGAATGCTTTACACACATTTGAATGAAAAACTGACAGTTGGGGAAGAATTCCAGCGACAATTTTCTACAAGTTTTATCCTTGTGAACGGCAGAGTACCGCGGCTATTCCGTACTAAGAAAGGCGTTTTAGAGCGAAGCTCTTCGGCGCCCGTTCCTGGGATTTGCGTCGGCGTCGGCCGCGTAACCAGCTCCGCCCCCCTTTCATCCCCCAGGTCGAGCCGGCGCTTCGGCAACCGGAGCCTTGCAGGAAGAGGTGGGGGGGGGGGCGGCTACACTCAGCAGCGAACGATGGGGGCAGGAGCGAGCGCAGCAACCGGAGTACACGAGGTAAGGAAAGGAGGGGGGGGGGGGGGTCCCCGGAGGCAGCGCTTGCAGTGACTGACTGATGCCGCTGCCGCCACTAGCGAGTCAAGACAACGTGACTATGTTGAACCAATGGAAGAATTTCCTCTAGGTGGCGTTGGTAAACTGATTGTTATAGGAAGGAAAAGGCGTGGTTGGATGGTGCAGTGGCAAGACGCCCGACTACTGTCCGGAATACCCGGGTTCGAACCCGACCTCGGCGGCTGCGTTTCGATGGAAGCGAAACGAAGAGGTTTCCGTGTTGGTTGGTTGGTTCACAGGAAGGGAAAGGCGCAGTAACTGTTACACTTGCTCTGTGGACACCTGAACCGCGCCGTAAGTCTGCTGTGCGATATCAGCGCACGCTAAAGATCCACAGGTGGTCGAAATTACTCCGTAGCCCTCCACTACGGCTCCTATTTCTATCTTTCCACCTTCACTCCCACCTTTCACCCTTCCCTTACGGGTGGCGTTGGTAGATTACTATTATTATTATTATTTATTATTATTCGCCATACAGAAAGAGGGGGGGACTTCCTGCGTGGCGGCGAGGGTGTAGCTTGGTTGCCGAAATGCCACCTCACTATCAGCGGTTCACGGTGCGTCAATCCCATTCTCACTCGCTTCACTCGCTAGCGGCGTCAGTCAGTCGCTGCTATCTGTTCGTCGCGCAATGTTCCTAATGGCCCGCGCGCTACCTTCATCAACCTCCCGATTACACAATTGCTCTTTTCATTTCTCCGACTACAAAGCTTCTTTCATGACACCGACCACAAAGCTTCTTTCATGACACCAAGAACCCCTCCGGGGTTGTGCAGAGGTAAGACGCCCGACTACTGTGCCGGAGTACCCGGGTTCGAACCCGACCTCGGCGGCTGCGTTTCGATGGAGGCGAAACGAAGCGTCCGTCTGCTGTGCGATGTCAGCGCACGTTAAAGATCCCCAGGTGGTCTCCGTAGCACTCCACTACGGCTCCTCTTTCTCCCTTTCTACTTTCACTCCCATCTTCCTCCCTTCCCTTACGGCGCGGTTGCGGTGTCCACATAAAACAAGTGAGACAGTTACCGCGTCTTTCCCTTCCTATAAATAAATAATTTAAAACATGACACCACGAACTGTTAGTGGAGTGTTTCTTGAAGGAACAAGTGTGAAAATTATAAAAAGGCTGTATTTATACATACGTGTCTTGCTCGAAATCTGTCTCAATCTATCGAAAAGGTTTGGTTTGGTTTGCGGGGTTAAGGTCCCAAACAACTCAGGTAATGAGACGCAGTAGTGGAGGACTCCGAAAATTTCGACTACCTGGGGTTCTTTAACGTGCACTCAAATCACACAGCACACGGGCGCCTTGCTTTTCGAGTCCATTGAAAAGCTTTCGCCGAGGCCGGAATTCGATCCCGCGTCCTTAGGAACAGTAGTCGAGCGCCGTAACCACTGCGCCAACCCGGCGGGCTATCGAAAATGTGAAACAGCTGTAGAGCTACGCTCAAATTTCACATTAGGAAGTAACGTAATCGTGGGCAATTTTTTTGACTAAACATGATGTCCGAATCTGCACTGCACAACGCCGCACCACACAGCAAACAGAAATAGACCCAGATGGTTAGGAGGCATTAGTACAGCAGGCATCAGCGGCGTTTGAAATTTTTTCAGAATATAAAAGGCGCACTATATATCAAAACTCACGGGCACATCTACCATGCTCTAAAGGAAGGGAGGAAGGTGGGAGTGAAAGAGAAAGAGATGGAGGTATAGTGGAGGACTACGATGCACCGGGAAATAACTGCTTTCACCTCGTCGCACTTTAGTGGTCCAAGTGCCCTCTAGAAGGTTTTCCGGTCAGCTCACGGTTAACAGTTCTGTGCAGGAAAAGCAAGGAAGTGCAATTCTTTTGTGTCTCCTTCGAAGATGCCGTTTTAACTATCAATTTACCAATTTGGTTCTTCTTGCTCCGTCTATTTATTCGCGCTTTGTTGTGGCATGAACGCAGCAATTGTGTATCTGTTCGGTTTCATTGTGATGAAGTTTCAACAGCGCCGTTCATATGAGGAGTTTGCGCGTGTGCTAGCGTTCGATTGCTTATTTTTGGCTGTGAGGTTGCGCATCTTGTGCATTTATGCTCCGGCGGACTGCAGCCTTAGTAATCACATCTTTAAAGGGTTTAATGTTCTTTTTAGACGGCCGCCATGTAATAACAGTGGGCGATTTTAAATGTGTTATAGACTCATACGTAGTTGTTCAAGGCCCTAGAGGGCAACCGACTTGGAATGCACGTGAACTGCAGCGCCTGGCTCAGCATTTCGCACTTCTTGATTCTCACGAACTCATGCAAGGGTCGCATTTCTGCTGGACATGGCGTCGTGGTTCATCTGCGAGCAGGCTAGAGCACGCATATGTGCCACAGTCCCTTTCAACGTATGTGTCGGCTATGGATGTTGTGGCCTTGCCTCAGCGGCTCATTCATATTTCTGACCACCACCCAGTCATGGTCATCCATTCCATTCCTAGCGCTGGCTCACTTCGTTCGTGGTGTTTTGAATACACGATTCGCGTTCACATGAGAGCTTGTCGCGAGCTTTACGCGTTTCGCTTTCTGACAGTGCTGAAAATGAATGGGACACAATCAAATCAATTTAGCGCGTGCACAGTTTGGTAGAGGGTCGTGAACTACGTCGTCGCGTGTGGAGCCGGTAGACACGGCTGCGAAGATCCGCATCACGCACAGAGCGGGTTGGCATACCCTTCTGATGCTCGCCTGGTGCGACGAGTTATATAGCCGGTATCAGTGCCTTATTGGAGCCTCGTTCCTTTCGGTGGTGGCCTGGCGTGGAAGAAGATTTGCGCGAAGAACTTCCATAGCTCTGCGTTGAGCGCAGCGCTCCACACTGCGTCCCATCAAACTAGGGAGTGTATTCGTTTCTTGACGCACTTCAAAGGTATGGCGTGTTCAGATGCTACGATTGATGTAGGAGCTGTAGAGACGCATCCAATGTTAGCTGGGTTGCCACCGGTCAGCCCGGAGATGTACATGATGTGCTTTGTGCACTTCCCTCTTTAGAAGAGGTAAAGACGGCATAGAGAAAGAGATTGGTAAAAACGGACACTCGGCGCAAATTGGCCCCAGGAAATGACGCGCGACCTTTTGAGCTGCCGCCGATTGATGGATGGCGGCACCAGCGTGGACATGCGCGGACGCGCGCGCGGCGGCACTCGCTGCAGCGGTAGCCCGTCGGAGCAGGAGACAGAAAGTTGTCGAAGGGAGCGAGCGGTTGTCTGCTCGTGCCTCGTCGCGCTTGTGCGGCACAGACCGCATATTTTTATCTCTCGTGGGCTGCTACGAGGAACAACTGGGGTTTGGAACGACGGCAAGGTGAGCAACGTTTTTTGCTAAACTACGCTGCATTTCAAGCAGTTTACGCTGACCACACCAGCCGGTGCCAATTAAGTTTCGCAGCTCGTGAACAGGGGCGCCGGATGTTCAGGCGCAGTTCGTGACACTCCTGCAGTTTCCAACCGCGTCGAGGTTTAATATGTGTTCCTGCGAAACTGAGCGGCATTTCGAAGAGTTTATCTCAGCACGCTGGATAAAGCAGCATGTGAAGGCACCAAAGCACGCCGTTGAGCCAACATGGCGTATTAGCCGGCCGGTGCGGCCAGGCCTGACGCGGTTTGCCGAACGGCTAGTTTTCCTAAGTGTCGCGTTTAACAGGGCGAAGGTAAGGCGAGAAATGTTACACTCTTGACTTTCTTGTCAAACTGTGCAGAATTTCAGGCAGTTTAGCTCAGTACGGCGGCGACTGCGTTTCACAAAGTAGCGCGTGAAGGGCAAGATAACAGGCATGACAAGGTGTGCTGGCCGCAGTGACGAGACATATGCGTGAGGCGGTTTTGCGTGGCGTCGCGTTTAACAGGGCAACCAGTGAGAAATGTTTCATTCTTGTCGACCACTGCGAGGCATTTCGCTCAGCACAGCGGTCTGCGCTTCACAAAGCCGCGTATGAAGGGCAACCCAACATGGCGTGCTCGCCGGCCGCGGTGAGGCCAGGCCGCGGTTTTGCGAACGGCTAGTTTTGCGTGGTGTCGCGTTGCATTTACCGGAACAACGTTAAAGTGTGAACTGTTTTATTACGCGGCAAGCTTCATTGTTTCAGCTGTTCAGTGCTTTTAAGGAATATTGTTAGTTTAGTGGCTGTTATTTCACGCACTGTAGAAATGCATTTTCAGACAGGTTCAGTTAGCTTGTATTTCCTGACCTCTACGTTGCAAGAGTAGCTTTTGTATCAATTTTACGAATGACAGCTTTTCTGCTCTGGATCATAACTGCTGTTCACCAAGTCTTCAGTACGCACCCACATGCACAGATGTGTGCACGGTACAGTGGCCTTACATTTGACTGCAGCCATCTGCATCATGTTCATTCCTTTTCCATCAGCACTGCATGGACCCATGGGGTGCAGCCGAAGCACGGCAGATGCGACGAGTGAACGGTGTGGCCTTCCCCCAAGCGTCAGTACTCCTCTCTGCCCTGAACAATACAAGTTACCCTTGCTGAGGTAGCCGCGACTGGGACTGTGTAGTTTAAGTATAATGCCTGTTTTGTTGCATATCAATTGCCATAATTCGGAAATCAATGCTATGCTATTTTTTGTCTCTACCTAAGTGCTGTTTCTCGCGTTGCGTATTTCATTTTTCTGTACTGTGCACATCGCCTAATGTGTTCCAGGTTTGGTTAATGCATCCGTCTACATTTGTTGCGTATATGCAGAAAAATAAATGTTCATTTTACAAATCACTTGGCGTCTTTTCTGCAATACTGTTTTGCAAAGGCTGTGGCACAGCTGCGTTGATTGTCAGTTTAGAGAACTGGGAATCTTATTTTTCATGTTGTTATGCATGCTGAAAATAAATAGAAGCACTAGTAGGCCATGTAAAACCAAAATAATGCGCCAAAAGGCCAGGGAAGGGCGCAGCGCATGCTAGCATTCAAATCGCGCGCCTATCAGCAAGACCGGAAGTAGTTGCCGCCGTCCGGTTGGTGCGCTACAGTCAAATGGGCCGCTGGGCCCTGTGGGAGTTTCCGCTCTTTACAAGACAGCTTTAGAGGCAATGAAACGCGGGAGCAGCCGGAGAACACAAGGAAAGGAAGGGGGTTTTGGTGGGGGGGAGAGGGGTCGCCGCAGGAAGCGCTAGCAGCGACTGTCTGATGCCGCTGCCGCCGCTAGCGAGTCAAGACAACGTGACCGCGTTGATAATAATAATAATTGGTTCACAGGAAGGGAAAGGCGCAGTATGTGTCACACGAGTTTGTGGACACCTGAACCGCGCCGTAAGGGAAGGGAGGAAGGTGGGAGTTAAAGTGTAAAGAGAGAAAGAGGAGCCGTAGTGGAGGGCTACGGAGTAATTTCGACCACTTGGGGATCTTTAACGTGCGCTGACATCGCACAGCACACGGACGCCTCTTCGTTTCGCCTCCATCGAAACGCAGGCGCCGAGGTCGGGTTCGAACCCTGGTATTCCGGACAGTAGTCGGGCGTCTTACCACTGTACCACCCCGGCGGGGCATGATCGCGTAGAAAAACATTTATTTTTTATAGGAAGGGAAAGGCGCGGTAACTGTCTCACTTGTTTTCTGTGGACACCGCAATCAAGCCGTAAGGGAAGGGAGGAAGGCGAGAGTGAAAGTGGAAAGAGAGAAAGAGGAGTCGTAGTGGAGGGCTACGGAGTAATTTCGACCACCTGGGGATCTTTAACGTGCGCTGACATCGCACAGCACACGGACGCCTCTTCGTATCCCGTTCCTCTCTCTCGTAACGCGTCCCACGGCTGTGACAACCTCGCGAGGAACTTGTATAGATCTCGTCTTTGAGAATCTAGCATTGGTGTACCAAGTCGAACATATATCAGTCTATTTCTCCGACCACAAAGCTTCCTTCATGACTGTCAAGAACTGTTAGTGGAGTCTTTGTTAAAGGAATACGTGTGAAAAAATAAAAAAAAAATTATGTGATAGCGCATACATGTGTTGCTCGATTTCTTTGCCTCAATCTATCGAAAAGGTGAAACAGCTTAGTTGCTGCGCTCAAATTTCGCATTAGGAAGTAACGTAATCGTCAGTAATTTTTTACTGCGCGAGGATATGAGGCAGCAGCACAGTTGGCTGCAAAATATTGTTTTTACTCAAGTTGAGACATCGGTGGAGACATTTACACGTACAAAACATTTATTTACATTTCGATTATTGTAGCACTGTTCTCGATGCGGAATAATATATAAAAAGTCGCCAGCAACAAACAAACAACTTTTCACTTCCTTGAAAGCGTTGCAGCTTTTCTTTCCTTAGCCTTCGCATTTGCATCGGCTACATCATCGTTGAGCTTGCGGCAGACGTTTTTGAGCAGAATGTTTGTACTGCTCCACAACACATGCTTCAACAGAAGCTCAACTGTGTGCCCATCTTCACAGGTGTCAAAATATGATGACTCTTGATCTGCAAGCAGCTGTAATGTGAGTTCGGTGACTAGACGGCGCTGGTTCGGGCTCCTCAAGAACTCCGCTTTCTCGGACACTTGTTCAACAGCAACATAGTTGTGGGTAACAGCATTTACAGCAAACAGCGCTGGGAAAATGAGGCCACCTCGGTCTATATCTTTCACCAAGTGATAGTATTTTTGAGCTGCAGAGACAGTGATAGTCTTGTCGACTGTCAATGCTGCCCGACATTTCGTGCAGTTTAATTTCTTGAGAGTCGCGTAGACTGCATATCCTGCCACGCATACCAGGGCGGGGATAATGTCTTCTATTTTTGACAAGGCATCTCTCGTAACTACAACGTTGCAGTTAGGATGCAGTGTTTCTATCTGCTTTCGCAGATCTTCCCATTGCTCAACGAAGGAGCTATTCGTTCCGCAAGCACTTGCGATTGTGGGCAAAGTATTTTGCAGCCGTAATTTAGTTTCGCTCTCGTAAACTTGCCTAATAGAAACATGATATTGGGCGCCAGCAAGTTGCCTGTATTTCCCGAAGAGGTCTTCTAAGCTGTCCGTCTGGAATTTGCCGAGCAGGACGTATGAAAACTGCAGTTCATCGAAGCAATACCTTCCACCAGTGCATGGGTTGTTTGATGCAGAGAAGCATGGTTTCCTTTGTGAGCACCCCGCTGTCCAGATTCTTCTCTTTCCAAGAATCAAGCCAGTCTAAAATTCTGTAGTGAAAAGCCACCTTTATGTCATCCTCCGAAGAAAAAACTGGCTCTTGAAATCGGTCATTCAGTCGTTTTCCTTTCCATGGGGTTTTAACATTTACAACCTTCCCCCATTTCGCTATAACTTCAATGAAACTCGCTGAATCTTCAGGAAAGAGTAGGTTGTGTCTTTCTCCAAGAGCACGAAGCGCTGGTGGCAGGGAGTCATTAAAAATCTGCAAGGCGAACTTTACATTCTGCCGCTCAAGGCTAGACGGGTACAAGGCTTTTCTAGAGAGCGAGTAACCGTACCTCAAAAGCTGACAGCTTGTAAGCTTCTCTGATTGTAGCAAACGATGCGGTGCGCATGCGTGGAGGCTGGTTGGAATTTTCATTGAAGTCAGGAAAATAAAAGCATAGTTGGTCGGTTTTTTTGGTTGAGCCAATTATTTCGGATGCATTTTAGTATATGCACTCGATCAATTACAAAAAAGAGAGGCCTTGATGGGTCAGAGGGGTGCGGATATAAAATTGCATTTGTTTGTGGCGTTGCAAACTGAGACATTGCCTTTCTGTTCACTGAATGATTGCCACTGACTACACATAAAATTCTGTAGCCAATGTTTTCAAGCCCACATATCACATCTTTCAGTAAATTGTGCAGAAATTCCCCTTCGGCTTTGTGCACTGGGACGATGTGGGCATGCAATGCTTGAAAGGGCATGCGATGCTCTGTACTATGAAGACGAAAGCACTGGTAGCGACTTCCGATGAATTCAGTGCTGCACCAGTTATATTGCCCCCTTTGTAATCGAAACATGGTTTAATATGGACTTCATCGGCCATCAAGGTAATGAAGCGCTGGCGATCATCGAGTTCCGAGATCCTCTTTGTAACGTAATTCAGGAATGTAGGACCATGATGTTCCAGCCTTGGGTTCATACCGAATGACGAACATATTGACCGAATGGTCATAGGGTGGGGCAGGGTGACATATCCATAGCTGCGGATGTACTTATATGCGTGCGGTTATACCGTAAAAAGAATGCAGCAATAAACCATGAATTCAACGGAGTATCGTCTCCGCTCCTTCTTTAAAAAAAAAAAAAAAACAGGATCAGCTGCTCGCTCAGGAATTCTATCGCTTTGGCTTTGTCGTCGGCTGGTGTCGTGGAAAACTTGTTCAGCAGCAGACGAATAGTGTGCCCGATGTCTTCGTTTGCATCGGCAGAATTTCAATTTAAACTCTTGTCCCAATTCTCAACGTTTTCGAGGAGTTCTATTATTTCTCTTTTGCTTCTGGCTGCACTCGGAATGGACAAGTTAGGGCCCAGTCTTGTGAGCGGCTTCTTCACAAAGAACAGTGTGATACTGAGGTCTGATTTTATTACAATTGAATATTTAATCCGCGGAGCTTCGTCATCTACGATGTGCACCAACATGAGACGCTCACTGGCCTCAATTATATGCCAGAACTGTGACTTATGGCTTCTGACTTCGCTAGCAAGATCCCTTAGGGAGTTGGTTTTGTCCGCTTCCTCGGCATTGCGAAATGTCTGAATTGACTCAGGAATTGCTCTTTGCATTGAAGCAGCTTCCAGGCGTGTTCGCTTCTCCTCTGGCTCCTCTCTTACAGTCTTTGTGCTTGATAGATAACTAGGGCAGCCTGGAAATAATGATGGAATTGCACCTGACCGAAGGCGCAGATGCGACAACTCTGCTGTCGTCACTCGACCTGTAGCATCGTCGACATATGACGCCTCTCGTACGATGTCGTCGTCTGTGAAGGGATGCTCACAGACCTAAAAAGAAATATTTGTCTAATATAAGTAACAGCCTGCTACAAATAAGAACACGTGATCAAATATTAAATACACATTTAGAAGGTACCCAAAACGTTTTGAAAGTTTGGTGGTGCTACAATTTCAAGCCACGAAAGAGAACGAATGGAAAAATTATTCATCTCTTACCCTGGAATGCTCAGAAGGGACGAATGTTTTCCGTGGAATGGCACGTATCTACGATTGCTGCAGCACTTTATCTTGCGGGAACTTAAACACATGAACCTTTGGTCCCGTTTTATAGTTACTTCGGCACTGAGGCACACATTTGTTCGGTATTTTTGCGTTAATGTGGAAGCGTCATCACAGCACTCGCGCACAGAAGAAATAGACGGCAGCCAAATAAGCCGTGAGCACACCATCGGACACGAAAGGCGACTGACGGCTCCTGCCGGAGCCACGTGCAGTGGCTTCCCGGATTCCCCTCTAGGAATTCAAGGACGGCATGCTTGGAGCAGACCGGTTTCTCGCGCCCCGTCGCGACTTCCACGGCAGAGGAGCAGAGCAACACCTTCTCGACTTTTACAAGGCTTGCTCACATCCTCCTCTCCCAGCCGTCTACGTCACGCTAGTTGTCCTGTTCTCCCAACAGCATTAGCGTTTGGACGCAACATCGCTCCTGTCCCGTGGCGTTTCTTGGCGAGCGTTCCAGTGTGTAATTGCAGATGGCAGGAACGCTCCTGTCGCGTAGCGTTCTTTGGCGCGCGGTGGTGTTGGTTGAGCAGAGCCGCGTCGCGACACCGGCCTCATCCTTGTGTCGTTGTTGTGGCGTCAGCTCTCAGCGCAGAGGCCTTAAGTTCGTCTAGGTGGTGTTGTTCAGATGACCACAGAACCAGTGTGACAGATTCAGCGCCTTTCCCTTCCTGTGAACCAATTATTATTTATTTGGGATGGAATGGCGCTGTATCTGTCACACTAGTTTCTGTGGGCACCTGATCGCGCCGCAAGAGAATGAAGGAAGGTGGGAGGGAAAGTGGAGCTGGTAACGAGGTGGAACGCCGACGACGCGAAACGCAGGAGCGGGGGCCAAAGAGCTGCGCTTTAAAGTTGCCGCAGTGGAAGGCTTCGAACTAGGGGGCCTCGATGCGCGCGCCCTCGAAGGGTAGAGACAACTCCGCTATATTTTGGCTCACCCTTCTCATAGCGCTTCAGGAGCGTTCCCGTTATCTGCTATCCTAATCTTGACCTCCCGCCAAGGAACGGCACGCGACGAGCGATGGCGTACCATCCAAACTTCAGTGAACTAGTAATCCAAACGCACAATTTCAGAGAAAGTGGTAGATACTGCGCCTTTCCTTCCGTACAGTGGCTGTACCTTCAGAAATCTCATATTGTCTAGTGTTCCAGCCATCTGCAATCCTAAACTTGAACGCGCGCCAAGGAACGCCACGCAACAGCCGCCGCAAAAGCGGGACACTTGCGTGGACTCAAATATGGAGGCGTAGAGGCGGCACTGACGCTTTCAAAGAATTTCCCCACCCTCCGGAGCGGCGGAGGGGGCGCGCGTATCGAGGCACCCTACTTGGAATCACCACGCAATACAGGCTTTCGCCTCATCCAACTTTAGTGGTGTAAATTGCCCCCTAGAATTCTTTTCCTCTTTTGCTTTGACAGACGATCTCTTCACGTTCGCGTTGCGACCGCAGATTTCAGGTGCCTTCGTATCGTAAGACCCCCGAATGCAGAGATCTAACTTGAAACGCACTTGAACATGAGCAAGTCAGCTTGAAGCACCGAGCCCACTTCAAAACGCCCAAGTCGGCCAGCGCGTTTCAGAGACCCTCACCACGACTTGGTTCGTTAAGTCAAGCACGTGCTTGACTTGACGGGCACGTTGGGCGTCTGAGGCCAAGAGTAACAAACATATCAATATATTAGCGCGCATTATACGGCAATAAAACCGCGTATTTCAATTCGCTTTCATAAATGAACAGTATGTATGAATGAGTTTTGTAGATAAACACTGACAGTGGGAATTGTATATTAGCGCTGCCCGCTGAGTACGCATGAATGATGTTCTTGGTTGACAACCGGCACCGCAGACGACCGTCAGCATCGCCATCAGTTCCGTTGCTGTTTACGAAGCTGTGCTAGCTGTGCTGTAGAACTTAGGAAGCGCTAGGGGACTATGTCTCAGCCGTCAGATTCGTCACTAGAAGATTCCGGCTCTCAGAGGAAAGCAGCCCCTCGATTTACGTACCAGGAGAGAGCGCTGCTAACAAGTTTGGTTGGCGAACACAGGTACGTTGTGGAGTTTAAAACGATGTACGTTGCTTCGCTAGCGAAGAAGAAAAAAGTGTGGATAGAGATCGCGCGGCTCTTTAATTCCAATCACGGAGAGATCCGGCGCGACCACCACCAGCTGAAAAAATGCAGGAATAATCTGAAGCAGAAATCCAAAGAGGAGGCTGCAAAGTAAAAGAGAGATCGCCACAAGACGGGTAAGTGCTGTTAGCATGGTCTGCATATATTGTGCTTTGGACAAGTGCATGAAATTTCATCTCATTGTGCATAATTTACCAAGGCCGAAAGCAACGGGTCCATATATTTCTACTAAGCTCGGGAGCACGTTTTCCACGGAGCTGACGCGCTGCACTGCAATGCAGCGCGTCACCACCGCGCGCCAAAGAACGCTACGCGACAGGAGCGTTCCTGCCACCTGCAATTACACACTGGAACGCTCGCCAAGAAACGCCACGGGACAGGAGCGATGTTGCGTCCAAACGCTAATGCTGTTGGGAGAACAGGACAACTAGCGTGACGTAGACGGCTGGGAGAGGAGGATGTGAGCAAGCCTTGTAAAAGTCGAGAAGGTGTTGCTCTGCTCCTCTGCCGTGGAAGTCGCGAAAGGAAAGCCAGACACGTGAATGATCCGCTTTTGGATAAACATGTTGTTTGAGTAGTTAGGGGACAAAGGCAAGTGTTCAGCCCTCAGCTGCGTCTTATCGTGGAAGTCTGCGTAACCAGAGCAGAAACACCCGTGAAATTGAGGCGAACATGAATCGATGAAATGCTCCTGGCCCGCTAAGCTGCCATCACATGCGAGCAGAGATTCTATAGCTGGCAGTGGCGTATAAAGGTAGCAGTGTACTTCGTTTTTGTATGGGACCATTTTAAGAACAGTTGGCATAAAGGACAAAACAATAGGGAATGTCTAGGTAAATCTACTGCTTTAAAACTTGCTTCAATATGCCTAAACTTTTTTTTTTCTGTTTAGGAGGAGGATCAGCACCTGCTACCATGTCACCCCTAAGTGGTGGTAATCGCCAGCCACGTAAGTACCCGGATCCAAAATGAGTACGATTCAGATGGGGCTAGTGATCTGCCACCAGCTGATAGCTTGCCCGTGATGAGGCTCTTGCAGCCCATGGTAGATGGGTCAGGGTGTGAGGGCCCACGTAGCGAGGCGGCAGTATACTACACAGGTAAAGCATTTCGCATGTTGAAGGTTGAAGAAATCATTTGTCTCCTTTGAGGGGAATTTGCCGCCTCGTTCAAGAACTATGTCCAACCACAATTTTAAGGACATTATGTGAATTTATACAGCACAAGGTTAACTTCACGTTTTTAAAGCTTTAAATTTTGCTGCTTACGAATCTGCTCATCTCTGTAGTTTGTTGATGCTTATCTAGTGTGCGGAGCATTAGCGTGGAATTCACTACACTTTTTCTAAGCAGCATCACTGACCGCAATGTGCACATAGGCAAACTGTATAGTAACTTTCATGCAGGCAGCATGAGCATTAGAAATGAAAAGGCATTGCTAAGTGCAGAAAGATACCGTTATTGTGTCAATCATTTAGTTGCATTGTAATTATGATACAGTTTTGCATTGCCAGTTGTGCCTAATTTATAACATGCAGATTATATCATACAAGGAACATAGATTCCAGTGCATGAAGTTTGAGTACAATTACAAGAATGGCACTGCCCCTACCAACACATGCCACACTTTTGTCGTTTTCTGGTTAAAGACTGCTTTGTTAGATCATAAAAAAACAGGAGTTTCACTGTACCTGACATACAGCTCGCATAATCCTTGGCATAAATTGGAATACTTTAATTTCACTCTTTTGTGTTCCCCACTGTAGATAACATATGTGCAGCTAATAAGCTAGACAAGGAGTGTTTTAGGAGCATGTATTTATTTTGACCCACATATATCGCTGTTTCTTTATTACAGATGATGAGAATTGGGAAGAAATCGTTAATGATCAGGCATTACCAGCTGGTACTATTGAAAGTGGGGCAAGTACTGCAGCTCCCGAAGCTACTGAAAATAGCAATGCATCTTCATCTGCCACGCAGCCTGGCAATATGCAAAACATCATTGCAGCGGATTGATGCAATGCTTCTGCTTCTTAGCCTGACTAATAGGTCCACCGCTCCTAATTCAGTGGCTGCTGCTGATAATAGCAGGGTACCGAGAGGGCGCATGGTTCTACTCGGAAAATCTATCGAGGAGGAGAACGGCATGAGAGCTTCTCGCTTCCGTGAGGAACATGATGTGCGCATAAAACTGCTGGTGGTGGACCATCAGAGTGTTCTGGAGGAACGCGAAAGGACAAAGGTGTTCGAAGACAACAGTCGTCAACTTGAGCTCCAACAAAAAAAGCTGAAATTAGATAACCTCCAGCAGAAACACAAATTGGCGATGGAAACTCTAAAGAAAAAAAGCGAACTTAAGGTTGAAATTCTTCAAATAAAAATATTAAGCTTAAGCACCTAAAGAGGCTGCGAGAGGCAGCAAAATAAAGAGTAGCTTAACCTCAACAAAACTGGAAACTGTCTGAATGAATGCGCACACAAACAGTATACAGAAAGGTTACATTAAGTACTTTTTACGTGCACAAACACACAGCTTTGTTGCTCACCTCCTTGCATGTTTGACAAGCTACCACAACCAAAAAAGTGGTAGGAAGGTTATGCAGCACTCCTTTTCTGCTAGCATGGCTAGTAATGATAATCTGATGTGGAGATCATGTTTATATATGAAATTGCCGAACAGTATATATAACTTGAGATATGAACTCTATTCAACAAATATGAAGATAATTCCTTAACACTACAAAGTTGTTCTCCGAGCAACAGATAAAAATATGTGGCGACCCGGGTGATGCCTGGTAGACTGCGAGAAAACATGGGTCTATAAACCCCTTTAAGAAGCCTGCATTCTATCACACAGTAGTATACGCAGCAACACAAATGCAGTCATGCTATGTACACACACCAACATTGCTCTGGGGAATGCTAAACTGTATATAAAAGATACAGTGCCCAAAAACCACAACAATGACAGTATTAGCATGAAGAGAGATAGCCATAGCACCTGCAAAAAAAAAAAACATATTGCTATGCTGCGCAAAGCTTTCACAGCACGCAAAACACTGATGCACTCACATTACGCAAGACACAACCACGGGTTAAAAAAAAGCACAGGACACATTCGACGTCGAAACAGACCGCTGCGAAGGATTCGGGCCTCAAGTTCGTCAAGGCACCCACACACACACTTTGTCTGCCTCTTCTTCATTCATTCGACTCGTAGCATTACAATGACTGCAGCACATATTCCACCCTCTGTATGGCGATTCTGCTTCGAATCCAGGTACACAAATATGTAGCGATGATCCAGTTGCTTGGGCAGGTGAAGTCACTGCGTCTGGTGAAGTAGCTCACACCACTTGAAACGAAATAAAACAGAAAGCTGAGAAACTTATCGAGGTAGCTAAGACATTCCATCTACCTTTTTCTGGGCGGGCATACCTAAGTAATACCAAAATTGTTGCGCCCCCTCTTTACATAGCCAAATTGGCCTGTCTTCCTCGCAGATTTCTACAGAGGTTAGCTACGGCTTGTGGGTCGGTCCTTTGGAACGAGTGTTTCGAAGGCTCTTGTCCCCTTACTCTTTATCCCCTTACCAACAAAACCCGCCGGGGTGATGCAGTGGTTACGGCGCTCGACTACTGTTCCCAAGGACGCGGGATCGAATCCCGGCCTCGACGGCAGCTTTTCGATGGAGGCGAAAAGCAAGGCGCCCATGTGCTGTGCGATGTCAGTGCATGTTAAAGAACCCCTGGTGGTTGAAATTTCCGGAGTCCTCCACTACGGCGTCTCTCATAGCCTGAGTTGCTTTTGGACGATAAACCTAACAACCCAACCCTTACCAACAAATGGGCGGTTTCAGTATGCCAGACATCGAAATAATGTGCCGCGTGTTGACCCTAAAAGCCACTTAGGGCATCATCGCAGATGTATAAAGCACGTATTCAGTACCTGATGGGGACCTCACGTCGTCTATTTGGAATGGCGGTGTGCACTGTCCGGCGGCTGAGACACCACCAAAGGTTTACATATACATTGTGAAATCGTATAACGTACTGCAAAACACGTTACTAAACTTTGACCGTAAGAAAATGGTTGGTTGGTTGGTTTGTGGGGTTTAACGTCCCAAAATGACTCATGCTATGAGAGACGCCGCAGTGGAAGACTCCACTAATGACGCCCCCCCCCCCCCCCCCCGACTGATTTAAATGCTTGGCTATGAAATGTTTGGAAAACGATAAGCGCGGGAAGGCTTATAGAAGAAAAAAAACGGAATCTGATGATCACTGCCTCTCTCCCCAGTGATCTCCGCGGTTTCATTTGGTTAAAAGAATGGCAGGCTCTACCAACAGCCGACCGCCTTACGTCGTGAGTCGTAGAACCCCCCTCCACATACCCGCAGTGCGGTCAAACAGAAACTTTGAATCCTGCTTGGCAGTACTATTGTGTAACCCGCACGTTCTGGCGCTTATTGACGCGCATGTTTCATGTCAGATTGCAGTGGCGGGGTCGCAACAAGGACAGTTCCATAGAGCTTATTGTGTGCATAGGCACGGATGTACTTTGGAGGAGGAGGGGCCTGGCTGTTTCCAATGCTGTATGGGATAAGAACAATGCTTTACACACATTTGAATGAAAAACTGACAGCTGGGGGAGGAAGAATTCCAGCGACAATTTTCTACAAGATTTATCCTTGTGAACAGCAGAGTGACCGCGGCCATTCTTCCGTTCTAAGAAAGGCGTTTTAGAGCGAAGCTCTTTGGCGCCTGTTCCTGGGCTTTGCGTCGGCGTCGGCCTCGTAACCTGCTCCGCCCCCCTTTCATCCCCCCATTTCGAGCCGGCGCTTCGGCAACCGGAGCCTTGCAGGAAGAGGTGGGGAGGGGAGGGGGTACACTCAGCAGCGAACGATGGGGGCAGGAGCGAGTGCAGCAACCGGAGATCATGAGGAAAGGAAAGGGGGAGGGGGTGGGGGCTCACCGTAGGCAGCGCTTGCAGCGACTGACTGATGCCGCTGCCGCCGCTAGTGATTCAAGACAACGTGACTATGTAGAACCAACGGAAGAATTTCCTTAGGTGGCGTTGATAAACTGATTGTTATAGGAAGGGAAAGGCATGGTTGGGTGGTGCAGTGGTAAGACGCCCGACTACTGTGCCGCAGCACCCGGGTTCGAAACCGACCTCGGCGGCTGCGTCTCGATAAGAGGCGAAATGAAGAGGTTTCCGTGTGCTTAGCGATGTCAGCGCACGTTAAAGATCCACAGGTGGTCGAAATTACTCCGTAGCCCTCCACTTCGGCTGCTCTTTCTATCTTTCCAATTTCACTCCCACCTTTCTCCCTTCCCTTACGGGCGGCGTTGGTAGAACACCGTCGCCGCCATGCAGAAAGAGGGGGGGGGGGGAAGGGGGGGACTTCCTGCGTGGCGGCGAGGGTGTTGCTTGGTTGCCGAAACGCTACTTCGCTATCAGCGGATCACGGTGCGTGCATCCCATTCTCACTCGCTAGCGGCATCAGTCGCTGCTATCTGTTCGTCGCGCAATGTTTCTAAGGGCCCGCGCGCTACTTCCATACACCTCCCGATTACACAATTACTCCTCTTCATTCCTCCGACCACAAAGCTTCTTGCATGATAGCCAAGAACTGTTAGTGGAGTGTTTCTTGAAGGAACACGTGTGAAAAATTATAAAAAGTCTGTATTTGTACATACGTGTCTTGCTCGAAATCTTTGCCTCAATCTATCAAAAAGGTTCGGTTTGGTTTGGTTTGCGGGGTTTAACGTCCCAAACAACACAGGCTATAAGAGACGCCGTAGTGGAGGACTCAGAAAATTTCGACCACCTGGGGTTCTTTAACGTGCACTGAAATCGCACAGCACACGAGCGCCTTGCTTTTCGCCTCCATCGAAAAGCTTTCTCCGAGGCCGGGATTCGATCCCGCGTCCTTAGGAACAGTAGTCAAGCGCCGTAACCACTGCGCCAACCCGGCGGGCTATCGAAAAGGTGAAACAGCTGTAGAGCTACGCTCAAATTTCGCATTAGGAAGTAACGTAATCGTGGGCAATTTTTTGACTGACGTGATGTCCGAATTTGCACTACACAACGCCGCGCCACACAGCAAACAGAAGCAGACCCAGATGGTTATTAGTACGGCAGGCATCAGCGGAGTTTGAAATTTATTTAGGATAGAAAAGCCGCAGTATCTATCAAAACTCGCGGGCACGTCTACCGTGCTCTAAAGGAAGGGAGGAAGGTGGGAGTGAAAGAGAAAGAGATAGAGGTATCGTAGTGGAGGGTTACGATGCACCGGGCAATACCTGCTTTCACCTCATCGCCCTTTAGTGGTCCAAGTGCCCTCTAGAAGCTTTTCCGGTCAGCTCACGGTTAACAGTTATGTGCAGGAAAAGCAAGGAAGTGCAATTATTCTGTGTCTCCTTCGTAGATGCAGTTTTAACTAACAATTTACCAATTTGGTTCTTCTTGCTCCATCTATTTATTCGCGCTTTGTTACGGCATGAGCGCAGCATTGGTGATTGCGTTCGATTTCAATGTGATGTATTATCATATCGGCTATGCGCTGGTTGAGCTAAACATTCCTTTTGTGCGATCATCGCATTACATGTGATGGGTTTGGGCATGTGCTAGCGTTCGATTGCTTATTTTTGGCTGTGAGGTTGCGCATCTTGTGCATTTATGCTCCGGTGGACTGCAGCCTTAGTGACACATCTTTAAAGGGTTTAATGTTCTTTTTAGACGGCCGCCATGTAATAACAGTGGGCGATTTTAATTGTGTTATAGACTCATACGTAGTTGTTCAAGGCCCTAGAGGGCAACCGACTTGGAATGCACGTGAACTGCAGCGCCTGGCTCAGGATTTCGCACTTCTTGATTCTCATGCTAAGAAAGTCTGGCTCCGCTGGACAGGCCGCCATTGGAAACTGACCCTGGCAACGTTTAATGCTAGAACCCTAGCTAGTGAGCTAGTTTAGCAGTGCTCTTACAGGAACTAGAGGGTATGAAATGGGATGTCATAGGGCTTAGTGAGGTTAGGAGGCCGAATGACGCATATACTGTACTGAAAGATGGGCATGTATTGTGTTATCGAGGCTTACCAGAGGGGCGACAACTAGGAGTAGGTTTCCTTGTCAATAAGTATATAGCGGGTAATATAGATGAATTCTATAGTATTAATGAGAGGGTTGCAGGCATCGTAATTCGGCTTAATAAGCGGTATAAACTGAAGGTTGTACAGGCCTATGCACCTACATGTAGTTATGATGATCAGGCAGTTGAAAGCTTCTACGAAGATGTAGAATCGGCAATGCGAAAAGTAAAGACGCAGTATACTGTACTAATGGGCGATTTCAATGCCAAGGTAGGGAAAAAACAGGCAGGAGACAAGGCAGTAGGTGACTATGGCATTGGTTCTAGGAATAGCAGGGGGGAGTTACTAGTTTAGTTTGCAGAGCGCAATAACTTACGAATCATGAATACCTTCTTCAGCAAACTGAAGAACCGGAAATGGACATGGAAAAGTCCTAACGGAGAGACTAAAAATGAAATCGACTTCATAATGTGTTCAACCCCCGCCATTATGCAAGATGTAGAGGTAATCGGGAAAGTGCGATGCAGTGACCACAGGATGGTGAGGTCCCGAATTAGCCTAAATCTGAAGAAGGAACGCAACAGATTAGTAAGAAAGAAACTCATCAACGAATTAGCGGTGAGGGGGAGGGCAGAAGAGTTCAGGATCTCGCTACAGAATAGGTTTTCAGCTCTATCTGAGGATGGCGACATTACCCTAGAGGCAAGGAACAATAATTTCAGAGATATCATTGCTGAGTGCGCGGTAGAAGTAGGCGGTAGGATAGTTAGAGAGGATACCGGTAAGCTGTCTAAGGAGACGAAAGATTTGATTAAGAAACGCCAGAGTATGAAAGCTTCCAATCCAACAGACCAGATCGAATTGGCCGAGATATCAAAGCTAATCAATAAGCGCAAGGTGGCTGATATTAGGAAGTATAACATGGAGAAAATTGAGCATGCTGTAAAGAACGGGGCAAGCCTTAAAGCGGTAAAGAAGAAATTGGGCATAGGCAAAAACCAAATGTATGCGATAAGGGACAAGGCGGGCAACGTCATCACTAATATGGAAAAGATAGTCAAAGTAGCCGAGGAGTTCTATACAGATCTCTACAGTAGCCAAAGTAGTGAGGACCGTAATGAGATTGGCGGTAGGGAAAAACAGTCATACGTTCCACCAGTGACGAAGGACGAGGTCAAGAAAGCACTAGAAACTATGAAAAGGGGGAAATCAGCTGGAGAGGATCAGATAACTACAGATTTGCTGAAGGACGGGGGGGATATCGTGCTAGAAAACCTGGCCACCCTGTATACGCAGTGCCTGGTGTCATCGACGGTACCGGAACCATGGAAGAATGCAAACATTATCCTCATTCACAAGAAAGGGGACTCTAAGGACCTTAAAAATTACAGACCAATCAGCTTACTGTCTGTTACGTATAAGGTATTTGCTAAGGTAATCGCTAATAGAATCAGGACAACCTTAGACTGCAATCAAGCAAAGTATCAAGCAGGGTTTCGGAAACGGTACTCTACTATCGATCATATCCATACCATCAATCAGGTGATAGAAAAATGCTCGGAATATAACCAGCCCTTATACAGAGCATTCATTGATTACGAAAAAGCATTTGACTCAGTTGAAACCTTGGCGGTGATGCAGGCATTGCGAAATCAGGGGGTAGACGAGCCATACGTGAAAGTGCTGGAAGATATATATAGCGGCTGCACAGCAACCATAGTTCTGCATAAAGAAAGTAACAAAATTCCCATAAAGAGAGTTGTTAGGCAAGGAGACACAATCTCCCCAGTACTATTCACAGCTTGTTTAGAGGAAGTATTCAGAGACTTGGAATGGGAGCAGTTAGGGATAAGGGTAGATGGAGAATACCTCAGTAATCTGCGATTTGCTGATGACATTGCCTTGCTAAGCAACTCGGGGCATGAACTGCAAATAATGATTGATGACCTAGACCGGAAAAGTAGAAAGGTAGGCTTTAAAATCAATATGCAGAAGACTAAGGTAATGTTCAACAGCCTCGGGAAGGAACAGCAGTTTACATTAGGTAGCGAAATACTGGAAGTAGTAGGCGAATATGTCTACTTAGGACAGGTAGTAACCGCAGACCCGGACCACGAAAAGGAAATAACAAGAAGAATACGATTGGGATGGAGCGCATTTGGCAAGCACTCGCAGATTATGACTAGCAGCTTACCGGTATCGCTCAAGAGGAAAGTATACAACAGTTGCTTCTTGCCTGTACTCACCTATGGGGCTGAAACGTGGAGGCTAACCAAGAGAGTTCTACTTAAGTTGAGGACAACCCAGAGGGCTATGGAACGAAAAATAGTAGGGGTAACATTAAGAGATAGAAAGCGTGCAGAGTGGGTCAGAGAAATAACTCAAGTTACCGACATTCTAGTAGAAATTAAGAAGAAGAAATGGACATGGGCAGGACATGTAGTGCGAAGAGAGGATAACCGATGGTCGCTGAGGGTAACAAACTGGATTCCAAGGGAAGGAAAGCGTAGCAGGGGGCGGCAGAAAGTTAGGTGGGCGGATGAGATTAAGAAGTTCGCAGGGGTCAAGTGGATGCAGCTAGCACAGAACCGGGTTAAGTGGAGAATTATGGGAGAGGCCTTCGCCCTGCAGTGGGTATTATCAGGCTGATGATGATGATGATGATTCTCACGAACTCATGCAAGGGTCGCATTTCTGCTGGACATGGCGTCGTGGTTCATCTGCGAGCAGGTTAAAGCACGCATATGTGCCACAGTCCCTTTCAACGTATGTGTCGGCAATGGATGGTGTGGCCTTGCCTCAGCGGCTCATTCATATTTCTGACAACCAGGCAGTCATGCTCAGCCTTTCCATTCCTAGCGCTGGCTCATTTCGTTCGTGGCGTTTTGAGGTGTGCGTACTACACGATTCGCGTTCACATGAGAGGTTGTCGCGAGCTTTACGCGTCTCGCTTTCTGACGGTGCTCAAAATGGATGGGACACGCTCAAATCAATTTAGCGCGTGCACAGTTTGGTAGAGGGTCGTGAACTACGTCGTCGCGTGTGGAGCCGGTAGACACGGCTGCGAAGATCCGCATCACGCACAGAGCGGGTTGGCATACTCTTCTGATGCTCGCCTGATGCGACGAGTTATATAGCCGGTATCAGTGCCTTATTGGAGCGTCGTTCCTTTCGGTGGCGGTCTGGCGTGGAAGATGATTTGCGCGAAGAACTTCCATAGCTCTGCGTTGAGCGCAGCACCGCACACTGCGTCCCATCAAACTAGGGAGTGTATTCGTTTCTTGACGCACTTCAAAGGTATGGCGTGTTCAGATGCTACGATTGATGTAGAAGCTGTAGAGACGCATCCAATGTTAGCTGGGTTGCCACCGGTCAGCCCGGAGATATACATGATGTGCTTTGTGCACTTCCCTCTTTAGAAGAGGTAAAGACGGCATAGAGAAAGAGATTGGTAAAGACGGACACTCGGCGAAAATTGGCCCCAGGAAATGACACGCGACCTTTTGAGGCGCGATTGATGGATGGCGGCACCAGCGTGGACATGCGCGGACGCACACGCGGCGGCACTCGCTGCAGCGGTAGCCCGCCGGAGCAGGCGACATAAAGTTGTCGAAGGTAGCGAGCGGTTGTCTGCTCGTGCCTCGTCGCGCTTGTGCGGCACAGACCGCATATTTTTATCCCTTGTGGGCTGCTACGAGGAACAACTGGGGTTTGGAACGACGGCAAGGTGAGCAACGTTTTTTGCTAAACTACGCTGCATTTCAAGCAGTTTACGCTGACCACACCAGCCGGTGCCAATTAAGTTTCGCAGCTCGTGAACAGGGGCGCCGGATGTTCAGGCGCAGTTCGTGACGCTCCTGCAGTTTCCAACCGCGGCGAGGTTTAATATGTTGTGTGCCTGCGAAGAAGCGGCATTTCGAACAGTTTATCTCAGCACGCTGGACAAAGCATGTGAAGGCACCAAAGCACGCCGTTGCGCCAACATGGCGTATTAGCCGGCCGGTGTGGCCAGGCCCGACGCTGTTTTCCGAACGGCTAGTTTTCCTAAGTGTCGCGTTTAACAGGGCGACGGTAATTCGAGAAATGTTGCATTCTTGACTTTCTTGTCAAACTGCGCAGTATTTCAGGCAGTTTAGCTCAGTACGGCGGCGACTGCGCTTCACTAAGTCGCGCGTGAAGGGCAAGATAACAGGCATGACAAGGTGTGCTGGCCGTAGTGACGTGACATATGCGTGAGGCGGTTTTGCGAACGGCTAGTTTTGTATGGTGTCGCGTTTAACAGGGCAACCAGTGAGAAATGTTTCATTCTTGTCGACAACTGCGAGGTATTTCGGGCAGTTTAGCTCAGCACAGCGGTCTGTGCCTCACAAAGTCGCGTATGAAGGGCAACCCAACATGGCGTGCTCGCCGGCCGCGGTGAGGCCAGGCCGCGGTTTAGCGAACGGATAGTTTTGCGTGCTGTCGCGTTTAACAGGGCAACCAGTGAGAAATGTTTCATTCTTGTCGACAACTGCGAGGTATTTCGGGCAGTTTAGCTCAGCCAGCGGTCTGTGCCTCACAAAGTCGCGTATGAAGGGCAACCCAACATGGCGTGCTCGCCGGCCGCGGTGAGGCCAGGCCGCGGTTTTGCGAACAGCTAGTTTTGCGTGGTGTCGCGTTTAACAGGGCAACCAGTGAGAAATGTTTCATTCTTGTCGACAACTGCGAGGTATTTCGGGCAGTTTAGCTCAGCACAGCGGTCTGTGCCTCACAAAGTCGCGTATGAAGGGCAACCCAACATGGCGTGCTCGCCGGCCGCGGTGAGGCCAGGCCGCGGTTTTGCGAACAGCTAGTTTTGCGTGGTGTCGCGTTTAACAGGGCAACCAGTGAGAAATGTTTCATTCTTGTCGACAACTGCGAGGTATTTCGGGCAGTTTAGCTCAGCACAGCGGTCTGTGCCTCACAAAGTCGCGTATGAAGGGCAACCCAACATGGCGTGCTCGCCGGCCGCGGTGAGGCCAGGCCGCGGTTTAGCGAACGGATAGTTTTGCGTGCTGTCGCGTTTAACAGGGCAACCAGTGAGAAATGTTTCATTCTTGTCGACAACTGCGAGGTATTTCGGGCAGTTTAGCTCAGCCAGCGGTCTGTGCCTCACAAAGTCGCGTATGAAGGGCTACCCAACATGGCGTGCTCGCCGGCCGCGGTGAGGCCAGGCCGCGGTTTTGCGAACGGCTAGTTTTGTGTGGTGTCGCGTTTAACAGGGCAACCAGTGAGAAATGTTTTATTCTTGTCGACAACTGCGAGGTATTTCGGGCAGTTTAGCTCAGCACAGCGGTCTGTGCCTCACAAAGTCGCGTATGAAGGGCAACCCAACATGGCGTGCTCGCCGGCCGCGGTGAGGCCAGGCCGCGGTTTTGCGAACGGATAGTTTTGCGTGGTGTCGCGTTTAACAGGGCAACAAGTGAGAAATGTTTTATTCTTGTCGACAACTGCGAGGTATTTCGGGCAGTTTAGCTCAGCACAGCGGTCTGTGCCTCACAAAGTCGCGTATGAAGGGCAACCCAACATGGCGTGCTCGCCGGCCGCGGTGAAGCCAGGCCGCGGTTTTGCGAACGGATAGTTTTGCGTGGTGTCGAGTTTAACAGGGCAACCAGTGAGAAATGTTTCATTCTTGTCGACAACTGCGAGGTATTTCGGGCAGTTTAGCTCAGCACAGCGGTCTGTGCCTCACAAAGTCGCGTATGAAGGGCAACCCAACATGGCGTGCTCGCCGGCCGCGGTGAGGCCAGGCCGCGGTTTTGCGAACGAATAGTTTTGCGTGGTGTCGCGTTTAACAGGGCAACCAGTGAGAAATGTTTCATTCTTGTCGACAACTGCGAGGTATTTCGGGCAGTTTAGCTCAGCACAGCGGACTGTGCCTCACAAAGTCTTGTATGAAGGGCAACCCAACATGGCGTGCTCGCCGGCCGCGGTGAGGCCAGGCCGCGGTTTTGCGAACGGATAGTTTTGCGTGGTGTCGCGTTTAACAGGGCAACCAGTGAGAAATGTTTCATTCTTGTCGACAACTGCGAGGTATTTCAGGCAGTTTAGCTCAGCACAGCGGTCTGTGCCTCACAAAGTCGCGTATGAAGGGCAACCCAACATGGCGTGCTCGCCGGCCGCGGTGAGGCCAGGCCGCGGTTTTGGAAACGGATAGTTTTGCGTGCTGTCGCGTTTAACAGGGCAACCAGTGAGAAATGTTTCATTCTTGTCGACAACTGCGAGGTATTTCGGGCAGTTTAGCTCAGCCAGCGGTCTGTGCCTCACAAAGTCGCGTATGAAGGGCTACCCAACATGGCGTGCTCGCCGGCCGCGGTGAGGCCAGGCCGCGGTTTTGCGAACGGCTAGTTTTGTGTGGTGTCGCGTTTAACAGGGCAACCAGTGAGAAATGTTTTATTCTTGTCGACAACTGCGAGGTATTTCGGGCAGTTTAGCTCAGCACAGCGGTCTGTGCCTCACAAAGTCTTGTATGAAGGGCTACCCAACATGGCGTTCTCGCCGGCCGCGGTGAGGCCAGGCCGCGGTTTTGCGAACGGATAGTTTTGCGTGGTGTCGCGTTTAACAGGGCAACCAGTGAGAAATGTTTCATTCTTGTCGACAACTGCGAGGTATTTCGGGCAGTTTAGCTCAGCACAGCGGTCTGTGCCTCACAAAGTCGCGTATGAAGGGCAACCCAACATGGCGTGCTCGCCGGCCGCGGTGAGGCCAGGCCGCGGTTTTGCGAACGGATAGTTTTGCGTGGTGTCGCGTTTAACAGGGCAACAAGTGAGAAATGTTTCATTCTTGTCGACAACTGCGAGGTATTTCGGGCAGTTTAGCTCAGCACAGCGGTCTGTGCCTCACAAAGTCGCGTATGAAGGGCAACATAACATGGCGTGCTCGCCGGCCGCGGTGAGGCCAGGCCGCGGTTTTGCGAACGGCTAGTTTTGTGTGGTGTCGCGTTTAACAGGGCAACCAGTGAGAAATGTTTTATTCTTGTCGACAACTGCGAGGTATTTCGGGCAGTTTAGCTCAGCACAGCGGTCTGTGCCTCACAAAGTCGCGTATGAAGGGCAACCCAACATGGCGTGCTCGCCGGCCGCGGTGAAGCCAGGCCGCGGTTTTGCGAACGGATAGTTTTGCGTGGTGTCGAGTTTAACAGGGCAACCAGTGAGAAATGTTTCATTCTTGTCGACAACTGCGAGCTATTTCGGGCAGTTTAGCTCAGCACAGCGGTCTGTGCCTCACAAAGTCGCGTATGAAGGGCAACCCAACATGGCGTGCTCGCCGGCCGCGGTGAGGCCAGGCCGCGGTTTTGCGAACGAATAGTTTTGCGTGGTGTCGCGTTTAACAGGGCAACCAGTGAGAAATGTTTCATTCTTGTCGACAACTGCGAGGTATTTCGGGCAGTTTAGCTCAGCACAGCGGTCTGTGCCTCACAAAGTCGCGTATGAAGGGCAACCCAACATGGCGTGCTCGCCGGCCGCGGAGAGGCCAGGCGCGGTTTTGCGAACGGCTAGTTTTGTGTGGTGTCGCGTTTAACAGGGCAACCAGTGAGAAATGTTTTATTCTTGTCGACAACTGCGAGGTATTTCGGGCAGTTTAGCTCAGCACAGCGGTCTGTGCCTCACAAAGTCGCGTATGAAGGGCAACCCAACATGGCGTGCTCGCCGGCCGCTGTGAGGCCAGGCCGCGGTTTTGCGAACGGCTAGTTTTGCGTGGTGTCGCGTTGCATTTACCGGAACAACTTTAAAGTGAGAACTGTTTTATTACGCTGCAACCTTCATTGCTTCAGCTGTTCAGTGCTTTTTAGGAATATTGTCAATTTAGTGGCTGTTATTTCACGCACTGTAGAAATGCATTTTCAGACAGGTTCAATTAGCCTGCATTTCCTGACCTCTACGTTGCAAGATTAGCTTTTGTATCAATTTTTGCGAATGACAGCTTTTCTGTTCTGGACCATAACTGCTGCTCGCCAAGTCTTCAGTACGCACCCACATGCACAGATGTGTGCGCGGTGCAGTGACCTTGCATTTCATTGCAACCTCCCTAGTAGCACACTTTGTTGCCTCAATGTGGCCGCAATGTTTGCTTTCAACATTGCCTTAACGTGGCTAGTGTCCTCTTTTTGCCACGTTAATGCAACATACATAAGACAACATTGCACCAATGTTCGAACAACCTTTAGTCAATGTTAAAGCCACTTATGATGACGATATTAAGGCAACATGGCTGCAACATTTTCTTAATATTAGTACAACGTTTTATTCGCACACATGCAAAAATTCCCATGACAACGTTAGTGCAATATAGCTGCAAAGCTATTGTATTGTTTCAGAAACTTTCAGGCAGCATTCCAAGTAACAGAAATATTCCACTGCATTGATGGCTATCAATGCTTGCTGTTCAATAAAATTATTTCGTGAAAGGCTAAACCATGTGCAATGGTATCGTCGCACGACAATGGTTATGGTAGCTTAAGGTCGCAAGAATGAACAACTGAACATTATTAGTTGCCATACGGCAGTGCGGTGCAGCGGAGTATGAATACCTAGAAGGCTGCACTGGTCAACACAGTTTTTCCCTACGTTTCAAGCTGCTTGCTCTGAATATGACCTTAAATGTAATATTCATCAGCTCTGTACCAGCGCTCATTTAGATACTGTAAGCTGCTGTGACCTGAAAGTGGCCCTGAAAGTGGTTATTCTGGCAATTAGAATGATTTATATATATGCATGTGCATTACAAATAACCATCAATTGTTTTTAGCGCTATTTTATTTGTCAAGAATTCATTCAATTAGCCTAACAGCAAGCTTCAGATTCCAGTATACTCCTTATCTTGACATACAGGAGCTAATTTCACAAATGTAAAACATTTACTTCAAAAGAATTGTTTTATGCAGAAGCTTGCAACAATCATGCAGAATAGCACACAGCCGATTTGGCTACTCAAGAACAGGAAGCACAAATGTCAACAGTTACTCAACTTGAGTTTTACCAACATGATATTTCAGTTATTTATTAATTGTAGAAACTTGCAACAAAATATAAAACAGCAGTACAGCCTATTCAGAAAAACGAAGCAGATATATAACATACTCAACATTTACACAGGCACATTGGCATAGGTTGAAAAATGTGCAACATGGGCCTACATTTCACAGACAAGATTTATTTTATTTAATTACTTTATAAAGTAACCTGCAACAAAGCTACAAAACAGCACACAGGCTACTCAGGAACAAGAACCAGAGATAATGTTTTGAAAAGTTACTGGGCACATTAGCATGACATGAAAATGCACCCCCCACCCCTCAACTTGCATTTGTAAATATAAAACTCTTTAGTAAACTATTCACACAAACACTATAGCACAGTATATCACTATTTTGTACAGAAACTTGACACAAATATACAAAGTAGGAGTACAGCCTAGTTCAGTATTCAGAATCAAGCAGATGCATTATAACAGTAGAGTCATTACGACTAGTTTAATCCTTCCCTTCTTTGGCCATGCGCCATTGCACTGAACAGTTTAGTATGTCTAGATTGTGCCCTGGTAGCCTCTAGCTGGTCACGATGAGGGTCTCCTCGAAATCATGATGTTAGAAGTGAAGCTGCATCCCTGAAAAAAAAATTGCTAAGCTTAGCATCTTGGTGGGCACATCTTTAATTACAAAATTTTTACTCTGCTCTATGACACAGACAAGGACAGCTCTGTACAGAAAATTTATGTCCAATTGGTTGGCTCAAACCAAAATAGAGAAAAAACTGCCCTTCCCAGGCACCATGTGCATATCCTAAAGACCTGTGCAACATACCATTCTGAAAGTGACTAAAAATGCATAATTACATAAAAACATTGACCTTTCATGCCATCTAAAAGGCCTCAAATGTAAGCGAATAATTTGCAAATAATAATTTCCATTCCACCGCCTCACAGCGATGGCCAGTGCTGCTGTCTCACTCAAATCCTGCCTTAAGACAAGTGGACCTACTGGTGTCAGCCGTGGGGATGGCTACTGACTTGCCTAAAATCACAAGGATGCTTGGAGATGAAGGCGCAGCCGGCTGGAAGTGATAGCACATCACTCTCTGTCTTCCCTCAATTGTGCTATGGCAGATGGCCAAAAAAATTGAACCAAACAAAAAGGGCAGAACCAGCCTGTGGTCTATGCCTCACTGCTGTGAAAGGCAAAGTTACTAACGGGCTATACTTCCTGTGCTACATAAGCTAAATCACAAACTTTTGTGGAATGATAATGGGCGGAGAGGTAAAATGGATACAGCTAGTACAGGACAGAGTTAATTGGAGGAATATGGAAGAGGCCTTCGCCCAGCAGTGAGTATAGTCAAGCTGATGATGAAGGGCAATTGGATACCAATCAATATTTCACTTTTCTTACCCTTGGTGCAAACCATTGCACAGTCCCATTAAAGTTGGCTATAGGAGTATGCATAATTAGAAATGAGAGGGCATAGACTTAACTACTAGGCATGATGCAGCAGCGTCAATTTCGAGTGAGGAAATAAACTGTGGTTTCTTGCTTGCAATACAGCTGGATTTACGTGATCTTCCAGCAGAATGCATAAGAACCTGTATGCCCTCACATGAAGTGCAACCTTTAAGTGCAGGCTGTTGGCACTGCTCAAAAATATGAAGGATGGGTAAAAATAAAATAAACATACACTTGCACTGAAGTACCCTTCAAATTAACTAATACTTCCGGTTTCGTCTGCCCTAGACTTCAAACCACAGGTTAAAATTTAAGCTCCTGTAATGCGCGCAATAATATGCATGTATTTATTAAGGAATATCTAGTGTTGGATCCTTTAAATTATGTATATAAAACTGCTAATCATTAAAGTACTCAACTGTCTCTCACCGCTTCTTCTGTCTTGATGGTGCATAACGCAGCCAGTCGGCAATAGAAAGATGTATTTGCGATTCTGTGGCCTGTGCAAATTAATCTTCAGAGTTTCTGTAAAACAATAAAAAAAAAACAATGAATGAATCATTCAAGACAAGGCTGCACTAGTTGGTTTGGGGAAGTGGGTTAGACTAAGAATCTAAGAGAAAGCCTCATGACTTTTGCAGGACAATGGCCTCATCACACTGCATTTAAATGAGGCTTGTACCTAGTGCTGCAAATTAGTTCGTTTTAGTACATAATAATCGCCTAAAATGGGCAAACCAGAAAACCAGCAAAGTTATAGCAGGCCAGGAAAAGCCTATGTTAGCAATATAAAATTATACTGCATATATTCCTTACATAGGAAATTCATTCAGTTCTTTAGAACTATGCATCTGTGAACTGACAGCTAGAAAGCATGGCATGCTGAACTGCAAATGTGCATATGCATGCTACACATGAGAGCTATAATGTGGCACCTGTGGGGACTTGGAGCAGGTGTAGCCCAACAAATGGCCTTTTTCCTTTTCTCCCGGTTAGAGAGAAGTCCTGGGCTAATGTGTCGCACATGCACCTGCGCATGATTTGGCGCACTGAGTCTTGGACAGATGTCCCACCAACTCGAGGGAAATGGGCAATCTAGAAATGAAGACAAATAGTGGTTAGCATTCACATAAAATTTCATGCGTGTGTACTTGCAAAAAAAAATTAACTTACGAGGTCTGTCCTGTTTTTGGGGCCATGAAGCTGCCGCTCCAGTTCCTCTAGACTCTGATGAGTTAACAGAGGAACTAACTCGAGGATGGCACTTTGACAGGTTCTACAGCTGGTGGTTTATTGTGGGTGATAGCGTGCTACACCCTTTGCACGGCTTTTTCGAGATTATCTATCCTGGCTCTTATATCCTTCATTTCCTTGAGCAACATTGCAAGCACGGCTAGAACAGAAACAAGTGTGACAGATACAGCACCATTCCATTCCAGTGAACCAATTACAAATAAATAATAATTGGTTCACAGGAAGGGAAAGGCGCTCTGTCACACTGGTTCAGTGGACATCTGAACCGTGCTGTGAGAAAAAGAAGGAAGGCGGGAGGGAAAGTGGAAAGAGAGAAAGAGAAGCCGTAGTGGAGGCCTGCGGAGTAATTTCTGCCCCCTGGGGATCTTGAACGTGCCTGACATCGCACAGCGCACGGATGCCCCGTCGTTTCGCCTCCATCGAAACGCAGCCGCCGAGGTCGGGTTCGAACCCGGGTACGCCGGCACAGTAGTCGAGCGTCTTACCACTGCATCACTCCGGCGGGGCTGGGTAGTACTACAAAGGCACTGGCTGTAGTCACCTTGCTGCGCACCTCATTTAAGACGGAAGTTCACACCGAAGCTGCTATCAAGTGTGCCTCATAATTAATGCCAAGTATGCGGATGGTGTCACTGTGCGTAATTGGTAGGGCACCATTAAGGCGCGCATCTGGCCTACCAATAAAAGATATTTACTTTTTTCAAAATTGAGAGCAGTCCCAGACACCTTGCCGTATCTGTGAAAACGATGAAGGCAGCGCAGCAGGCTCGCTTCATCACGCAGATACAACGTAATATCATCCGCGTAGACAGTCAGACGCAGCGTGTGACACCCTCGGAGAGGGAGGCCACCGATACTTTGGTCTGTACTTATTGCCCTCAAATAAGGCCCTAAGCTGAGAGCGAGCAAAAGAGGCGAGGGGGGGCAAAGTTGCCGAACACCTTGGGTAGCAGGAAGTGGTGCACTTTCCCACCTATCCATAGCCAGTGTGCTTTGAATGCGATCATACTTGCTTTTAATTAAACATATGAAGCTTTGCGGAAACTGAAAAGCATCCAGAACGCCGAATATGTAGCCATGTTCTATCCAGCCAACGCTTTTTTTTATCTAAAGAAACAAGGATGTCACTAGCTAAGCTTCTCAGTTTGTAATCAATAACGTCTCGAGTGGCACACGACAACTTATTTGCCTGCCAGGAACAAAGCACACCTGATGAAAGCCAATAAGGAAGGCCATCACACCCCTCAAGCGCCGAACCACGATGGCTGCGAAAGCCTTGTAGACTACATTTAGAAGGGAGATCGGCCTCCACTTTTCTGGAGGAGATGACCCAGGATCATGTTTTGGGATCACAATTATTCCCCCATTGAAAAACTGGCCGGAAAATCTAAGTGCTCAAAGCACTGTCGAAGGACATTTGTCGGTGCTGGACCAACAACATTGCAGAAACCCAAATAAAATTCCATACGGAGCCCATCAGGCCCAGGCGCTGACCCGCGTTTTATTGGCTCTAAAGCTTTGTAAAGAGCGGAAACTCCCATAGGGCCCAGCGGCCCATTTGACTGTAGCGCACCAAGCGGCCGGCGGCAACTACTTCCGGTCTTGCTGAAAGGCGCGCGAGTTTAATGCTAGCATGCGCTGCGGCCTTCCCTGGCCTTTCGGCGCATTATTTTGGTTTCACATGGCCTACTAGTGCTTCTATTTATTTTCAGCATGCATAACAACATGAAAAATAAGATTCCCAGTTCTCTAAACTGACAATCAACGCAGCTGTGCCACAGCCTTTGCAAAACAGTATTGCAGAAAAGGCGCAAAGTGCTTTGTGAAATGAACATTTATTTTGCTGCATATAAAACACACAAGAGACGCAACAGATGTAGACGAATGCATTGACAAAACCTGGCACACATTAGGCGATGTGCACAGTACAGAAAAATAAAATACACAACGCGAGAAACAGCACTTAGGTAGAGACAAAAAATAGCATAACGTTGATTTCCGGATTATATGGTAAATGATATGTAACAAAACAGGCATTATACATAAACTACACAGTCCCAGTCGCGGCTACCTTAGCAAGGGTAACTTGATTGTTCAGGGCAGAGAGGAGTACTGACGCTTGGAGGAAGGCCACACCGTTCACTTGACGCATCTACCGTGCTTCGGCTGCAGTCCGCGGGTTCATGCAGTGCTTTTGGAAAAGGAATGAACATGATGCAGAAGCCCTAGTAGCTCAATATGTTTCTGCAACATTGCAGCAACATTGTCAATCTTGTACAATGTTGCGATAACATTGGACTACATTTATCCAACATAACGCGAACACTTTCAACATTCGATAACGTTGCTGTAATGTTAACAAGTAACATGCTGGCAATGTTGCTCTAAAGTGGTCTTTCCACATTGCAGCAATATTGTCAAATGATGTATAAATGTTGAACCACATACGTTGGCATTGATATAGCATTTGCTTCATAGGCTAACTGTCGTTCTTTCAGACTACTTCTGCAGCCGAAGCAGAAAAGCCGGTATTAGGGCACTCCACTCACCTTGTCACTTCCCCGCATGACAATGTTTATTTATTTTTTACATTGATTGCAACCTTCCATGTCATCATGCGATGAACAGTACAAGTGTACTTACCTTGTTACACTGAGATAGAAATATCTGCAATATATTTAGGCTGCTGAAATTGCATTATCTTTCAATTAAACATGCGGACTAAAATTATAACTGCCGAAGAAATTTAGTTCTGCGTCGCGAATCCAAATCAAGTTAAGTCGCGGCCGCGCCGAGAGCTAGTCCTGCCAAACCGCGTGTCAGCGACAGTCGCGGCCGGCGAATTCTTCACGTGTGTTTCCATAGTCTTCTTGCGGTCGCCGTTCTCTTGCTGCTGTGTCTCATTTCACAAGAATTCAGCTGAAATGACGGAGGCCTGCACAGAGGATAACATCAGTGGTGAGTGTTTTCTGACCTACGTTGTTGAGCTGTGCACGTGTTGGCTGGCACAAAGCCAGCAGTGCATATATGCATGTGTTACCCATGCCCTTTGTGATAATTTATGAAAGTGCTACATTCGTTGTATCATGAAGAGAGTGAAGTGTTCACTAAGCGAAGTGTCGATCCGGCAACGACGCTGAAGAATAGCAGAGGCTGTTAATGACGAATTAGAAAACTGTTCGGCGGATGTCAGTCCTGATAATGGTAGTGACAACAGATTGTGCGCAATAGGATAACTGGATCAAGATGCCTTTTCACTGCGTAACGTAATTTTATCCTCTTTATCAGTGCCAGCGGAGGATACAGATGAAAGCCGTAGTTCTCACTTGTCGGACTTTGGCCCCGCTAACAGTGTCTCTGACATAGGTAGTGCAACGTCAAAGTTGTCGCGGATTTTTGACAATGACGAGTTGGTGGAGTATTAAGATAGGATGACAGCTGAGTCTGGTGCCGCTACTCAGTGTATAGAGAAGGACTTGCGTGTATGGGCTATTAATAGTCAATTGCCTGCTTCACACCTTAATTCTCTGCTTGAAGTGTTGAAGCCATACCATCCAGAGTTACCCACGGATGCTAGAACGTTAATAAAGACGCCGAGGCATACTGATCCATCAGTGATGGCCAATGGTCCTTACCACTACTTTGGGATTTCTTGTTCTCTGGAAGAACATGTGGCGCTTGTTCCTGCAGATTGTCAGACGTTGTCACTCATTGTGAACGTAGACGGCCTGCCGATCTCCCGCAGCTCGAGAAGGCAATTCTGGCCGATTCTCGTGCTTGTGAAGGAAAGCTCGCACTCCTCTCCATTTGTTGCTGCTCTTTATGAGGGTGACAGCAAGCCAGGGGATGTGAGCGTATACCTAAGAGATTTTGTCTCCGAAATGAGGAAGCTGCTTGATGAGGGCCGTATATACAATGGAAAGGTCTGTGCTGTGAAAATCCATGCATTTGTGTGTGATGCCTCAGCAAGGGCTTACATAAAATGCATCAAGGGCCACACAGCCTATTTTGGATGTGAAAGGTGCAATCAAAAGGGTGCATACTCTGCACTTGACAGGAAAATAATTTTTTATTCTCATGACAGTCCTTTGCGCACTGATCAAGCTTTCAGAAGATTTGCCCAGGAACATCACCACCATAGCGAGTCTCCACTACAGTGCTTAGGTGTTGGGATGGTCACACAGTTCCCACTAGACTATATGCACCTAGTTTGTTTGGGAGTAATGAAGAAACTACTAACTTGTTACTGGCATCTAAAAAGCCGTCAGCTTCAAAGATGTCATCACAGTCAAAGCTTCATGTATCTGCAATGCTTGCTAGTTTTGGTTTATATGTTCCAAGTGACATGAAGCGTAGGCCACGTTCACTGCAACTTTTAGAGCAATGGAAAGCTGTTGAGTTTAGGAACTTTCTACTCTACTACGGGCCACTTGTCCTCAAAGGAAATTTGGAAAGGAAGTATTATGACCATTTTATGAGGCTTAGTGCTGATATCTATCGCCATCCTTGCATGCCCAGATTACACAGTGCAAAATATGGACTTGGCGGAGAACCTTCTTCAAGAGTTTGTTACTGAGGCTGGCTCCCTATATGGAAAGTGGATCTATGTTTATAACATGCACTCATTGTTGCACCTAGCTGATGACGCCAGAAGATTTGGCCCTCTTGATGACTTTTCAGCCTTCGTTTTTGAAAACTTCCTCTATAAACTGAAGACCCTAGTAAGGACAAAGGCTCGAGCTCTTCAGCAGGTTATCAGGCGCCTCAGTGAGAAACGCCTCATTGGTAATGTTTCCACAGGCTCTCTCAATTCATATCCTAGGCTGTCAGGAGAGCACTCAAATGGACCTGTGCCACCAAGATTTCATGGCAGACAGTACTCTTTGCTAGAGTTCGAGGGAACTGTGTTAAAGCTTGGCAGGCTGGATAATTATGTCCAGCTTAAGGAGGGTCACATTGTATTAGAGACACATGTTGCAATCGGTGTCAGGGGCCAGCATCTGCGGCCATTATTTCAAAACTTTGGCCGACTTGTATTCACGTCCATTGCCATCGTCAGAGCTCCTGGTTTTTGCTGCCAAAGATCTTTCACAAAATCTGTCTGTGCGGCCTATTGATGAAATCAGAAATAAATGCATGTGCTTGCCAAGTGGAGGAGATAATTGAGCAGTGTTTCCTCTTCTGCACACATGCCGTGGTTCAGTCCACTGAGATGAATGGGCTAAATAAGACAAGTATAGGCAATACTGGTATACTTGTCATATTTAAATTGTACATTTCATTGGACTTGCTCTTCTCAAGGTCATGTGATTGAATCCTTGCCACAGTGGCTGCATTTTGATGGAGTGAAAATGCCCGTGTTCTGTGTTATGTCAGTGTATGTTAAAGAACCCTGAATGTCAAAAATTGGCAGCTTTTCACTTTTGTGTCCCTCAAAGTCCATGTGCAGGTTCAGAAAGTTAAACCTCAGATTGTGTCATATTGTTACCTGCAGTACAAGCGTAGCGGTTGCATTGTGGAATAATGGGGAAGGCAATATTTTCAGAAATTACTAGTTGATTTCGTAATATATAAACCTTGTCTATCAGGAAAGGGAAGCCACATTAATTGACCAAGAGTGATGCGAGAAGGGATTAAGGCGAGTTTAAAGATGGGAAAAAAATTATAATGGAGGGCTACTGATAAATTTCAACCACCCATGGTTATTTAACCTGCACTGACATTCCACACCACATACATGTTTTTCGCATTTCATCTTCATCAAACTGCACCCACCATGGCAACGATTCCATCGTGCTAATTCAATTTTTTTGTTTTATAATTTCAGGGGAAAAGACGTACAGCATAGTTCTTTTTGAAGATGAAGATGGAGTTTCAGTTGTGCCCACTTCGTGGATCTCGGAAAATATAGTTACGTGGCCGCCATTCAAGAGCACCGCAAAGATAACTGCTGCCATCAAAGAGCGACCACCACCATCAAGTGACTGGAAAAGCTACGGATGCCGAGTGTTGTGGACATGTGGTAGGCTTCTCACCTAAGTTTCTAAAAATGTGCACATTGGTAACTTAAGTTCAAGCACATCAGTAAGGTCAGTGAATTTGTGGCAGTATTATTAGCTAAAATTTGGGTTTGAAGTTTATCTTCTTTGAACCTTATAATTAGGTATTTGCATTTTTTTTTACTCTTAGTACCAGAACTGTTGCTTTTGTGTCAAGAGTAATGGAGGCGGCCAATATTACGTAGATGAATATAATAAGCATATTAATTTTTACAGGTCATTTTTATGTTATACTGCTATTTCTTTCATCACTCACAGTGCTAAACAGCTGTGTACATATTCTGTTCATCAACTTTTTACAAGTAGTCCTTTGCATTTCATTTCTTTTTTAGGGAAATTAATATATATATATTTTTTTTCAGGCAGCTATGAAAGTGCAAGGCTGAAAGAGCAGCAGGCAGAATTCACGTCAGATCTTGCCTCAGATGCTGAAGTAATTCGCAAAGACGGAAGAGGCGGCCACCGGCGCATCTGGAGTCTTCAGATGCAGATAGCATTGCCTTTCCTGATGAACCTCTAGTTGTACCTCTACAAGGAGGATGCTTTAATTCTTCACAGAAAACTGCGAAGTTCGTTTCAAGGCCACCACCACCAAAAATTGTAAAATCTTCAAACTTCAAGCCCCAGCCATTTGCCTCACAGGGTCATCAGATACAAACAGCCTCACCTAGCCAGGAAGGAGCATTAGATAATGACAGTTCTTTTGCCGAAAAAAGGAAGCTTGACCAGAATGGTAGGTACTGCTGTAAGCCTTTGGAATAATTTAGTATGCTTGTGATATGAGTTGTAGGTGGTCGCAAGAGTTTGTCCATTGAAGTTATCTGTGATGTTTCTGCATGGCAATCTTATATTGGATATGTGCAGTGTTATAATCCACCTTCATAGTTAAGCTCGTTGCAGAACATTGGTTAAAAAAAGAAAAGGTAAGAATGTTTTATTTACCTGCTAGTACTGTTTCTTAGGCGTCTTGCTTTGCTTGCAGAAAGAATGAAAACACTGCTTATGTTATTGCTTACAGAAGACAAACCATTACGGTGAAATGTTTAACTTGGTCAAGTTACTTTTCTATTCTGTTCTAGCCGTGCTTGCAATGTTGCTCAAGGAAATGAAGGATATAAGAGCCAGGATAGATAATCTCGAAAAAGCCGTGCAAAGGGTGTAGCACGCTATCACCCACAATAAACCACCAGGTGTAGAACCTGTCAAAGTGCCATCCTCGAGTTAGTTCCTCTGTTAACTCATCAGAGTCTAGAGGAACTGGAGCGGCAGCTTCATGGCCCCAAAAACAGGACAGACCTCGTAAGTTAATTTTTTTTTGCAAGTACACACGCATGAAATTTTATGTGAATGCTAACCACTATTTGTCTTCATTTCTAGATTGCCCATTTCCCTCGAGTTGGTGGGACATCTGTCCAAGACTCAGTGCGCCAAATCATGCGCAGGTGCATGTGCGACACATTGGCCCAGGACTTCTCTCTAACCGGGAGAAAAGGAAAAAGGCCATTTGTTGGGCTACACCTGCTCCAAGTCCCCACAGGTGCCACATTATAGCTCTCATGTGTAGCATGCATATGCACATTTGCAGTTCAGCATGCCATGCTTTCTAGCTGTCAGTTCACAGATGCATAGTTCTAAAGCACTGAATGAATTTCCTATGTAAGGAATATATGCAGTATAATTTTATATTGCTAACATAGGCTTTTCCTGGCCTGCTATAACTTTGCTGGTTTTCTGGTTTGCCCATTTTAGGCGATTATTATGTACTAAAACGAACTAATTTGCAGCACTAGGTACAAGCCTCATTTAAATGCAGTGTGATGAGGCCATTGTCCTGCAAAAGTCATGAGGCTTTCTCTTAGATTCTTAGTCTAACCCACTTCCCCAAACCAACTAGTGCAGCCTTGTCTTGAATGATTCATTCATTGTTTTTTTTTATTGTTTTACAGAAACTCTGAAGATTAATTTGCACAGGCCACAGAATCGCAAATACATCTTTCTATTGCCGACTGGCTGCGTTATGCACCATCAAGACAGAAGAAGCGGTGAGAGACAGTTCAGTACTTTAATGATTAGCAGTTTTATATACATAATTTAAAGGATCCAACACTAGATATTCCTTAATAAATACATGCATATTATTGCGCGCATTACAGGAGCTTAAATTTTAACCTGTGGTTTGAAGTCTAGTGCAGACGAAACCGGAAGTATTAGTTAATTTGAAGGGTACTTCAGTGCAAGTGTATGTTTATTTTATTTTTACCCATCCTTCATATTTTTGAGCAGTGCCAACAGCCTGCACTTAAAGGTTGCACTTCATGTGAGGGCATACAGGTTCTTATGCATTCTGCTGGAAGATCACGTAAATCCAGCTGTATTGCAAGCAAGAAACCACAGTTTATTTCCTCACTTGAAATTGACGCTGCTGCATCATGCCTAGTAGTTAAGTCTATGCCCTCTCATTTCTAATTATGCATACTCCTATAGCCAACTTTAATGGGACTGTGCAAAGGTTTGCACCAAGGGTAAGAAAAGTGAAATATTGATTGGTATCCAATTGCCCTTCATCATCAGCTTGACTATACTCACTGCTGGGCGAAGGCCTCTTCCATATTCCTCCAATTAACTCTGTCCTGTACCAGCTGTATCCATTTTACCTCTCCGCCCATTATCATTCCACAAAAGTTTGTGATTTAGCTTATGTAGCACAGGAAGTATAGCCCGTTAGTAACTTTGCCTTTCACAGCAGTGAGGCATAGACCACAGGCTGGTTCTGCCCTTTTTGTTTGGTTCAATTTTTTTGGCCATCTGCCATAGCACAATTGAGGGAAGACAGAGAGTGATGTGCTATCACTTCCAGCCGGCTGCGCCTTCATCTCCAAGCATCCTTGTGATTTTAGGCAAGTCAGTAGCCATCCCCACGGCTGACACCAGTAGGTCCACTTGTCTTAAGGCAGGATTTGAGTGAGACAGCAGCACTGGCCATCGCTGTGAGGCGGTGGAATGGAAATTATTATTTGCAAATTATTCGCTTACATTTGAGGCCTTTTAGATGGCATGAAAGGTCAATGTTTTTATGTAATTATACATTTTTAGTCACTTTCAGAATGGTATGTTGCACAGGTCTTTAGGATATGCACATGGTGCCTGGGAAGGGCAGTTTTTTCTCTATTTTGGTTTGAGCCAACCAATTGGACATAAATTTTCTGTACAGAGCTGTCCTTGTCTGTGTCATAGAGCAGAGTAAAAATTTTGTAATTAAAGATGTGCCCACCAAGATGCTAAGCTTAGCAATTTTTTTTTCAGGGATGCAGCTTCACTTCTAACATCATGATTTCGAGGAGACCCTCATCGTGACCAGCTAGAGGCTACCAGGGCACAATCTAGACATACTAAACTGTTCAGTGCAATGGCGCATGGCCAAAGAAGGGAAGGATTAAACTAGTCGTAATGACTCTACTGTTATAATGCATCTGCTTGATTCTGAATACTGAACTAGGCTGTACTCCTACTTTGTATATTTGTGTCAAGTTTCTGTACAAAATAGTGATATACTGTGCTATAGTGTTTGTGTGAATAGTTTACTAAAGAGTTTTATATTTACAAATGCAAGTTGAGGGGTGGGGGGTGCATTTTCATGTCATGCTAATGTGCCCAGTAACTTTTCAAAACATTATCTCTGGTTCTTGTTCCTGAGTAGCCTGTGTGCTGTTTTGTAGCTTTGTTGCAGGTTACTTTATAAAGTAATTAAATAAAATAAATCTTGTCTGTGAAATGTAGGCCCATGTTGCACATTTTTCAACCTATGCCAATGTGCCTGTGTAAACGTTGAGTATGTTATATATCTGCTTCGTTTTTCTGAATAGGCTGCACTGCTGTTTTATATTTTGTTGCAAGTTTCTACAATTAATAAATAACTGAAATATCATGTTGGTAAAACTCAAGTTGAGTAACTGTTGACATTTGTGCTTCCTGTTCTTGAGTAGCCAAATCGGCTGTGTGCTATTCTGCATGATTGTTGCAAGCTTCTGCATAAAACAATTCTTTTGAAGTAAATGTTTTACATTTGTGAAATTAGCTCCTGTATGTCAAGATAATGAGTATACTGGAATCTGAAGCTTGCTGTTAGGCTAATTGAATGAATTCTTGACAAATAAAATAGCGCTAAAAACAATTGATGGTTATTTGTAATGCACATGCATATATATAAATCATTCTAATTGCCAGAATAACCACTTTCAGGGCCACTTTCAGGTCACAGCAGCTTACAGTATCTAAATGAGCGCTGGTACAGAGCTGATGAATATTACATTTAAGGTCATATTCAGAGCAAGCAGCTTGAAACGTAGGGAAAAACTGTGTTGACCAGTGCAGCCTTCTAGGTATTCATACTCCGCTGCACCGCACTGCCGTATGGCAACTAATAATGTTCAGTTGTTCATTCTTGCGACCTTAAGCTACCATAACCATTGTCGTGCGACGATACCATTGCACATGGTTTAGCCTTTCACGAAATAATTTTATTGAACAGCAAGCATTGATAGCTAGTGGCCATCAATGCAGTGGAATATTTCTGTTACTTGGAATGCTGCCTGAAAGTTTCTGAAACAATACAATAGCTTTGCAGCTATATTGCACTAACGTTGTCATGGGAATTTTTGCATGTGTGCGAATAAAACGTTGTACTAATATTAAGAAAATGTTGCAGCCATGTTGCCTTAATATCGTCATCATAAGTGGCTTTAACATTGACTAAAGGTTGTTCGAACATTGGTGCAATGTTGTCTTATGTATGTTGCATTAACGTGGCAAAAAGAGGACACTAGCCACGTTAAGGCAATGTTGAAAGCAAACATTGCGGCCACATTGAGGCAACAAAGTGTGCTACTAGGGAGGTTGCAATGAAATGCAAGGTCACTGCACCGCGCACACATCTGTGCATGTGGGTGCGTACTGAAGACTTGGCGAGCAGCAGTTATGGTCCAGAACAGAAAAGCTGTCATTCGCAAAAATTGATACAAAAGCTAATCTTGCAACGTAGAGGTCAGGAAATGCAGGCTAATTGAACCTGTCTGAAAATGCATTTCTACAGTGCGTGAAATAACAGCCACTAAATTGACAATATTCCTAAAAAGCACTGAACAGCTGAAGCAATGAAGGTTGCAGCGTAATAAAACAGTTCTCATTTTAAAGTTGTTCCGGTAAATGCAACGCGACACCACGCAAAACTAGCCGTTCGCAAAACCGCGGCCTGGCCTCACAGCGGCCGGCGAGCACGCCATGTTGGGTTGCCCTTCATACGCGACTTTGTGAGGCACAGACCGCTGTGCTGAGCTAAACTGCCCGAAATACCTCGCAGTTGTCGACAAGAATGAAACATTTCTCACTGGTTGCCCTGTTAAACGCGACACCACGCAAAACTATTCGTTCGCAAAACCGCGGCCTGGCCTCACCGCGGCCGGCGAGCACGCCATGTTGGGTTGCCCTTCATACGCGACTTTGTGAGGCACAGACCGCTGTGCTGAGCTAAACTGCCCGAAATACCTCGCAGTTGTCGACAAGAATGAAACATTTCTCACTGGTTGCCCTGTTAAACTCGACACCACGCAAAACTATCCGTTCGCAAAACCGCGGCCTGGCTTCACCGCGGCCGGCGAGCACGCCATGTTGGGTTGCCCTTCATACGCGACTTTGTGAGGCACAGACCGCTGTGCTGAGCTAAACTGCCCGAAATACCTCGCAGTTGTCGACAAGAATAAAACATTTCTCACTGGTTGCCCTGTTAAACGCGACACCACACAAAACTAGCCGTTCGCAAAACCGCGGCCTGGCCTCACCGCGGCCGGCGAGCACGCCATGTTGGGTTGCCCTTCATACGCGACTTTGTGAGGCACAGACCGCTGTGCTGAGCTAAACTGCCCGAAATACCTCGCAGTTGTCGACAAGAATGAAACATTTCTCACTTGTTGCCCTGTTAAACGCGACACCACGCAAAACTATCCGTTCGCAAAACCGCGGCCTGGCCTCACCGCGGCCGGCGAGCACGCCATGTTGGGTTGCCCTTCATACGCGACTTTGTGAGGCACAGACCGCTGTGCTGAGCTAAACTGCCCGAAATACCTCGCAGTTGTCGACAAGAATAAAACATTTCTCACTGGTTGCCCTGTTAAACGCGACACCACACAAAACTAGCCGTTCGCAAAACCGCGGCCTGGCCTCACCGCGGCCGGCGAGCACGCCATGTTGGGTAGCCCTTCATACGCGACTTTTTGAGGCACAGACCGCTGGCTGAGCTAAACTGCCCGAAATACCTCGCAGTTGTCGACAAGAATGAAACATTTCTCACTGGTTGCCCTGTTAAACGCGACAGCACGCAAAACTATCCGTTCGCAAAACCGCGGCCTGGCCTCACCGCGGCCGGCGAGCACGCCATGTTGGGTTGCCCTTCATACGCGACTTTGTGAGGCACAGACCGCTGTGCTGAGCTAAACTGCCCGAAATACCTCGCAGTTGTCGACAAGAATGAAACATTTCTCACTGGTTGCCCTGTTAAACGCGACACCACGCAAAACTATCCGTTCGCAAAACCGCGGCCTGGCCTCACCGCGGCCGGCGAGCACGCCATGTTGGGTAGCCCTTCATACAAGACTTTGTGAGGCACAGACCGCTGTGCTGAGCTAAACTGCCCGAAATACCTCGCAGTTGTCGACAAGAATAAAACATTTCTCACTGGTTGCCCTGTTAAACGCGACACCACACAACACTAGCCGTTCGCAAAACCGCGGCCTGGCCTCACCGCGGCCGGCGAGCACGCCATGTTGGGTTGCCCTTCATACGCGACTTTGTGAGGCACAGACCGCTGTGCTGAGCTAAACTGCCCGAAATACCTCGCAGTTGTCGACAAGAATGAAACATTTCTCACTTGTTGCCCTGTTAAACGCGACACCACGCAAAACTATCCGTTCGCAAAACCGCGGCCTGGCCTCACCGCGGCCGGCGAGCACGCCATGTTGGGTTGCCCTTCATACGCGACTTTGTGAGGCACAGACCGCTGTGCTGAGCTAAACTGCCCGAAATACCTCGCAGTTGTCGACAAGAATAAAACATTTCTCACTGGTTGCCCTGTTAAACGCGACACCACATAAAACTAGCCGTTCGCAAAACCGCGGCCTGGCCTCACCGCGGCCGGCGAGCACGCCATGTTGGGTAGCCCTTCATACGCGACTTTGTGAGGCACAGACCGCTGGCTGAGCTAAACTGCCTGAAATACCTCGCAGTTGTCGACAAGAATGAAACATTTCTCACTGGTTGCCCTGTTAAACGCGACACCACGCAAAACTATCCGTTCGCAAAACCGCGGCCTGGCCTCACCGCGGCCGGCGAGCACGCCATGTTGGGTTGCCCTTCATACGCGACTTTGTGAGGCACAGACCGCTGTGCTGAGCTAAACTGCCCGAAATACCTCGCAGTTGTCGACAAGAATGAAACATTTCTCACGGGTTGCCCTGTTAAACGCGACACCACGCAAAACTATCCGTTCGCAAAACCGCGGCCTGGCCTCACCGCGGCCGGCGAGCACGCCATGTTGGGTAGCCCTTCATACAAGACTTTGTGAGGCACAGACCGCTGTGCTGAGCTAAACTGCCCGAAATACCTCGCAGTTGTCGACAAGAATAAAACATTTCTCACTGGTTGCCCTGTTAAACGCGACAGCACGCAAAACTATCCGTTCGCAAAACCGCGGCCTGGCCTCACCACGGCCGGCGAGCACGCCATGTTGGGTTGCCCTTCATACGCGACTTTGTGAGGCACAGACCGCTGTGCTGAGCTAAACTGCCCGAAATACCTCGCAGTTGTCGACAAGAATGAAACATTTCTCACTGGTTGCCCTGTTAAACGCGACAGCACGTAAAACTATCCGTTCGCAAAACCGCGGCCTGGCCTCACCGCGGCCGGCGAGCACGCCATGTTGGGTTGCCCTTCATACGCGACTTTGTGAGGCACAGACCGCTGTGCTGAGCTAAACTGCCCGAAATACCTCGCAGTTGTCGACAAGAATGAAACATTTCTCACTGGTTGCCCTGTTAAACGCGACACCACGCAAAACTATCCGTTCGCAAAACCGCGGCCTGGCCTCACCGCGGCCGGCGAGCACGCCATGTTGGGTTGCCCTTCATACAAGACTTTGTGAGGCACAGACCGCTGTGCTGAGCTAAACAGCCCGAAATACCTCGCAGTTGTCGACAAGAATGAAACATTTCTCACTGGTTGCCCTGTTAAACGCGACACCACGCAAAACTATTCGTTCGCAAAACCGCGGCCTGGCCTCACCGCGGCCGGCGAGGACGCCATGTTGGGTTGCCCTTCATACGCGACTTTGTGAGGCACAGACCGCTGTGCTGAGCTAAACTGCCCGAAATACCTCGCAGTTGTCGACAAGAATGAATCATTTCTCACTGGTTGCCCTGTTAAACTCGACACAACGCAAAACTATCCGTTCGCAAAACCGCGGCCTGGCTTCACCGAGGCCGGCGAGCACGCCATGTTGGGTTGCCCTTCATACGCGACTTTGTGAGGCACAGACCGCTGTGCTGAGCTAAACTGCCCGAAATACCTCGCAGTTGTCGACAAGAATAAAACATTTCTCACTGGTTGCCCTGTTAAACGCGACACCACACAAAACTAGCCGTTCGCAAAACCGCGGCCTGGCCTCACCGCGGCCGGCGAGCACGCCATGTTGGGTTGCCCTTCATACGCGACTTTGTGAGGCACAGACCGCTGTGCTGAGCTAAACTGCCCAAAATACCTCGCAGTTGTCGACAAGAATGAAACATTTCTCACTTGTTGCCCTGTTAAACGCGACACCACGCAAAACTATCCGTTCGCAAAACCGCGGCCTGGCCTCACCGCGGCCGGCGAGCACGCCATGTTGGTTTGCCCTTCATACGCGACTTTGTGAGGCACAGACCGCTGTGCTGAGCTAAACTGCCCGAAATACCTCGCAGTTGTCGACAAGAATAAAACATTTCTCACTGGTTGCCCTGTTAAACGCGACACCACACAAAACTAGCCGTTCACAAAACCGCGGCCTGGCCTCACCGCGGCCGGCGAGCACGCCATGTTGGGTAGCCCTTCATACGCGACTTTGTGAGGCACAGACCGCTGGCTGAGCTAAACTGCCCGAAATACCTCGCAGTTGTCGACAAGAATGAATATTTCTCACTGGTTGCCCTGTTAAACGCGACAGCACGCAAAACTATCCGTTCGCTAAACCGCGGCCTGGCCTCACCGCGGCCGGCGAGCACGCCATGTTGGGTTGCCCTTCATACGCGACTTTGTGAGGCACAGACCGCTGTGCTGAGCTAAACTGCCCGAAATACCTCGCAGTTGTCGACAAGAATGAAACATTTCTCACTGGTTGCCCTGTTAAACGCGACACCACGCAAAACTATCCGTTCGCAAAACCGCGGCATGGCCTCACCGCGGCCGGCGAGCACGCCATGTTGGGTAGCCCTTCATACGCGACTTTGTGAGGCACAGACCGCTGTGCTGAGCTAAACTGCCCGAAATACCTCGCAGTTGTCGACAAGAATGAAACATTTCTCACTGGTTGCCCTGTTAAACGCAACACCACGCAAAACTATCCGTTCGCAAAACCGCGGCCTGGCCTCACCGCGGCCGGCGAGCACGCCATGTTGGGTTGCCCTTCATACGCGACTTTGTGAGGCACAGACCGCTGTGCTGAGCTAAACTGCCCGAAATACCTCGCAGTTGTCGACAAGAATGAAACATTTCTCACTGGTTGGCCTGTTAAACGCGACACCACGCAAAACTAGCTGTTCGCAAAACCGCGGCCTGGCCTCACCGCGGCCGGCGAGCACGCCATGTTGGGTTGCCATTCATACGCGACTTTGTGAGGCACAGACCGCTGTGCTGAGCTAAACTGCCCGAAATACCTCGCAGTTGTCGACAAGAATGAAACATTTCTCACTGGTTGCCCTGTTAAACGCGACACCACGCAAAACTATCCGTTCGCAAAACCGCGGCCTGGCCTCACCGCGGCCGACGAGCACGCCATGTTGGGTTGCCCTTCATACGCGACTTTGTGAGGCACAGACCGCTGTGCTGAGCTAAACTGCCCGAAATACCTCGCAGTTGTCGACAAGAATGAAACATTTCTCACTGGTTCCCCTGTTAAACGCGACACCACACAAAACTAGCCGTTCGCAAAACCGCCTCACGCATATGTCACATCACTACGGCCAGCACACCTTGTCATGCCTGTTATCTTGCCCTTCACGCGCGACTTAGTGAAGCGCAGTCGCCGCCGTACTGAGCTAAACTGCCTGAAATACTGCGCAGTTTGACAAGAAAGTCAGGAATGCAACATTTCTCGCCTTACCGTCGCCCTGTTAAACGCGACACTTAGGAAAACTAGAAGTTCGGAAAACAGCGTCGGGCCTGGCCACACCGGCCGGCTAATACGCCATGTTGGCGCAACGGCGTGCTTTGGTGCCTTCACATGCTTTGTCCAGCGTGCTGAGATAAACTGTTCGAAATGCCGCTTCTTCGCAGGCACACAACATATTAAACCTCGCCGCGGTTGGAAACTGCAGGAGCGTCACGAACTGCGCCTGAACATCCGGCGCCCCTGTTCACGAGCTTTGAAACTTAATTGGCACCGGCTGGTGTGGTCAGCGTAAACTGCTTGAAATGCAGCGTAGTTTAGCAAAAAACGTTGCTCACCTTGCCGTCGTTCCAAACCCCAGTTGTTCCTCGTAGCAGCCCACGAGGGATAAAAATATGCGGTCTGTGCCGCACAAGCGCGACGAGGCACGAGCAGACAACCGCTCGCTACCTTCGACAACTTTATGTCGCCTGCTCCGGCGGGCTACCGCTGCAGCGAGTGCCGCCGCGTGTGCGTCCGCGCATGTCCACGCTGGTGCCGCCATCCATCAATCGCGCCTCAAAAGGTCGCGTGTCATTTCCTGGGGCCAATTTTCGCCGAGTGTCCGTCTTTACCAATCTCTTTCTCTATGCCGTCTTTACCTCTTCTAAAGAGGGAAGTGCACAAAGCACATCATGTATATCTCCGGGCTGACCGGTGGTAACCCAGCTAACATTGGATGCGTCTCTACAGCTTCTACATCAATCGTAGCATCTGAACACGCCATACCTTTGAAGTGCGTCAAGAAACGAATACACTCCCTAGTTTGATGGGACGCAGTGTGCGGTGCTGCGCTCAACGCAGAGCTATGGAAGTTCTTCGCGCAAATCATCTTCCACGCCAGACCGCCAACGAAAGGAACGACGCTCCAATAAGGCACTGATAGCGGCTATATAACTCGTCGCATCAGGCGAGCATCAGAAGAGTATGCCAACCCGCTCTGTGCGTGATGCGGATCTTCGCAGCCGTGTCTACCGGCTCCACACGCGACGACGTAGTTCACGACCCTCTACCAAACTGTGCACGCGCTAAATTGATTTAAGCGTGTCCCATCCATTTTGAGCACCGTCAGAAAGCGAGACGCGTAAAGCTCGCGACAACCTCTCATGTGAACGCGAATCGTGTAGTACGCACACCTCAAAACGCCACGAACGAAATGAGCCAGCGCTAGGAATGGAAAGGCTGAGCATGACTGCCTGGTTGTCAGAAATATGAATGAGCCGCTGAGGCAAGGCCACACCATCCATTGCCGACACATACGTTTAAAGGGACTGTGGCACATATGCGTGCTTTAACCTGCTCGCAGATGAACCACGACGCCATGTCCAGCAGAAATGCGACCCTTGCATGAGTTCGTGAGAATCATCATCATCATCATCAGCCTGATAATACCCACTGCAGGGCGAAGGCCTCTCCCATAATTCTCCACTTAACCCGGTTCTGTGCTAGCTGCATCCACTTGACCCCTGCGAACTTCTTAATCTCATCCGCCCACCTAACTTTCTGCCGCCCCCTGCTACGCTTTCCTTCCCTTGGAATCCAGTTTGTTACCCTCAGCGACCATCGGTTATCCTCTCTTCGCACTACATGTCCTGCCCATGTCCATTTCTTCTTCTTAATTTCTACTAGAATGTCGGTAACTTGAGTTATTTCTCTGACCCACTCTGCACGCTTTCTATCTCTTAATGTTACCCCTACTATTTTTCGTTCCATAGCCCTCTGGCGCGAACACGAAAACAAGGGACAAGAAACACGAAAGCCACAGCCCTTGTTTTCGTGTTCGCGCTGGTTATATTAATAATAATGAATAAGTACCAACTCGCCCAACAAAGTATCTTGATAGCCCTCTGGGTTGTCCTCAACTTAAGTAGAACTCTCTTGGTTAGCCTCCACGTTTCAGCCCATAGGTGAGTACAGGCAAGAAGCAACTGTTGTATACTTTCCTCTTGAGCGATACCGGTAAGCTGCTAGTCATAATCTGCGAGTGCTTGCCAAATGCGCTCCATCCCAATCGTATTCTTCTTGTTATTTCCTTTTCGTGGTCCGGGTCTGCGGTTACTACCTGTCCTAAGTAGACATATTCGCCTACTACTTCCAGTATTTCGCTACCTAATGTAAACTGCTGTTCCTTCCCGAGGCTGTTGAACATTACCTTAGTCTTCTGCATATTGATTTTAAAGCCTACCTTTCTACTTTTCCGGTCTAGGTCATCAATCATTATTTGCAGTTCATGCCCCGAGTTGCTTAGCAAGGCAATGTCATCAGCAAATCGCAGATTACTGAGGTATTCTCCATCTACCCTTATCCCTAACTGCTCCCATTCCAAGTCTCTGAATACTTCCTCTAAACAAGCTGTGAATAGTACTGGGGAGATTGTGTCTCCTTGCCTAACAACTCTCTTTATGGGAATTTTGTTACTTTCTTTATGCAGAACTATGGTTGCTGTGCAGCCGCTATATATATCTTCCAGCACTTTCACGTATGGCTCGTCTACCCCCTGATTTCGCAATGCCTGCATCACCGCCAAGGTTTCAACTGAGTCAAATGCTTTTTCGTAATCAATGAATGCTATGTATAAGGGCTGGTTATATTCCGAGCATTTTTCTATCACCTGATTGATGGTATGGATATGATCGATAGTAGAGTACCGTTTCCGAAACCCTGCTTGATACTTTGCTTGATTGCAGTCTAAGGTTGTCCTGATTCTATTAGCGATTACCTTAGCAAATACCTTATACGTAACAGACAGTAAGCTGATTGGTCTGTAATTTTTAAGGTCCTTAGAGTCCCCTTTCTTGTGAATGAGGATAATGTTTGCATTCTTCCATGGTTCCGGTACCGTCGATGACACCAGGCACTGCGTATACAGGGTGGCCAGGTTTTCTAGCACGATATCCCCCCCGTCCTTCAGCAAATCTGTAGTTATCTGATCCTCTCCAGCTGATTTCCCCCTTTTCATAGTTTCTAGTGCTTTCTTGACCTCGTCCTTCGTCACTGGTGGAACGTATGACTGTTTTTCCCTACCGCCAATCTCATTACGGTCCTCACTACTTTGGCTACTGTAGAGATCTGTATAGAACTCCTCGGCTACTTTGACTATCTTTTCCATATTAGTGATGACGTTGCCCGCCTTGTCCCTTATCGCATACATTTGGTGTTTGCCTATGCCCAATTTCTTCTTTACCGCTTTAAGGCTTGCCCCGTTCTTTACAGCATGCTCAATTTTCTCCATGTTATACTTCCTAATATCAGCCACCTTGCGCTTATTGATTAGCTTTGATATCTCGGCCAATTCGATCTGGTCTGTTGGATTGGAAGCTTTCATACTCTGGCGTTTCTTAATCAAATCTTTCGTCTCCTTAGACAGCTTACCGGTATCCTCTCTAACTATCCTACCGCCTACTTCTACCGCGCACTCAGCAATGATATCTCTGAAATTATTGTTCCTTGCCTCTAGGGTAATGTCGCCATCCTCAGTTAGAGCTGAAAACCTATTCTGTAGCGAGATCCTGAACTCTTCTGCCCTCCCCCTCACCGCTAATTCGTTGATGAGTTTCTTTCTTACTAATCTGTTGCGTTCCTTCTTCAGATTTAGGCTAATTCGGGACCTCACCATCCTGTGGTCACTGCATCGCACTTTCCCGATTACCTCTACATCTTGCATAATGGCGGGGGTTGAACACATTATGAAGTCGATTTCATTTTTAGTCTCTCCGTTAGGACTTTTCCATGTCCATTTCCGGTTCTTCAGTTTGCTGAAGAAGGTATTCATGATTCGTAAGTTATTGCGCTCTGCAAACTAAACTAGTAACTCCCCCCTGCTATTCCTAGAATCAATGCCATAGTCACCTACTACCTTGTCTCCTGCCTGTTTTTTCCCTACCTTGGCATTGAAATCGCCCATTAGTACAGTATACTGCGTCTTTACTTTTCGCATTGCCGATTCTACATCTTCGTAGAAGCTTTCAACTGCCTGATCATCATAACTACATGTAGGTGCATAGGCCTGTACAACCTTCAGTTTATACCGCTTATTAAGCCGAATTACGATGCCTGCAACCCTCTCATTAATACTATAGAATTCATCTATATTACCCGCTATATACTTATTGACAAGGAAACCTACTCCTAGTTGTCGCCCCTCTGGTAAGCCTCGATAACACAATACATGCCCATCTTTCAGTACAGTATATGCGTCATTCGGCCTCCTAACCTCACTAAGCCCTATGACATCCCATTTCATACCCTCTAGTTCCTGTAAGAGCACTGCTAAACTAGCTCACTAGCTAGGGTTCTAGCATTAAACGTTGCCAGGGTCAGTTTCCAATGGCGGCCTGTCCAGCGGAGCCAGACTTTCTTTGCATGAGAATCAAGAAGTGCGAAATCCTGAGCCAGGCGCTGCAGTTCACGTGCATTCCAAGTCGGTTGCCCTCTAGGGCCTTGAACAACTACGTATGAGTCTATAACACAATTAAAATCGCCCACTGTTATTACATGGCGGCCGTCTAAAAAGAACATTAAACCCTTTAAAGATGTGTCACTAAGGCTGCAGTCCACCGGAGCATAAATGCACAAGATGCGCAACCTCACAGCCAAAAATAAGCAATCGAACGCTAGCACATGCCCAAACCCATCACATGTAATGCGATGATCGCACAAAAGGAATGTTTAGCTCAACCAGCGCAGAGCCGATATGATAATACATCACATTGAAATCGAACGCAATCACCAATGCTGCGCTCATGCCATAACAAAGCGCGAATAAATAGATGGAGCAAGAAGAACCAAATTGGTAAATTGTTAGTTAAAACTGCATCTACGAAGGAGACACAGAATAATTGCACTTCCTTGCTTTTCCTGCACATAACTGTTAACCGTGAGCTGACCGGAAAAGCTTCTAGAGGGCACTTGGACCACTAAAGGGCGATGAGGTGAAAGCAGGTATTGCCCGGTGCATCGTAACCCTCCACTACGATACCTCTATCTATTTCTCTTTCACTCCCACCTTCCTTAGAGCACGGTAGACGTGCCCGCGAGTTTGATAGATACTGCGCCTTTTCTATCCTAAATAAATTTCAAACTCCGCTGATGCCTGCCGTACTAATAACCATCTGGGTCAGCTTCTGTTTGCTGTGTGGCGCGGCGTTGTGTAGTGCGGATTCGGACATCATGTCAGTCAAAAAATTGCCCACGATTACGTTACTTCCTAATGCGAAATTTGAGCGTAGCTCTACAGCTGTTTCACCTTTTCGATAGCCCGCCGGGTTGGCGCAGTGGTTACGGCGCTTGACTACTGTTCCTAAGGACGCGGGATCGAATGCCGGCCTCGGAGAAAGCTTTTCGATGGAGGCGAAAAGCAAGGCGCCCGTGTGCTGTGCGATTTCAGTGCACGTTAAAGAACCCCAGGTGGTCGAAATTTTCTGAGTCCTCCACTACGGCGTCTCTTATAGCCTGTGTTGTTTGGGACGTTAAACCCCGCAAACCAAACCAAACCGAACCTTTTTGATAGATTGAGGCAAAGATTTCGAGCAAGACACGTATGTACAAATACAGACTTTTTATAATTTTTCACACGTGTTCCTTCAAGAAACACTCCACTAACAGTTCTTGGCTATCATGCAAGAAGCTTTGTGGTCGGAGGAATGAAGAGGAGCAATTGTGTAATCGGGAGGTGTATGGAAGTAGCGCGCGGGCCCTTAGAAACATTGCGCGACGAACACATAGCAGCGACTGATGCCGCTAGCGAGTGAAGCGAGTGAGAATGGGATGCACGCACCGTGATCCGCTGATAGCGAAGTAGCGTTTCGGCAACCAAGCAACACCCTCGCCGCCACGCAGGAAGTCCCCCCCCCCCTCTTTCTGCATGGCGGCGACGGTGTTCTACCAACGCCGCCCGTAAGGGAAGGGAGAAAGGTGGGAGTGAAATTGGAAAGATAGAAAGAGCAGCCGAAGTGGAGGGCTACGGAGTAATTTCGACCACCTGTGGATCTTTAACGTGCGCTGACATCGCTAAGCACACGGAAACCTCTTCATTTCGCCTCTTATCGAGACGCAGCCGCCGAGGTCGGTTTCGAACCCGGGTGCTGCTCACAGTAGTCGGGCGTCTTACCACTGCACCACCCAACCATGCCTTTCCCTTCCTATAACAATCAGTTTATCAACGCCACCTAAGGAAATTCTTCCGTTGGTTCTACATAGTCACGTTGTCTTGAATCACTAGCGGCGGCAGCGGCATCAGTCAGTCGCTGCAAGCGCTGCCTACGGTGAGCCCCCACCCCCTCCCCCTTTCCTTTCCTCATGATCTCCGGTTGCTGCACTCGCTCCTGCCCCCATCGTTCGCTGCTGAGTGTACCCCCTCCCCTCCCCACCTCTTCCTGCAAGGCTCCGGTTGCCGAAGCGCCGGCTCGAAATGGGGGGATGAAAGGGGGGCGGAGCAGGTTACGAGGCCGACGCCGACGCAAAGCCCAGGAACAGGCGCCAAAGAGCTTCGCTCTAAAACGCCTTTCTTAGAACGGAAGAATGGCCGCGGTCACTCTGCTGTTCACAAGGATAAATCTTGTAGAAAATTGTCGCTGGAATTCTTCCTCCCCCAGCTGTCAGTTTTTCATTCAAATGTGTGTAAAGCATTGTTCTTATCCCATACAGCATTGGAAACAGCCAGGCCCCTCCTCCTCCAAAGTACATCCGTGCCTATGCACACAATAAGCTCTATGGAACTGTCCTTGTTGCGACCCCGCCACTGCAATCTGACATGAAACATGCGCGTCAATAAGCGCCAGAACGTGCGGGTTACACAATAGTACTGCCAAGCAGGATTCAAAGTTTCTGTTTGACCGCACTGCGGGTATGTGGAGGGGGGTTCTACGACTCACGACGTAAGGCGGTCGGCTGTTGGTAGAGCCTGCCATTCTTTTAACGAAATGAAACCGCGGAGATCACCGGGGAGAGAGGCAGTGATCATCAGATTCCGTTTTTTTTTCTTCTATAAGCCTTCCTGCGCTTATCGTTTTCCAAACATTTCATAGCCAAGCATTTAAATCAGTCGGGGGGGGGGGGGGGGCGTCATTAGTGGAGTCTTCCACTGCGGCGTCTCTCATAGCCTGAGTCATTTTGGGACGTTAAACCCCACAAACCAACCAACCAACCATTTTCTTATTGTCAAAGTTTAGTAACGTGTTTTGCAGTACGTTATACGATTTCACAATGTATATGTAAACCTTTGGTGGTGTCTCAGCCGCCGGACAGTGCACACCGCCATTCCAAATAGACGACGTGAGGTCCCCATCAGGTACTGAATACGTGCTTTATACATCTGCGATGATGCCCCAAGTGGCTTTTAGGGTCATACGCGGCACATTATTTCGATGTCTGGCATACTGAAACCGCCCATTTTGTTGGTAAGGGTTGGGTTGTTAGGTTTAACGTCCAAAAGCAACTCAGGCTATGACAGACGCCGTAGTGGAGGACTCCGGAAATTTCAACCACCAGGGGTTCTTTAACATGCACTGACATCGCACAGCACATGGGCGCCTTGCTTTTCGCCTCCATCGAAAAGCTGCCGTCGAGGCCGGGATTCGATCCCGCGTCCTTGGGAACAGTAGTCGAGCGCCGTAACCACTGCATCACCCCGGCGGGGTTTTGTTGGTAAGGGGATAAAGAGTAAGGGGACAAGAGCCTTCGAAACACTCGTTCCAAAGGACCGACCCACAAGCAGTAGCTAACCTCTGTAGAAATCTGCGAGGAAGACAGGCCAATTTGGCTATGTAAAGAGGGGGCGCAACAATTTTGGTATTACTTAGGTATGCCCGCCCAGAAAAAGGTAGATGGAATGTCTTAGCTACCTCGATAAGTTTCTCAGCTTTCTGTTTTATTTCGTTTCAAGTGGTGTGAGCTACTTCACCAGACGCAGTGACTTCACCTGCCCAAGCAACTGGATCATCGCTACATATTTGTGTACCTGGATTCGAAGCAGAATCGCCATACAGAGGGTGGAATATGTGCTGCAGTCATTGTAATGCTACGAGTCGAATGAATGAAGAAGAGGCAGACAAAGTGTGTGTGTGGGTGCCTTGACGAACTTGCGGCCCGAATCCTTCGCAGCGGTCTGTTTCGACGTCGAATGTGTCCTGTGCTTTTTTTTAACCCGTGCTTGTGTCTTGCGTAATGTGAGTGCATCAGTGTTTTGCGTGCTGTGAAAGCTTTGCGCAGCATAGCAATATGTTTTTTTTTTTTGCAGGTGCAATGGCTATCTCTCTTCATGCTAATACTGTCATTGTTGTGGTTTTTGGGCACTGTATCTTTTATATACAGTTTAGCATTCCCCAGTGCAATGTTGGTGTGTGTACACAGCATGACTGCATTTGTGTTGCTGCGTATACTACTGTGTGATAGAATGCAGGCTTCTTAAAGGGGTTTATAGACCCATGTTTTCTCGCAGTCTACCAGGCATCACCCGGGTCGCCACATATTTTTATCTGTTGCTCGCAGAACAACTTTGTAGTGTTAAGGAATTATCTTCATATTTGTTGAATAGAGTTCATATCTCAAGTTATATATACTGTTCGGCAATTTCATATATAAACATGATCTCCACATCAGATTATCATTACTAGTCATGCTAGCAGAAAAGGAGTGCTGCATAACCTTCCTACCACTTTTTTGGTTGTGGTAGCTTGTCAAACATGCAAGCAGGTGAGCAACAAAGCTGTGTGTTTGTGCACGTAAAAAGTACTTAATGTAACCTTTCTGTATACTGTTTGTGTGCCCATTCATTCAGACAGTTTCCAGTTTTGTTGAGGTTAAGCTACTCTTTATTTTGCTGCCTCTCGCAGCCTCTTTAGGTGCTTAAGCTTAATATTTTTATTTGAAGAATTTCAACCTTAAGTTCGCTTTTTTTCTTTAGAGTTTCCATCGCCAATTTGTGTTTCTGCTGGAGGTTATCTAATTTCAGCTTTTTTTGTTGGAGCTCAAGTTGACGACTGTTGTCTTCGAACACCTTTGTCCTTTCGCGTTCCTCCAGAACACTCTGATGGTCCACCACCAGCAGTTTTATGCGCACATCATGTTCCTCACGGAAGCGAGAAGCTCTCATGCCGTTCTCCTCCTCGATAGATTTTCCGAGTAGAACCATGCGCCCTCTCGGTACCCTGCTATTATCAGCAGCAGCCACTGAATTAGGAGCGGTGGACCTATTAGTCAGGCTAAGAAGCAGAAGCATTGCATCAATCCGCTGCAATGATGTTTTGCATATTGCCAGGCTGCGTGGCAGATGAAGATGCATTGCTATTTTCAGTAGCTTCGGGAGCTGCAGTACTTGCCCCACTTTCAATAGTACCAGCTGGTAATGCCTGATCATTAACGATTTCTTCCCAATTCTCATCATCTGTAATAAAGAAACAGCGATATATGTGGGTCAAAATAAATACATGCTCCTAAAACACTCCTTGTCTAGCTTATTAGCTGCACATATGTTATCTACAGTGGGGAACACAAAAGAGTGAAATTAAAGTATTCCAATTTATGCCAAGGATTATGCGAGCTGTATGTCAGGTACAGTGAAACTCCTGTTTTTTTATGATCTAACAAAGCAGTCTTTAACCAGAAAACGACAAAAGTGTGGCATGTGTTGGTAGGGGCAGTGCCATTCTTGTAATTGTACTCAAACTTCATGCACTGGAATCTATGTTCCTTGTATGATATAATCTGCATGTTATAAATTAGGCACAACTGGCAATGCAAAACTGTATCATAATTACAATGCAACTAAATGATTGACACAATAACGGTATCTTTCTGCACTTAGCAATGCCTTTTCATTTCTAATGCTCATGCTGCCTGCATGAAAGTTACTATACAGTTTGCCTATGTGCACATTGCGGTCAGTGATGCTGCTTAGAAAAAGTGTAGTGAATTCCACGCTAATGCTCCGCACACTAGATAAGCATCAACAAACTACAGAGATGAGCAGATTCGTAAGCAGCAAAATTTAAAGCTTTAAAAACGTGAAGTTAACCTTGTGCTGTATAAATTCACATAATGTCCTTAAAATTGTGGTTGGACATAGTTCTTGAACGAGGCGGCAAATTCCCCTCAAAGGAGACAAATGATTTCTTCAACCTTCAACATGCGAAATGCTTTACCTGTGTAGTATACTGCCGCCTCGCTACGTGGGCCCTCACACCCTGACCCATCTACCATGGGCTGCAAGAGCCTCATCACGGGCAAGCTATCAGCTGGTGGCAGATCACTAGCCCCATCTGAATCGTACTCATTTTGGATCCGGGTACTTACGTGGCTGGCGATTACCACCACTTAGGGGTGACATGGTAGCAGGTGCTGATCCTCCTCCTAAACAGAAAAAAAAAAGTTTAGGCATATTGAAGCAAGTTTTAAAGCAGTAGATTTACCTAGACATTCCCTATTGTTTTGTCCTTTATGCCAACTGTTCTTAAAATGGTCCCATACAAAAACGAAGTACACTGCTACCTTTATACGCCACTGCCAGCTATAGAATCTCTGCTCGCATGTGATGGCAGCTTAGCGGGCCAGGAGCATTTCATCGATTCATGTTCGCCTCAATTTCACGGGTGTTTCTGCTCTGGTTACGCAGACTTCCACGATAAGACGCAGCTGAGGGCTGAACACTTGCCTTTGTCCCCTAACTACTCAAACAACATGTTTATCCAAAAGCGGATCATTCACGTGTCTGGCTTTCCTTTCGCGACTTCCACGGCAGAGGAGCAGAGCAACACCTTCTCGACTTTTACAAGGCTTGCTCACATCCTCCTCTCCCAGCCGTCTACGTCACGCTAGTTGTCCTGTTCTCCCAACAGCATTAGCGTTTGGACGCAACATCGCTCCTGTCCCGTGGCGTTTCTTGGCGAGCGTTCCAGTGTGTAATTGCAGGTGGCAGGAACGCTCCTGTCGCGTAGCGTTCTTTGGCGCGCGGTGGTGACGCGCTGCATTGCAGTGCAGCGCGTCAGCTCCGTGGAAAACGTGCTCCCGAGCTTAGTAGAAATATATGGACCCGTTGCTTTCGGCCTTGGTAAATTATGCACAATGAGATGAAATTTCATGCACTTGTCCAAAGCACAATATATGCAGACCATGCTAACAGCACTTACCCGTCTTGTGGCGATCTCTCTTTTACTTTGCAGCCTCCTCTTTGGATTTCTGCTTCAGATTATTCCTGCATTTTTTCAGCTGGTGGTGGTCGCGCCGGATCTCTCCGTGATTGGAATTAAAGAGCCGCGCGATCTCTATCCACACTTTTTTCTTCTTCGCTAGCGAAGCAACGTACATCGTTTTAAACTCCACAACGTACCTGTGTTCGCCAACCAAACTTGTTAGCAGCGCTCTCTCCTGGTACGTAAATCGAGGGGCTGCTTTCCTCTGAGAGCCGGAATCTTCTAGTGACGAATCTGACGGCTGAGACATAGTCCCCTAGCGCTTCCTAAGTTCTACAGCACAGCTAGCACAGCTTCGTAAACAGCAACGGAACTGATGGCGATGCTGACGGTCGTCTGCGGTGCCGGTTGTCAACCAAGAACATCATTCATGCGTACTCAGCGGGCAGCGCTAATATACAATTCCCACTGTCAGTGTTTATCTACAAAACTCATTCATACATACTGTTCATTTATGAAAGCGAATTGAAATACGCGGTTTTATTGCCGTATAATGCGCGCTAATATATTGATATGTTTGTTACTCTTGGCCTCAGACGCCCAACGTGCCCGTCAAGTCAAGCACGTGCTTGACTTAACGAACCAAGTCGTGGTGAGGGTCTCTGAAACGCGCTGGCCGACTTGGGCGTTTTGAAGTGGGCTCGGTGCTTCAAGCTGACTTGCTCATGTTCAAGTGCGTTTCAAGTTAGATCTCTGCATTCGGGGGTCTTACGATACGAAGGCACCTGAAATCTGCGGTCGCAACGCGAACGTGAAGAGATCGTCTGTCAAAGCAAAAGAGGAAAGGAATTCTAGGGGGCAATTTACACCACTAAAGTTGGATGAGGCGAAAGCCTGTATTGCGTGGTGATTCCAAGTAGGGTGCCTCGATACGCGCGCCCCCTCCGCCGCTCCGGAGGGTGGGGAAATTCTTTGAAAGCGTCAGTGCCGCCTCTACGCCTCCATATTTGAGTCCACGCAAGTGTCCCGCTTTTGCGGCGGCTGTTGCGTGGCGTTCCTTGGCGCGCGTTCAAGTTTAGGATTGCAGATGGCTGGAACACTAGACAATATGAGATTTCTGAAGGTACAGCCACTGTACGGAAGGAAAGGCGCAGTATCTACCACTTTCTCTGAAATTGTGCGTTTGGATTACTAGTTCACTGAAGTTTGGATGGTACGCCATCGCTCGTCGCGTGCCGTTCCTTGGCGGGAGGTCAAGATTAGGATAGCAGATAACGGGAACGCTCCTGAAGCGCTATGAGAAGGGTGAGCCAAAATATAGCGGAGTTGTCTCTACCCTTCGAGGGCGCGCGCATCGAGGCCCCCTAGTTCGAAGCGTTCCACTGCGGCAACTTTAAAGCGCAGCTCTTTGGCCCCCGCTCCTGCGTTTCGCGTCGTCGGCGTTCCACCTCGTTACCAGCTCCACTTTCCCTCCCACCTTCCTTCATTCTCTTGCGGCGCGATCAGGTGCCCACAGAAACTAGTGTGACAGATACAGCGCCATTCCATCCCAAATAAATAATAATTGGTTCACAGGAAGGGAAAGGCGCTGAATCTGTCACACTGGTTCTGTGGTCATCTGAACAACACCACCTAGACGAACTTAAGGCCTCTGCGCTGAGAGCTGACGTCACAACAACGACACAAGGATGAGGCCGGTGTCGCGACGCGGCTCTGCTCAACCAACACCACCGCGCGCCAAAGAACGCTACGCGACAGGAGCGTTCCTGCCATCTGCAATTACACACTGGAACGCTCGCCAAGAAACGCCACGGGACAGGAGCGATGTTGCGTCCAAACGCTAATGCTGTTGGGAGAACAGGACAACTAGCGTGACGTAGACGGCTGGGAGAGGAGGATGTGAGCAAGCCTTGTAAAAGTCGAGAAGGTGTTGCTCTGCTCCTCTGCCGTGGAAGTCGCGACGGGGCGCGAGAAACCGGTCTGCTCCAAGCATGCCGTCCTTGAATTCCTAGAGGGGAATCCGGGAAGCCACTGCACGTGGCTCCGGCAGGAGCCGTCAGTCGCCTTTCGTGTCCGATGGTGTGCTCACGGCTTATTTGGCTGCCGTCTATTTCTTCTGTGCGCGAGTGCTGTGATGACGCTTCCACATTAACGCAAAAATACCGAACAAATGTGTGCCTCAGTGCCGAAGTAACTATAAAACGGGACCAAAGGTTCATGTGTTTAAGTTCCCGCAAGATAAAGTGCTGCAGCAATCGTAGATACGTGCCATTCCACGGAAAACATTCGTCCCTTCTGAGCATTCCAGGGTAAGAGATGAATAATTTTTCCATTCGTTCTCTTTCGTGGCTTGAAATTGTAGCACCACCAAACTTTCAAAACGTTTTGGGTACCTTCTAAATGTGTATTTAATATTTGATCACGTGTTCTTATTTGTAGCAGGCTGTTACTTATATTAGACAAATATTTCTTTTTAGGTCTGTGAGCATCCCTTCACAGACGACGACATCGTACGAGAGGCGTCATATGTCGACGATGCTACAGGTCGAGTGACGACAGCAGAGTTGTCGCATCTGCGCCTTCGGTCAGGTGCAATTCCATCATTATTTCCAGGCTGCCCTAGTTATCTATCAAGCACAAAGACTGTAAGAGAGGAGCCAGAGGAGAAGCGAACACGCCTGGAAGCTGCTTCAATGCAAAGAGCAATTCCTGAGTCAATTCAGACATTTCGCAATGCCGAGGAAGCGGACAAAACCAACTCCCTAAGGGATCTTGCTAGCGAAGTCAGAAGCCATAAGTCACAGTTCTGGCATATAATTGAGGCCAGTGAGCGTCTCATGTTGGTGCACATCGTAGATGACGAAGCTCCGCGGATTAAATATTCAATTGTAATAAAATCAGACCTCAGTATCACACTGTTCTTTGTGAAGAAGCCGCTCACAAGACTGGGCCCTAACTTGTCCATTCCGAGTGCAGCCAGAAGCAAAAGAGAAATAATAGAACTCCTCGAAAACGTTGAGAATTGGGACAAGAGTTTAAATTGAAATTCTGCCGATGCAAACGAAGACATCGGGCACACTATTCGTCTGCTGCTGAACAAGTTTTCCACGACACCAGCCGACGACAAAGCCAAAGCGATAGAATTCCTGAGCGAGCAGCTGATCCTGTTTTTTTTTTTTTTTTAAAGAAGGAGCGGAGACGATACTCCGTTGAATTCATGGTTTATTGCTGCATTCTTTTTACGGTATAACCGCACGCATATAAGTACATCCGCAGCTATGGATATGTCACCCTGCCCCACCCTATGACCATTCGGTCAATATGTTCGTCATTCGGTATGAACCCAAGGCTGGAACATCATGGTCCTACATTCCTGAATTACGTTACAAAGAGGATCTCGGAACTCGATGATCGCCAGCGCTTCATTACCTTGATGGCCGATGAAGTCCATATTAAACCATGTTTCGATTACAAAGGGGGCAATATAACTGGTGCAGCACTGAATTCATCGGAAGTCGCTACCAGTGCTTTCGTCTTCATAGTACAGAGCATCGCATGCCCTTTCAAGCATTGCATGCCCACATCGTCCCAGTGCACAAAGCCGAAGGGGAATTTCTGCACAATTTACTGAAAGATGTGATATGTGGGCTTGAAAACATTGGCTACAGAATTTTATGTGTAGTCAGTGGCAATCATTCAGTGAACAGAAAGGCAATGTCTCCGTTTGCAACGCCACAAACAAATGCAATTTTATATCCGCACCCCTCTGACCCATCAAGGCCTCTCTTTTTTGTAATTGATCGAGTGCATATACTCAAATGCATCCGAAATAATTGGCTCAACCAAAAAAACCGACCAACTATGCTTTTATTTTCCTGACTTCAATGAAAATTCCAACCAGCCTCCACGCATGCGCACCGCATCGTTTGCTACAATCAGAGAAGCTTACAAGCTGTCAGCTTTTGAGGTACGGTTACTCGCTCTCTAGAAAAGCCTTGTACCCGTCTAGCCTTGAGCGGCAGAATGTAAAGTTCGCCTTGCAGATTTTTAATGACTCCCTGCCACCAGCGCTTCGTGCTCTTGGAGAAAGACACAACCTACTCTTTCCTGAAGATTCAGCGAGTTTCATTGAAGTTATAGCGAAATGGGGGAAGGTTGTAAATGTTAAAACCCCATGGAAAGGAAAACGACTGAATGACCGATTTCAAGAGCCAGTTTTTTCTTCGGAGGATGACATAAAGGTGGCTTTTCACTACAGAATTTTAGACTGGCTTGATTCTTGGAAAGAGAAGAATCTGGACAGCGGGGTGCTCACAAAGGAAACCATGCTTCTCTGCATCAAACAACCCATGCACTGGTGGAAGGTATTGCTTCGATGAACTGCAGTTTTCATACGTCCTGCTCGGCAAATTCCAGACGGACAGCTTAGAAGACCTCTTCGGGAAATACAGGCAACTTGCTGGCGCCCAATATCATGTTTCTATTAGGCAAGTTTACGAGAGCGAAACTAAATTACGGCTGCAAAATACTTTGCCCACAATCGCAAGTGCTTGCGGAACGAATAGCTCCTTCGTTGAGCAATGGGAAGATCTGCGAAAGCAGATAGAAACACTGCATCCTAACTGCAACGTTGTAGTTACGAGAGATGCCTTGTCAAAAATAGAAGACATTATCCCCGCCCTGGTATGCGTGGCAGGATATGCAGTCTACGCGACTCTCAAGAAATTAAACTGCACGAAATGTCGGGCAGCATTGACAGTCGACAAGACTATCACTGTCTCTGCAGCTCAAAAACACTATCACTTGGTGAAAGATATAGACCGAGGTGGCCTCATTTTCCCAGCGCTGTTTGCTGTAAATGCTGTTACCCACAACAATGTTGCTGTTGAACAAGTGTCCGAGAAAGCGGAGTTCTTGAGGAGCCCGAACCAGCGCCATCTAGTCACCGAACTCACATTACAGCTGCTTGCAGATCAAGAGTCATCAGATTTTGACACCTGCGAAGATGGGCACACAGTTGAGCTTCTGTTGAAGCATGTGTTTTGGAGCAGTACAAACATTCTGCTCAAAAACGTCTGCCGCAAGCTCAACGATGATGTAGCCGATGCAAATGCGAAGGCTAAGGAAAGAAAAGCTGCAACGCTTTCAAGGAAGTGAAAAGTTGTTTGTTTGTTGCTGGCGACTTTTTATATATTATTCCGCATCGAGAACAGTGCTACAATAATCGAAATGTAAATAAACGTTTTGTACGTGTAAATGTCTCCACCGATGTCTCAACTTGAGTAAAAACAACCTTTTGCAGCCAACTGTGCTGCTGCCTCATATCCTCGCGCAGTAAAAAATTACCGACGATTACGTTACTTCCTAATGCGAAATTTGAGCGCAGCAACTAAGCTGTTTCACCTTTTCGATAGATTGAGGCAAATAAATCGAGCAACACATGTATGCGCTATCACAGAATTTCTTTTTTTTTTTTTTCACACGTATTCCTTTAACAAAGACTCCACTAACAGTTCTTGACAGTCATGAAGGAAGCTTTGTGGTCGGAGAAATAGACTGATATATGTTCGACTTGATACACCAATGCTAGATCCTCAAAGACGAGATCTATACAAGTGCCTCGCGAGGTTGTCACAGCCGTGGGACGCGTTACGAGCGAGAGGAACGGGATACGAAGAGGCGTCCGTGTGCTATGCGATGTCAGCGCACGTTAAAGATCCCCAGGTGGTCGAAATTACTCCGTAGCCCTCCACTGCGACTCCTCTTTCTCTCTTTCCGCTTTCACTCTCGCCTTCCTCCCAATTCCCTTACCTTGGTTGCGGTGTCCAGAGAAAACAAGTGAGACAGTTACCGCGCCTTTCCCTTCCTATAAAAAATAAATGTTTTTCGAACGCGGTCATGCCCCGCCGGGGTGGTACAGTGGTAAGACGCCCGACTACTGTCCGGAATACCCGGGTGCGAACCCGACCTCGGCGGCTGCGTTTCGATGGAGGCGAAACGAAGAGGCGTCCGTGTGCTGTGCGATGTCAGCGCGCGTTAAAGATCCCCAAGAGGTCGAAATTACTCCGTAGCCCTCCACTACGGCTCCTCTTTCTCTCTTTACACTTTACTCCCACCTTCCTCCCTTCCCTTACGGCGCGGTTCAGGTGTCCACAAACTGGTGTGACAGATACTGCGCCTTTCCCTTCCTGTGAACCAATTATTATTATCTACGCGGTCACGTTGTCTTGACTCGCTAGCGGCGGCAGCGGCATCAGACAGTCGCTACTAGCGCTTCCTCCGGCGACCCCTCTCCCCCCCTCTCCCCCCCCCCAAACTCCCTTCCTTTCCTTGTGTTCTCTGGCTGCTCCGCGCTTCCGGCGAGGCTTCGGTTGCCAAGCGCCGGCTCGAACTGGGGGGATGAAAGTGGGGAGGCGCTGGTTACGAGGCCGACGCCGACGCGAAACCCAGGAACGAGCGCCAAATAGCTGCGCTCTAAAAAGAAACATGCATGTTCCTCGGAAAAACGGTGAGGCCCCATCCCTGTGACGTCACTGGAAGAGCACTGAGGCCTTAAGTTCGTCTAGGTGGTATTGATCTGAACCGCGCTGTGAGAAAAAGAAGGAAGGCGGGAGTGAAAGTGGAAAGAGAGAAAGAGAAGCCTTAGTGGAGGCCTACGGAGTAATTTCTGCCACCTGGGGATCTTCAACATGCCTGACATCGCACATCACACGGACGCCTCTTCGTTTAGCCTCCATCGAAACGCAGCCGCCGAGGTCGGGTTCGAACCCGGGTACTCGGGCACAGTATTCGGGCGTCTTACCACGGCATCACCCCAGCGGGGCTGGGTAGTACTACAAAGGCACTGGCTGTAGTCACCTTGCTGCGCACCTCGCTTAAGACGGAAGTTCCCACCGAAGCTGCTATCACACGTGCCTCATAATCAATGCCAATTATGCGGATGGTGTCACTGTGCGTAATTGGTAGGGCACCATTAAGGCGCGCATCTGGCCTACCAATTAAAAGATATTTACTTTTTTCAAAATTGAGAGCAGTCCCAGACACCTTGCCGTACCTGTGAAAAAGATGAAGACAGCGCAGCAGGCTCGCTTCATCACGCAGTTACAACGTAATATCATCCGCGTAGACAGTCAGACGCAGCGTCTGACACCCTGGGAGAGGGAGGCCACAGATACATTGGTCTGTTATTATTGCCCTCAAATAAGGCTCTAAGCTGAGAGCAAACAAAGGAGGCGAGGGGGGACAAAGTTGCCGGACACCTTGGGTCACAGGGAATGGGGCCCTTTCCCACCTATCCATTACCAGTGTGTTTTGAATGTGATCACACTTGCTTTTAATTAAACATATGAAGCTTTGCGGAAACTGAAAAGCATCCAGAACGCCGATATGTAGCAATGTTCTATCCGGTCAAAAGCTTTTTTTTATCTAAATAAACAAGGATGTCACTAGATAAGCGTCTCAGTTTGTAATCAATAACGTCTCGAGTGGCATAAAACATATTTGCCTGCCAGGAACAAAGCACACCTGACGAAAACCAATCAGGGAGGCCATCACACCCCTGAAGCGCCTAACCACGATGGCTGCAAGAGCCTTGTAGTCTACATTTAGAAAGGTGATCGGCCTCCACCCTTCTGGAGGAGATGACCCAGGATCATGTTTTGGGATCAAAATTATTCGCCCCCTTGAACAACTGGCCGGAAAATCTAAATGCTCAAAGCACTGTCGGATATTTGTCAGTGCTGGACCAACAACGTTGCAGAAACCCAAATAAAATTCCACAGGGAGCCTATCAGGCCCAGGCGCTCACCCGCGCTCCATTGCCTCTAAAGCTGTCTTGAAAAGAGTGGAAACTCTCATAGGGCCCAGCGGCCCATTTGACTGTAGCGCACCAACCGGCCGGCGGCAACTACTTCCGGTCTTGCTGAAAGGCGCGCGATTTGAATGCTAGCATGCGCTGCGCCCTTCCCTGGCCTTTTGGCGCATTATTTTGGTTTTACATGGCCTACTAGTGCTTCTATTTATTTTCAGCATGCATAACAACATGAAAAATAAGATTCCCAGTTCTCTAAACTGACAATCAACGCAGCTGTGCCACAGCCTTTGCAAAACAGTATTGCAGAAAAGACGCCAAGCGATTTGTAAAATGAACATTTATTTTGCTGCATATACGCAACAAATGTAGACGGATGCATTGACCAAACCTGGCACACAGGCGATGTGCACAGTACAGAAAAATGAAATACGCAACGCGAGAAACACCACTTAGGTAGAGACAAAAAATAGCATACCATTGATTTCCGAATTATGGCAAATGATATGCAACAAAACAGGCATTATACTTAAACTACACAGTCCCAGTCGCGGCTACCTCAGCAAGGGTAACTTGTATTGTTCAGGGCAAAGAGGAGTACTGACACTTGGGGAAAGGCCACACCGTTCACTCGTCGCATCTGCCGTGCTTCGGCTGCACCCCATGGGTCCATGCAGTGCTGTTGGAAAAGGAATGAACATGATGCAGATGGCTGCAGTGAAATGTAAGGCCACTGCACCGCGCACACATCTGTGCATGTGGGTGCGTACTGAAGACTAGGTGAACAGCAGTTATGATCCAGAGCAGAAAAGCTGTCATTCGTAAAATTGATACAAAAGCTACTCTTGCAACGTAGAGATCAGGAAATGCAGGCTAACTGAACCTGTCTGAAAATGCATTTCTACAGTGCGTGAAATAACAGCCACTAAACTAACAATATTCCTTAAAAGCACTGAACAGCTGAAGCAATGAAGCTTGCCGCGTAATAAAACAGTTCACACTTTAACGTTGTTCCGGTAAATGCAACCCGACACCACGCAAAACTAGCCGTTCGCAAAACCGCGGCCTGGCCTCACCGCGGCCGGCGAGCACGCCATGTTGGGTTGCCCTTCATACCCGGCTTTGTGAAGCGCAGACCGCTGTGCTCAGCGAAATGCCTCGCAGTTGTCGACAAGAATGAAACATTTCTCACTGGTTGCCCTGTTAAACGCGACGCCACGCAAAACCGCCTCACGCATATGTCTCGTCACTGCGGCCAGCACACCTTGTCATGCCTGTTATCTTGCCCTTCACGCGCTACTTTGTGAAACGCAGTCGCCGGCGTACTGAGCTAAACTGCCTGAAATTCTGCACAGTTTGACAAGAAAGTCAAGAGTGTAACATTTCTCGCCTTACCTTCGCCCTGTTAAACGCGACACTTAGGAAAACTAGCCGTTCGGCAAACCGCGTCAGGCCTGGCCGCACCGGCCGGCTAATACGCCATGTTGGCTCAACGGCGTGCTTTGGTGCCTTCACATGCTGCTTTGTCCAGCGTGCTGAGATAAACTGTTCGAAATGCCGCTCAGTTTCGCAGGAACACATATTAAACCTCGCCGCGGTTGGAAACTGCAGGAGCGTCACGAACTGCGCCTGAACATCCGGCGCCCCTGTTCACGAGCTGCGAAACTTAATTGGCACCGGCTGGTGTTGTCAGCGTAAACTGCTTGAAATGCAGCGTAGTTTAGCAAAAAACGTTGCTCACCTTGCCGTCGTTCCAAACCCCAGTTGTTCCTCGTAGCAGCCCACGAGAGATAAAAATATGCGGTCTGTGCCGCACAAGCGCGACGAGGCACGAGCAGACAACCGCTCGCTCCCTTCGACAACTTTCTGTCGCCTGCTCCGGCGGGCTAACGCTGCAGCGAGTGCCGCCGCGCGCGCGTCCGCGCATGTCCACGCTGGTGCCGCCATCCATCAATCGGCGGCAGCTCAAAAGGTCGCGCGTCATTTGCTGGGGCCAATTTGCGCCGAGTGTCCGTCTTTACCAATCTCTTTCTCTATGCCGTCTTTACCTCTTCTAAAGAGGGAAGTGCACAAAGCACATCATGTATATCTCAGGGCTGACCGGTGGCAACCCAGCTAACATTGGATGCGTCTCTACAGCTCCTACATCAATCGTAGCATCTGAACACGCCATACCTTTGAAGTGCGTCAAGAAACGAATACACTCCCTAGTTTGATGGGACGCAGTGTGGAGCGCTGCGCTCAACGCAGAGCTATGGAAGTTCTTCGCGCAAATCTTCTTCCACGCCAGGCCGCCACCGAAAGGAACGAGGCTCCAATAAGGCACTGATACGGGCTATATAACTCGTCGCACCAGGCGAGCATCAGAATGGTATGCCAACCCGCTCTGTGCGTGATGCGGATCTTCGCAGCTGTGTCTACCGGCTCCACACGCGACGACGTAGTTCACGACCCTCTACCAAACTGTGCACGCGCTAAATTGATTTGAGCGTGTCCCATCCATTTTGAGCACCGTCAGAAAGCGAGACGCGTAAAGCTCGCGACAACCTCTCATGTGAACGCGAATCGTGTATTCAAAACGCCACGAACGAAGTGAGCCAGCGCTAGGAATGGAATGGCTGAGCATGACTGGTTGGTGGTCAGAAATATGAATGAGCCGCTGAGGCAAGGCCACAACATCCATAGCCGACACATACGTTGAAAGGGACTGTGGCACATATGCGTGCTCTAGCCTGCTCGCTGATGAACCACGACGCCATGTCCAGCAGAAATGCGACCCTTGCATGAGTTCGTGAGAATCAAGAAGTGCGAAATGCTGAGCCAGGCGCTGCAGTTCACGTGCATTCCAAGTCGGTTGCCCTCTAGGGCCTTGAACAACTACGTATGAGTCTATAACACATTTAAAATCGCCGACTGAACAATAAACCCTTTAAAGATGTGATTACTAAGGCTGCAGTCCGCCGGAGCATAAATGCACAAGATGCGAAACCTCACAGCCAAAAATAAGCAATCGAACGCTAGCACACGCCCAAACTCCTCATATGTAAAATGATGAACGCACAAAAGGAATATTTAGCACAACCAGGCCAAAGTGGCGCTGTTGAAACTTCATCACACTGAAACCGAACAGAAACACAATTGCTGCGTTCATGCCACAACAAAGCGCGAATAAATAGACGGAGCAAGAAGAACCAAATTGGTAAATTGATAGTTAAAACGGCATCTTCGAAGGAGACACAAAAGAATTGCACTTCCTTGCTTTTCCTGCACAGAACTGTTAACCGTGAGCTGACCGGAAAACCTTCTAGAGGGCACTTGGACCACTAAAGTGCGACGAGGTGAAAGCAGTTATTGCCCGGTGCATCGTAGCCCTCCACTATGATACCTCTATCTCTTTCTCTTTCACTCCCACCTTCCTCCCTTCCTTTAGAGCATGGTAGATGTGCCCGCAGAGCATGGTAGATGTGCCCGCGAGGTTTGATATATACTGCGCCTTTTATATTCTGAATAAATTTCAAACGCCGCTGATGCCTGCTGTACTAATCCCTCCTAACCATTTGGGTCTGCTCCTGTTTGCTGTGTGGTGCGGCGTTGTGCAGTGCGGATTCGGACATCATGTTTAGTCAAAAAAATTGCCCACGATTACGTTACTTCCTAATGTGAAATTTGAACGTAGCTCTACAGCTGTTTCACCTTTTCGATAGCCCGCCGGATTGGCGCAGTGGTTACGGCGCTCGACTACTGTTCCTAAGGACGCGGGATCGAATTCCGGCCTCGGCGAAAGCTTTTCAATGGACTCGAAAAGCAAGGCGCCCGTGTGCTGTGTGATTTGAGTGCACGTTAAAGAACCCCAGGTAGTCGAAATTTTCGGAGACCTCCACTACGGCGTCTCATTACCTGAGTTGTTTGGGACCTTAACACCGCAAACCAAACCAAACCTTTTCGATAGATTGAGACAGATTTCGAGCAAGACACGTATGTATAAATACAGCCTTTTTATAATTTTCACACTTGTTCCTTCAAGAAACACTCCACTAACAGTTCGTGGTGTCATGTTTTAAATTATTTATTTATAGGAAGGGAATGACGCGGTAACTGTCTCACTTGTTTTCTGTGGACACCGCAACCGCGCCGTAAGGGAAGGGAGGAAGATGGGAGTTAAAGTAGAAAGGGAGAAAGAGGAGCCGTAGTGGAGGGCTACGGAGACCACCCGGGGATCTTTAACGTGCGCTGATACGCACAGCAGACGGACGCTTCTTCGTTTCGCCTCCATCGAAACGCAGCCGCCGAGGTCGGGTTCGAACCCGGGTACTCCGGCACAGTAGTCGGGCGTCTTACCACTGCACAACCCCGGAGGGGTTCTTGGTGTCATGAAAGAAGCTTTGTGGTCGGTGTCATGAAAGAAGCTTTGTAGTCGGAGAAATGAAAAGAGCAATTGTGTAATCGGGAGGTGGATGAAGGTAGCGCGCAGGCCCTTAGGAACATAGCGCGACGAACAGATAGCAGCGACTGACTGACGCCGCTAGCGAGTGAAGCGAGTGAGAATGGGATTGACGCACCGTTATCCGCTGATAGCGAGGTGGCGTTTCGGCAACCAAGCTACACCCTCGCCGCCACGCAGGAAGTCCCCCCCTCTTTCTGTATGGCGAATAATAATAAATAATAATAATAATAATAGTAATAGTAATCTACCAACGCCACCTGTAAGGGAAGGGTGAAAGGTGGGAGTGAAGGTGGAAAGATAGAAATAGGAGCCCTAGTGGAGGGCTACGGAGTAATTTCGACCACCTGTGGATCTTTAGCGTGCGCTGACATCGCACAGCAGACTTACGGCGCGGTTCAGGTGTCCACAGAGCAAGTGTAACAGTTACTGCGCCTTTCCCTTCCTGTGAACCAACCAACCAACACGGAAACCTCTTCGTTTCGCTTCCATCGAAACGCAGCCGCCGAGGTTGGGTTCGAACCCGGGTATTCCGGACAGTACTCGGGCGTCTTGCCACTGCACCATCCAACCACGCCTTTTCCTTCCTATAACAATCAGTTTACCAATGCCACCTAGAGGAAATTCTTCCATTGGTTCAACATAGTCACGTTGTCTTGCTCGCTAGTGGCGGCAGCGGCATCAGTCAGTCGCTGCAAGCGCTGCCTCCGGTGACCCCCCCCCCCCTTTCCTTACCTCGTGTACTCCGGTTGCTGCGCTCGCTCCTGCCCCCATCGTTCGCTGCTGAGTGTAGCCGCCCCCCCCCCACCTCTTCCTGTAAGGCTCCGGTTGCCGAAGCGCCGGCTCGAACTGGGGGATGAAAGGGGGGCGGAGCTGGTTACGCGGCCGACGCCGACGCAAAAGCCAGGAACGGGCGCCAAAGAGCTTCGCTCTAAAACGCCTTTCTTAGTACGGAATCGCCGCGGTACTCTGCCGTTCACAAGGATAAAACTTGTAGAAAATTGTCGCTGGAATTCTTCCCCAACTGTCAGTTTTTCATTCAAATGTGTGTAAAGCATTCTTCTTATCCTATACAGCATTGGAAACAGCCAGGCCCTTCCTCCTCCAAAGTACATCCATGCCTATGCACACAAAGCTCTATGAAACTGCCCTTGTTGCGACCCCGCCACTGCAATCTGGCATGAAACCTGCGCGTCAATTGGCGCCAGAACGTGCGTGCTACACAATAGTCATGCCAAGCAGGATTCAGTCTCTGACCGCACTGTGGGCATGTGGCGGAGGGTTCTGCGACACACGACGTAAGGCGGTCAGCTGTTGGTAGAGCCTGCCATTCTTTTAACCAAATGAAATCGCGGAGATCACCGGCGAGAGAGGCAGTGATCATCAGATTCCGTTTTGTTTTTCTTCTATAAGCCTTCCTGCACTTATCGTTGTCCAAACATTTCATTGCCAAGCATTTAAATCTGCCTGGCTGTGGGGGGGGGGGGGCTTTATTTCCGGAGTCCTCCACTACGGCGTCTCTCATAGCCTGAGTCGCTTTGGGACGTTAAATCCCACAAACCAACCAACCAACCATTTTCTTATGGTCAAAGTTTAGTAATGCGTTTTGCAGTACGTTATGCGATTTCACAATGTATATGTAAAATTTTGGTGGTGTCTCAGCCGCCGGGCAGTGCACGCCGCCATTCCAAACAGACGACGTGAGGTCCCCATCAGGTACTGAATACGTGCTTTCTACATCTGCGCTGATGTCCCAAGTGGCTTTTAGGGTCAACACGCGGCACATTATTTCAATGTCTGGGATAATGAAACCGCCCATTTTGTTGGTAAGGGTTGGGTTGTTAGGTTTAATGTCCCAAAGCAACTCAGGCTATGAGAGACACCGTAGTGGAGGACTCCGGAAATTTCGACCACCAGGGGTTCTTTAACATGAACTGACATCGCACAGCACACAAGCGCCTTGCTTTTCGCCTCCATCGAAAAGCTGCCGTCGATGCCGGGATTCAATTCCGCGCCCTTGGCAACAGTAGTCGAGCGCCGTAACCAATGCGTCACCCCGGTGGTGTTTTGTTGGTAAGGGAATAAAAAGTAAGGAGACAAGAGCCTTCGAAACACTCGTTCCAAAGGACTGACCCACAAGCAGTAGCAAACCTCTGTAGAACTCTGCGAGGAGAACAGGTCAATTAGGCTACGTAAAATAGGGGCGCAACAATTCTTCTCTTGATTAGGCATTGCCGCCCAGAAAAAGGAAGGTCACCGCCGGTACTCTCCCGGTATGAAGAGGTTCCTGACGGTGTCGTTTGAACCTCTCCATATCGTGAGAGTACCGGCCGTTTTCTTCCTGGCGTCTGGTGAAGTAGCTCACACCACTTGAAACGAAATAAAACACAAAGCTGAGAAACTTATCGAGGTAGCCAAGACATTCAACCTACCTTTTTCTGGGCGGCAATACCTAATCAAGACAAGAATTGTTGTGCCCCTTTTTTACGTAGCCAAATTCACCTGTCCTCCTCGCAGAGGTCTACAGAGGTTAGCTACTGCTTGTGGGTCGGTCCTTTGGAACGAGTGTTTCGAAGGTTCTTTTCCCCTTACTTTTTATCCCCTTACCAACAGAGCCACGTCGGAGTGACGCAGTGGTTACGGCGCTCGGCTACTGTTCCCAAGGACGCGGAATCGAATCCCGGCCTCGACGGCAGCGTTTCGATGGAGACGAAAAGCAAGGCGCCCGTCTGCTGTGCGATGTCTGTGCACGTTAAATAACCCCTGGTGGTCGAAATTTCCTGAGTCCTCCACTACGGCGTCTCTCTCACGGCGTCGACCGTAACGACACCGTCAGGAAACTCTCCATAGAGTTGCCCCGCCGGGGTGTTACTGGTACAGTGGTAAGACGCCCGACTACTGTCCGGAGTTCCCGGGCTCGAACCCGACCTCGGCGGCTGCGTTTCGATGGAGGCGAAACGAAGTGGCGCCCGTGTGCTGTGCGATGTCAGCGCACGTTAAAGATCCCCAGGTGGTCGAAATTACTCCGGAGCCCTCCACTACGGCTCCCCTTTCTCTCCTTCCACTTTCACACCCACCTTAATCCCTTCCCTTACGGCGCGGTTCAGGTGTCCACAGAGTAAGTGTGACAGATACTGCGCCTTTCCCTTCCTCTGAGCCAATCATTAGTATTATTATTAAACTCTCCATAGAAGCTCCGAAACGCAGTCATTTCCTTTTTGCTGGATTGAGGCGTGCACCTGACAAGGAGCTATATGTGTGAAAGAGTCGCAGAAGTGCTCTATAACTGTCAATGTTCCTTAAGAGCAGAGAAATGGGATCAGCATATGCTGAAGCTGTTATCTTGCCCTGACCTGGGAGAGGTAAACCAAGTATAGATATGTAGTTATTTATCTGCTGTAGTAAAGGCGCTATGCAAATCTTGAAGACGATAGATGAGAGTAGGCATCCTTGCCATATTCCACAAGTGACAGCTATCGGATCAGTGGACTGGCCGTTGACTACCAAGCAGGCTTCTAAATCAGTGTATAGCACCCGAAGAGCCTCTGTAAGATACGCCGGAAAGCCAAAGCATTCAAGAAAATCAAATAGATATTCTTTTTCTACACAATCTGATCAAATGCATTTCCCTGGTCTAGGGATACATAAGCGCCTGAAATGTGTTTCCGTGTAGTTAACGTAAACAGATCAGGAGTTAGAGCCAGAGAACAAGACTGCGCGGTCTGTCACAGAGCATGTTTGGCATTACTTGATTAATTCCGGTAGAAACGCTGTTATACGATGCGCTAGTATTGCAGCGAATATCTTATAGTCGGAGCATAGTAAGGAAGTGGGCCTCAATGCCTTCGGGTCAGATGCTTCACCTCTCCTTTTTAAAAGGAGTGTGGTTGTACGCTCGCGAAATCATTCTGGTCGTATTCTGTCAGTAATGAGCCCATTCAGCATTCAAAGGCAATAGGCGCACACGTATTATTTCAAAAATGATGTAGTAAATTATGATTGGAATCCCATCTGGGCCTGCAGCTGCAGAGGCAATCATTACCTGAACTGTTGTCCGGAGCTCTTTCAAGGGTATTCGACCGCATAGTATCTCGTTGCTCTTCCAGAATGCGAGGTACACCTGTGCAAAACTCACTCAGAGCACAGTCCAGAGTTCCACATCTACCTGCAGTTGAAAACCGCTGTATAAACTGTGTGGTAAGTACATCCCCTATGTCTTCGGTGCTGTCACACTGTGTCCCATTAGGCAATACAAAGAAAGGAATTGATGTACCTGCTACTTAAGAACCACGGCGAACAATGCGGAGAGCAGCATTATCAGCAACAGGCCTCCCCTTTACGAACAATTCTGTAGCTGTGCGAGAACTAAGTCGGAGAAAGAGTTCATAACGGGCTTTTAACTGGTTTAAATAATTATGCATGGTGAAGGTGAGAGGTTCGCCACGCCGCCCTATATACACGCCTTCCGAAAAGTGTCATTTATTTCACCCGTCAACATCAACTTCCTTTCTCGACCTGCTTTGATTTGCTCTGCACGCCACCTGGTTTTCAAGGTATTCCAACAGCGCGGTTCTACTGGACGGCTGCGCGCGTACTCAAGTACCAAACGCAAGCTTGCAACTCTCACCGGACCGTGTACAAGCGTTGTGTCTATTTTCCAATGATTCCTGAGGGGAGCTGACAGACTAAAAAAAATGAGAGATGGCTTAGCTCTGCTATGCCTGGATATAAGTAGCGAATAGCGGTGACTATCTCGGGATCACCGATAACTGATGGTCGCTTAGGGTAACAAACTGGATTCCAAGAGAAGGAAAGCGTGGCAGGGGGCGGCAGAAAGTTAGGTGGGTAGATGACGTTAAGAAATTCGCGGGGGTCAAGTGGATGCAGCTAGCACAGAACCGGGTTAAGTGGAGAAATATGGGAGAGGCCTTCGCCCTGCAGTGGGTATAGTCAGGCTGATGATGATCTCGGGATCAGAAGTACTTAATTTCACCAGTCTTCTGCGCCGTTCGCCAGCAGCTAAACTCTCCTCGACTTCCATGTCGTGCGCGCCAAAGTTCACCAGCGTTCTATAATTCGTTTACAGGAAAGGGGAAGGTGCAGCAAAGGCAAGAAGCGCCACCCGGCAGCGTTGGAGCGCACTCGTTCCCGCTTGGTCCTCATAGCTGACGACAGACGGGCGACGTCAAATCCTTGATGTCACCCTAATTGAATGACTTAACTATTTCAGTCTTTGGTACTTTCAAACAGTGCGTCAATCGCAGAATCTGTCACTCGCGGTATCCCGCTATCATCCTCACGGTAGAAGAGCGAGTCACGACTCGGGGCGTGGCACAAAGGTAAAGCACTTGGCTGGGGGTCAAAGGGATGGAGGTGCGATTCCCGATGAGGTGGAGTCGCACACCTCTTAAGCGTTGTTAGGAGCCACCATAGCAACGCCAGAAGAGCTTGGCGAGGGTGCTGTGCAGCTGGCCTTGGAGAACGTTGGTGGCAACGGAAACCACCTGTGCTGCGCGTTACGTCATTTGGTTTCACGCATGCGCAGAATTTCAAGCATGCGGCCCACGTGCAGCTTGGCTCCGACCCTCGTAGTGAAGATTTTCGCTTCAAAAGCGGCGCATAGCAGCAGCAAAGACACAATGACAGTAAGAAGACGAAGAGAGCAGCGGAGAAGCCCGAATAGAGAGACAAACGGCATGTGAAACGATGATGCCAGACTGCCGAGCGTAATAGACGGAGCATAACCGCCTAGATAAGGCCTATAGAAGAGATCAGTCAGCCTTACTGACAAGCAGTCTGTCGCCGACTCACCTTTGCATGCGGCTAGATAAGGCTGCACTAGGTAATACTGCCGAGCCTTCCCGTTTCTTGACTAATCGGGCCCATTTTCAAAGCTACGGGGGCATTATCACTGATGTCTGTAGAGCCTTACAACGGCATGCGGAAAACTAACTGAAGAAACAAGACAGCTGGACCACTACCCAGTGCTCAGCAGTTCTGCTAACAAGCGTTCGGGAGCCCTGAACGGATTATTCACGGCACCGACGACAGCGCGTCAGAAGGTTTTTCAAGTTTAATGCATGATATGCATTGGAGAAACGTGCAAGCCTGAGCATTGCTTGCTGTTAGGAAATGTGAAAGCAGGGTTCCGCGAGTGACAGATACTGCGCCTTTCCTTCCTGTAAACCAATTATAGAACGTTAGAGAACTATGATGCATTCAACGGAACGCTGGTTTTATTTGATGATGGGCGCTCGATGTGCCGTATAACGATTAGTATTCTAGTTGCCTATACGTGTGACATTTTACCTCATTGAGACATGTGCCCGCGAGCTGAGAATCGAAACTGGAATTTGGCTGGCGGCCATCTTGGCTCCCAAATACACATTTAATTGGATATAAATATTTCAGTAATTACCTCATATCATTCATTTTGTCACTTGCACAGCTTTCCTGGGTGTGCTTAACCGATGGTACCATTCGTTTTCCTATATACTAGTTAGTTCCTCTAATACAACTCCGACAAGGTCACATATGCGCGAAATCCGCGTACATAGCCATACAATACATATGTATTAAATATATAATGCGAGGTGCCAGGAGATGAAGACTATCGACGGCTGGTTGTAATCAAAGTTTTCTGAAGAGGGGTTCCTATGTTTAACACTGGCACTGGTTTCATCTCGTTCGAGGTCTCGGTAAAGTGTTTGGATTATGGAGATATTTCGGAGGACACATTTGGCTGTGTTTAATTCCGTTTAAACCTATAAGACGTGTGAATGTGTGTTTGGCATGTTTATGCTTGCGGTATAGCTTTGAGAAACTCGCAAAGGTTGGAAGTCTGTACCTTATTAAAAATGAAAATCGGTTCGTTTTGTGAAACGGAAAGGCGCTTTGTGTGTCTCGCATCTCGTGTGACCCCACCACTAACAAATCGCGGCATACATCCAGAGTTATATATGTCGCCGGTTCGAGTCCCTACCAGAAACAAGTCTCCAACTTAACATATGAGTAGGAAATAAGGAGCGATATTGTTTGATATCGCCCGGAACATTCCGCAAACGCTTGCGTCACAATTGTGATGATAAGTCACGTTGATGTCTATCTATTGATGTCTATCTCTTGCCACATCGTCCTGGCCCCACTCGCAAGTCAAATAAGGATTTCGCCTTAAACATTTCGTGGTGAGCATTGACAACCTGCTTGCATATACAGGCATCTTTCGTGCAGATCAGTCGTGCTCTAGCTGTCATTTTGAGCTTCATCATGCCTCTATTGAATACACTACTTCACCCCACCCTCGTTGTGCCTTTCGGCATTACTGGCTTCAGGGATTCACCCTAGCTGCTCCACTGCTCCTCGCTTGTCAAAGCGTGAGAGGTTGGACAATTAACTTGATTGCCAAACAGAAGTACACCTTAGACAAGAAATGACGTGTTTAAGATAATTTTATTGTTTCGAAATTATCTGCAGCACAATGAAAGCACAAATGTCTTCAGACACGCGGAATAGACAGATGGTTTCAAAGACGAGAAAATGTTATGTAATAGATACTTTCACGTTTGCATGTTATATTGTCCTCAAATAGTTAGTGCATTGTTTACGATATCGTTTGTTTGGCATTACCGTGCTAGGTCATTCCAGGCAAATAAAAGGTGTAGAAACACTGGCCACCCCTCCTTGCATGGAATGATGGGCATGATCACTCTTCCATCATCGACAAGAATGCGCCTGGTGGACCAGCCTAGGAGAAAAGCTTCCTTCATCAAGTGCGGTTAGTTGCTCGTTGAAGTGTATAATATAATGCTTCCTAAATTATGCAGTAGAGGAACACGGCTTTTTGCGGGCTTCCCCGCCAGAATGCCAGTCCTCTCCGCTAACGTAAGACATATCCCCGAACCACATTATCAGTTCAAAAAAGATATCTCTGTGGCGACTCTGCCACCGTATTCGGACATTCGCGTCCACAGGCGCCACAAGGTGCGTGCTACAGGCCACAATTGAAATACATGACTTGGAGCATCCGTCCATCCGCGTTGCGGAACATGAGGCAATGGGCGCCACGCCAGATGTTGGAAGGCGGTCTTGCATGCCAGCGTTTCCCATTCCCTTAACCAGGAGAACGCACGAACACCACTGGGGAGGGAGGCAGAGATTAAGGGCCTCAAAAAATCTTCTACGGGGATTTTCTGCGCTTCCCCTCATCATAGGTACTGAAAGCAACACATTCGCGTATTTTAGTGACCGTAATTTCAATCAATACACACTCAGGCAAGGTGTCATTGAATATGTGCAGCGACCTTACTACGGATTTTAAAACGGTGGTGACCGTTTAGCTACCTAGCCCATCCATGCTACCAGCCCAAAGATACGGGGGAAAGTCCCCATTAAATACGAGGCGAGATCTCTGCAACGGTGAGCTATATATGAAGGGACACTACATGGTTCTCAAAGCCAACACACGACATATGAGCTCAACATGAAGTATGCTGCAGCAACCCATTCATTTTGAAAATTGTCCGCGTGCCCGTCCTAAATGAAAAAGCCACAAGCAGTGAGTATCTTCTGCAGAACACGACGAGGAGGGAGTGTTACGTAGAGAAGAGGCGCCGCCATGATGGTCTTCATAAGGTATACGCACGTTCAGAAAAAAGTGATACGGAATGTTCTGGCAACTTCAGTTCGCTTTTCGACCTTGTGTTTGATTTTTTTCCAGGTAGTGAGAGCGACTAGCAGACGCCATCAAAGCGATGCCCAAAACTCTCATTCCCTCAACCCACTGGACACTGTCGGCAACTCATCACCAAATGCTCTAAACGATAATGCTTTCCTTTTCGATGATTCAAGCCGCGCACCAGGTGAAATAGCCGTAGAACGGCCCTGCAACTATATAGATGCGAAATAAAAGGGCGACATTGTCAGCATACTATGCTACTGTCACCTCACCCTAGTCTGTGAGATGGAAGCCATGTATATATTTCCAATCCTGGATTTGTTGCAACGACTATGCAAAGCACAAGGATAACTGAGTAGAGGGGATAACCTTGCTGTATATCAAGGCGATTACTAAGATAATCGCTAATACAATCAGGACAACCTTAGACTGCAATCAAGCAAAAAATCAAGCAGGTTTTCGGAAACGGTACTTTACTATCGATCATATCCATACCATCAGCCAGACGATGGAAAAATGCTCGGAATATAACTAGCCTTTATACATAGCATTCATTGATTCGGAAAAAGCATTTGACTTGGCAGTGATGCAGGCATTGCAAAATCAGGGCGTAAACGAGCCGTAAATGAAAGTACTGGAAAATATATATAGTTCTGCATAAAGAAAGTACCAAAATTCCCATACAGAAAGGTGTTAGGCAAGGAGACACGATCTCCCCAGTACTATTTACAGCTTGCTTAGAGGAAGTATTCAGAGACTTGGAATGGGGGCAGTTAGGGATGAGGGTAGATGGAGAATACCTCAGTAATCTGCGATTTGCTGATGACATTCCCTTGCTAAGTAACTCGGGGGATGAACTGCAAATAATGATTGATAACCTAGACAGGAAAAGTAGAACGGTAGGCTTAAAATCAAATGCAGAAGACTAAGTTAATGTTCAACAGCTTCGGAAAGGAACAGCAGTGCAGATGACAAAGGTAATCAAATGCAGAAGGCTAAGGTAATGTTCAACAGCTTCGGGAAGGAACAGCAGTTTACGTTAGGTAGGGAAGCACTGAAAGTAGTACGCGAATATGTCTGCTTAGGACAGGTAGTAACCGCAGATCCGGACCATGAAAAGGAAATAACAATAAGAGTAAGATCGGGTTGGAGCGCACTTGGCAAGCACTCCCAGATTATGACTAGCAGCTTACCGGTATCGCTCAAGAGGAAAGTATACAACAGTTGCATCTTACCTGTACTCACTTATGGGGCTGAATCGCGGAGGCTAACCAAGAGGGGTCTACTTAAATTGAGGACAACTCAGAGGGCTATAGAACGAAAAATGGTTGGGGTAGCATTAAGAGATAGGAAGCGTGCAAAGTGGGTCAAAGAAATAACTCAAGTTACTGACATTCTATAGTGGTAAGTAAGAAGAACAAATGGGCATGGGCAGGACATGTAGTGCGAAGAGAGGATAACCGATGGTCGCTTAGGGTGAGAAACTGGATTCCAAGGGAAGGAAAGCGTAGCAGGGGGCGGCAGAAAGTTAGGTGGGCGGATGAGGTTAAGAAGTTCGCAGGGGTCAAGTGGATGCAGCTAGCACAGAACCGGGTTAATTGGAGAAATATGAGAGAGGATTTCGCCCGGTAGTGGGTATAGTCAGGCTGATGATGATAGTGATGATGATGATGATTACCATTCGCGCTTCCAAGTCTGTGTAAAGCAGCCGAAGAACATCTATCAACCATGCGGAAAAGCCGGAACAGTCCAGTAGAGATAGTTTCGGTCTGTATGGTAAAATACTTTTTCTTGGTCTAACGTTACGGTGGCACATGAAACCTGTGTGCGCGACGCGAACGTGAAAATATCGCCTGTCAAAGCATGAGAAGGAACAATTTGCCGACGATTACGTTCCTTCCTAATGCAAGTTTTAAACACAGCTCATCAGTTGTTTCACCTTTTTCAATAGATTGATGTAAAGGTTTTGACCAAGACATGTATGTAAAATACAGACACCCACTTTACTTTTTTTATTTTTCACGCATATTCCTTCAAGAAACACTCCACTACCATGCAGTTCTTGAGTGTCATGAAAGAAGCTTTGTGGTCGGAGAAATGAAGAGAACGATTAAGTTATCGGGAGGTTGCGGTAGGCAGCGCGTGGGGCCATAGGAACGTTGAGCGGCGAAAAGATAACAGCAACTGACTGACGGCTCGGACGCCGCTAGCGAGCGATAACATCACACTCTGGACAACATACGCAGAAGACGGTCAAATCGAACACATGCTACAAACGGCAGCAGATACGATAACTAAGCTGACCGTAGCAATCAGTTTACAGTGCTCGACAGAAAAATCGGAAATACTGGTCATACCCCCTAAAGGACGGACCTACTCAAGCTCCATATAAATCCAATTCGGGGAAGAGAGATACCATAGGTTCATACCATCCGCATTAAAGACTATGCCTGCAATAAGATGGAAAAAACATAGGCACAATAAGCGGCTCGAAAAGGCCGTTGCAACTAACACGCAACTCATAAAAACGGTGACAGGAGACGCACATGGGCTCCAAGAGGCGAACATGCCTTGCGTAGCGCGCCTATACCCTCAGCCGAATTCTTTACGCCATACCATACATCACACTATCATGCAGTGAGGTCCAGCAAATAGACTCCTTAATTCTGGAAGCAACAAAATCAGCACTTAAATTACCGAAAAGCACTTGCAACGCGAGACTACTCGATCTCGGAGTCCATAACACAATACATGAACTTCGAGAGGCCCACTTACAAGCGCAATACCTCAGATTGGCCGCGACAATTGCCGGACGACATATACTCAGTAATGTAGCCATCACTCTTCCCGCAAACAATGCATCCCTAAGAACACTCTCTGCCGACATTTGCACTTCAATCTATGCCAAACCATAACCACGGAATATGCACCCCCATCATGACCAAGGTCGCAGGAACGCGTGCGCGGCAGCGCTCCACAAATGGTATGGGAATGAGCCCAGTGAAGTTCGGGTGGATGCCACCAGCGATAGAAACGGAGCCACTGCGGTTGTCCACAACCCCCAGATTTCCCCCATAACTTTCGAGCTTCCTTCAGGCAACACCCCTGAGGAAGCCGAGGAGATGGCTATAGCTATTGATCTCGCATACACAGATGCCAGTTATGTACTTAGAGATTCTAAAACTGCCATTCTAAACTATGCCAGGGGACGAGTTCATCCCTCGACGCACAGCCTGCTGCACATGCCCACCCTCTACCTCCCCCGACGGGTTGAGATCATCAGCGTGCCTGCGCTATCGGGAAATCACGGCAACGAGGCCACCGACTCCTTAACCGGGCACAGGCCGACCTCGTGGAGATTTCTCGAAGGAGCGTATGCACTCGTTTACTGTGTTCACTGCACACTCCCGCGCTGACAGCCTCATCAATCTCTCACCCCACCCATCCCTCACTACCAGGGAACAATCTGGCGTCGCCTGCAGAGAAGAACGCTGCTGACACTAGCTCTACTTTCAAAATTTAAGCCGGTATTTCCCATATTCACTTTGTGTTCCAACCCTTACCCACATTCTTTTAACCTGTTGGCATATCCGCCTCCCTCCGGGCAGGTGCCTCTCCTAACCTGGGAAGACACGGAGACCTCACTGTGGTCAGTGGACCAAGCAGGCAGAAGACTGTCGTCAGTCGGGCCGCATACGTCAATGATCAAAATCACATCAGCGTTTAGTCGCGAGTGGGGTCGTGCGGAGAACCAGGAGGCCTGTGTGCCTCGAATTCTTCGTAAAATAATGTTTTTCCTCTTCCTTCTCAAGACCACGTGGCTCTGCGTTTCGGCTTGGGATGCACGCACCTTAATCGGCTGATAGCGAGCCGGCGCTTCTTCACCGAACACCGCACATCACCGCCACGCAGGAAGAATGGGGGGGATGAGCGGCGAACGGTGTGGCAGGATCGCACACAGCAATCGGAGAACACTCTGTCGCCGCCACGGAGGAAGAGGAATGAGAGGGGGGGGGGAGCGCTCACTGCCCCAGCTGCGGAGCTGGTTACGAGGGACAACGGCGACGACGAAACGAAGCCCAGAAACTGGCGCCAAAGAGCTGCGCTCTGAAATTCTAGGGGCCACTTTGCACTACTAAAGTGCATTGATATGGAAGCATCTATTTGGGTGGTGATTCGAAGAACTTCCCCATGGCATGTTTCTCTTTTCTATTCACTGCCACCTTCCTCCTCTTCCTTAGGCTTGGTAAAGGTGTCCGTGGAGAATTGGGACAGATGCGGCCACTTTCCTGTAAACTAATTTGAAACGCCGGTGTTGCCTGCTGTACATCCATCTGCTTCTGTATGATGTAAGGTGCTGCATTCGAGAAGCGCCAAATGAAAGGCACCGCACGGACGCCTGGATCGGACGCCCGCTGGTATCAGCATTATATATGCGTGAAGCACCTGGTGACGTCATGACCGGATATAACATTATCGTGACGTCAGTTCTGGTTATTAGACCTTGTCGGATGTGACTTCATGTTTACGCCACATCCGGTCATGACGTAACGACTTGTCTACATGTGTGTGTGCGCGTGTGTGTGCGTGTATGTGTGTGAACAACTTTTATTTCCACCAGAATGGAGGCCCGCTACTCCCCGCCCCAAGCACGCAGGCCTAGGGGATGGGGGCCGAAACCTCCGCGATTAAAGGCAGGCAAAGAGGTCTTGGTTCCTTGAGTGTGTGTGCGCGTGTGTGTGCGTGTATGTGTGTGAACAACTTTTATTTCCACCAGAATGGAGGCCCGCTACTCCCCGCCCCAAGCACGCAGGCCTAGGGGATGGGGGCCGAAACCTCCGCGATTAAAGGCAGGCAAAGAGGTCTTGGTTCCTTGAGGCCTCTTCTGCCAGGCGGATGACTTGCTTCTGAAGAGTCGGGTCCTCGCTTCCCAAATTACGTGGCTGAGGGTCCCTCTCTCCCCACATTGCTTGCGTTTATCGCCCTGTCTGATCTTTTTGGACATGAAAGGCCCAGACCGGGTGGATGTAATACGCCGCCATGCGGTCGCCTCTTTGTTGCTCACGTCACCAGGTGCTGACGTCAATATTATAGTCATATCTGTCATTGTCATCATCACTGTTACTAACTACCACTATCATCGCTCACTATCTACCACAAACTAGCGTTGGCGATCACAATGGCAACCACGCAGACATGACGCTAGAATGGAGAAGGAAGGACGGAAAAACTTTATTGAGCCCTATGTTATTTTGGGCGATTTTTGGGGCGTCTTTAGAGGTGTCTCCTTGTTGCATCATCAGGAGTCTTCTCCGTCGACCTCGTCCACTTCTACTCAATGGTCGGTTGCCCTCGGTCCAGGGCTCTCCTCTGGCCTCTGCGGCCCATTGAGCTCGCTGTACCAGACATTGCTGGTCTTCGCAGCGGTCGCTGGAAAGCAGTGTCCCATTGTGCCGCTTTCGGTTTAGAATTTCGTGGACCACATCTATGTTTTGATAGGCCCATGTGATGTGATGTAGTGTGGGTTTTTCGTCGTACCACGGATATCTGTCCGCTTGTATGGTAGGGTGCATTTTGTTTAGCATGTGCAGGTTTTGGTATGAACTTGTAATTGTCTCCAAATGACAGCTTCCTCTCTGTTGAGAAAACTGTGCGATTCCTCTGCCTCTCTCTATATATATATTTTAGAATGGGTGAGTATACCTTGGGTACCGGCAAACGTTCCGTGGACTCCTCGGATGCTCAGAAAGTAGTGTATGCTCGGGCTATCCTGTCGACCTCTGGGTTTCCTGCCACGCCCATGTGCCCAGGTATACATATAATTTTGTGTGTGGTCGTGTTTTTATCGTGGTTACTAATTTTGTGTGCAGCGGTAGCGTAGCTGTAGAACATCCGCCTCGCATGTAAGAGGACTGGGGTTCAAATGCAGGTGCTGCGCAATACTCCCCCGGATTTAATAAAAAAGAAACTCCGCGTGTCGATGGAATTGCATAAATAGGTTTGGGGTGCGACCTGATGCCGGTGAACACCTCTGGCAACGCACTCCCTCACCAGAACAGGAATTGGGCACCCTGGTGCAGTAATTGGCCGCAACCTCCTATGATAAGCTCCATAGAACCCCGGCCCTATGTCACCAGCCGCTGCGGAAAAACTGAACACGGCGGCGGTCAGACCTGTGACGCAGCAGGGGGTGCTAAGAATTCTTGGCTCCGCTGGACAGGCCGCCATTGGAAAATGGCCCTAGCAACGTTTACCGCTAGAATTCTAGCTAGTGAAGCTAGTTTAGCAGTGCTGTTAGAGGAACTAGAGGGTATGAAATGGGATGTCATAGGGCTTAGTGAGGTTAGGAGGCCGAATTAAGCACATACTGTACTGAAGGATGGGCATGTACTGTGTTATCGAGGTTTAAAAGAGAGGCGAGAGCTAGGAGTAGATTTCCTTGTCAATAAATATATAGCGGGTAATATAGATGAATTCTATAGTATTAATGAGAGCGTGGCAGGCATCGTAATTAGGCTTAATAAGCGATATAAAGCGAAGGTTGTACAGGCCTCTGCACCTACATGTAGTTATGATGACCAGACAGTTGAAAGCTTGTACGAAGATGTAGAATCGGCAATGCGAAAAGTAAAGACGCAGTATATCGTACTAATGGGCGACTTCAATGCCAAGTTATAGGAAAAAGCAGGCAGGAGACCAGGCAGGAGACCAGGCAGTAGGTGACTATGGCATTGGCTCTAGGAATAGCAGGGGGGAGTTACTAGTTGAGTTGCAGAGCGCAATACCTTAAGAATCATGAGTATCTTCTTCAGCAAACGGAAGAACCGGAAATGGACATGGAAAAGACCTAACGGGGAGACTAAAAATGAAATTGACTTCATAATGTGTTCAATCCCTGCCATTATGCAAGATGTAGAAGTAATCGGGAAAGTGCGATGCAGTGACCACAGGATGGTGAGGTCTCGAATTAGCCTAAATCTGAAGAAGGAACGCAGCAGATTAGTAAGAAAGAAACCCATCAATGAATTAGCGGTGAGGGGGAGGGCAGAAGAGTTCAGGATCTCGCTACAGAATAGCTATTCAGCTCTAAACGAGGATGGCGACATTACCCTAGAAGCAATGAACAATAATTTCAGAGATATAATTACTGAATTTCCGGTAGAAGTAGGCGGTAGGAGTGTTAGAGAGGATGCCGGTAAGCTGTCTAAGGAGACGAAATATTTGATTAGGAATGCCAGAGTATAAAAGCTTCCAATCCTACACACCAGATTGAATTGGCCGAGATATCAAAGCTAATCAATAAGCGCAAGGTGACCGATATAAAGAAGTATAACATGGAGAAAATTGAACATGCTGTAAAGAACGGGGGAAGCCTTAAGCGGTGAAGAAGAAATTGGGCATAGGCAAAAGCCAGATGTATGCGATAAGAAACAAGGCGGGCAACGTCATCACGAATATCGACAAGATAGTCAAAGTAGCCGAGCAGTTCTACAGAGATCTCTACAATAGCCAAAGAAGTCAGGACCGTAACGTGATTGGTGGTAGATAATGGCGGTAGAGAAAAACAGTCAGACGTCCCACCAGTGATGAAGGACCAGGTCAAGAAAGCATTAGAAACTATGAAAACGTGGAAATCAGCTGGAGAGGCTCAGATAACGACAGATTTGCTGAAGGACGGTGGGAGTATATCGTGATAGAAAAACTGGCCACCCTGTATACGCAGTGCATGATGTCATCGACGGCACCGGAACCATAGAAGAATGCAAACATTATCCAAATTCATAAGAAAGGGGACTCTAAGGATCTTAAAAATTACAGGCCAATCAGCTTACTGTCTGTTACGTATACGGTATTTACTAAGGTAATCGCTAATAGAATCAGGACAACCTTAGGCTGCAATAAAGCAAAGGATAAAGCAAGTTTTCGGATACGGTACTCTACTATCGATCATATCCATACCATCAATAAGGTGATCGAAAAATGCTGGGAATATAACCAGCCCTTATACATAGCATTCATTGATTACGAAAAAGCATTTGACTCAGTTGAAACCTCGGCGGTGATGCAGGCATTGCGAAATCAGGGGGTAGACGAGCCGTACGCGAAAGTGCTGGAAGATATATATAGTGGCTGCACAGCAACCATAGTTCTGCTTAAAGAAAGTAACAAAATTCCCATAAAGAAAGGTGTTAGGCACGGAGACACAATCTCCCCAGTACTATTCACAGCTTCCTTAGAGGAAGTATTCAGAGACTTGGAATGGGAGCAATTAGGGATAAGGGTAGATGGAGAATACCTAAGTAATCTGCGATTTGCTGATGACATTGGCTTGCTAAGCAACCCGGGGGATGCACTGCAAATAATGATTGGTGACCTAGATAGGAAAAGTAGGAAAGTAGGCTTGAAAATCAATATGCAGAAGACTAAGGTAATGTTCAACAGCCTCGGGAAGGAACAGCAGTTCACATTAGGTAGCGAAGTACTGGAAGTAGTAGGCAAATATGTCTACTTAGGGCAGGTAGTAACCGCAGATCCGGACCATGAAAAGGAAATAACAAGAAGAATAAGATTGGGATGGAGCGCATTTGGCAACCACTCACAGATTATGACTAGCAGCTTACCGGTATCGCTAAAGAGGAAAGTATATAACAGTTGCATTTTACCTGTACTCACTTATGGGGCTGAATCGTGGAGGCTAACCAAGAGAGAGTTCTACTTAAGTTGAGGACAACCCTGAGGGCTATTGAACGAAAAATGGTAGGGGTAACATTAAAATGTAGGAAGCGTGCAGAGTGGGTCAGAGAAATAACGGAAGTTACCGACATTCTAGTGGAAATTAAGAAGAAATGGGCATGGGCAGGACATGTAGTGCGAAGAGAGGATAACCGATGGTCGCTTAGGGTAACAGACTGGATTCCGAGGGAAAGAAAGCGTAGCAGGGGGCGGCAGAAAGTTAGGGGGGGGGGGGATGAGGCTAAGACGTTCGCAGGGGTCAAGTGGGTGCAGCTAACCCAGAACCGGGTTAAGTGGAGAAATATGGGAGAGGCCTTCGCCCTGCAGTGGGTATAGTCAGGCTGATGAAGAGGATGATGATGATGATTATTATTATTATTATTAATTTTGTCGCTCGCTTCGAGGAGTGTATATCGGAGCGCTTGACGACCTATCCCACTATTCATGTAATTTTGACAGGCGGTTTGAGAGTGCGTGAGTATCGTTAGCAACCACCAGGTTCTATAACCCACCGCCACCGCTAGAGCAACGGCGACTTCCTCGGCCTCTGCTACAGTGTGGTTGCGAATAGAGGCGCTGGTCACTTCGCGTAGAGACGAATAGACCACCGTGGCCACTGCAATTTTGTTATGTCCTCCTCTCGAGGACGCCGTTTGAGGAGCGTACGTTTTCTGAATGAATTCGGCCCATGGGAGCTTCTAACGACTGCGCGATACAGGCTTTCGCATCACCGAACTTTAGTCATGCAAAGTGCCCCTAGAATTCTTCCTCTCTTGCTTTGGCAGGCGATACGGTGTCATTGCACCCGCCACCGCTTCGGTGGTGGACGACGGCTGTTGCGGCATGCGTCTTTCTCTCCCTCTTCTTTTTTGCTTCTTCTCTGTTTTCGCTTATTTTCGTACGAGGAACGGGAGGTAGCTCAGCTGCAGAGCCAGTAGCAGGCCCTATCCATCTCCTCTTCCACTGCCACACTCATTTTCAGCGATTCTAAAACGGCCATTCAAAATTTCGCAAGAGGGAAAATACACCCAATCGCCCATGAAACCGTAACTGTTGGTTCCACAGCTCCATCTCCCAATACCCCTGCACCAGCAAGGGCACCCAAGCCTCATGATGGCCAGGCACCACTCACGCCCCAATTTCTGGCGGTGAAACTGCCGTGGTTTCGGCGGAAAGCGGAACGCGGAACACACTGCAGCTCCACCTCCATAACATACCTCCCTCCAACCTTCCCGCTTTTAATCGCCCTGCAGAAAACTTTCTCCCCAGTTAGGCTGCAGGACTGCATTCCACCCTCCTTCCCCTTCCCCCCCCCCCCGAACATTGCCACTGTGGTTCACCGTAACTACACTGCGACAGAGCATCCTCTCGACGTTCCAGAGTGCACGCACTTTTAACGCGGTAGCGTTAAGGAGCTCGTGTCGCAGAAAACCGGTGTCGTCGGCGTTGGCCGTGAGCGATAAATCCCGGCATGCACTTCCTAAATAAAAAGCAGCTTCCAAAATGGGCTGGGTGGGAATCGAACCAGGGTCTCCGGGAGTGGTGGTGGTGGTAAGAACATTTATTTACACAAGGATGTTTGGATCGGCCCGTAAGGGGCCGGTCCTTACAAACACTAGGTGGAGGTCCCTAGTTGGGGACCCCAGTGGCGGTTGCCGCCGCTCGGGCGCGTCCGACTAAGGCTTGTTGGGCCTGTAAGTCGTGGCAGCCGAGCAGGACCGCCTCCCAGTTCTCCCGGGTTGGGTTGGGGATGGGGGGAATAGACGGGTTGGAGGGGCAGGCCCACACCATGTGATAGATGTCAGAAGACACCGCTCCACAGTGTGGGCAGCTGCCACTAAAGGAGGGGTCAAAATGTTTTAGGGCTGCCGGGCACAGCAATGTATTGGTGAAAAGGCGGAGAAGGAGCCGCTCATCCGCCTTTTTGAGTCCTTTACATGGGCTGGGGTAAAGGCGATGACAATTTTGATAGTACGTCGTGATATCTTTGAAGGTGTAGGCCGGATTAAAATCGGGTTCCTGATCGGGTAGGGAGGAGAAAACAGCCCGGTGAGAGAGCGCGCGGGCGGCTGCGTCTGCTGCCTCGTTTCCTGCCAAACCCTGATGAGCAGGGGCCCATATAAGGTAGCGGTGTGCGGGGTCCGTATCCCGTATGCAATTTAAGTAAATTTTATAGGCTAGTAAGGGAGTCCAGCCTTGTCTGACGTTCCGACAGGCTCCTCGCGAGTCGGTAATTATGTATTTTGAGTCGGAATGAGAGGCCGCGAGAGCAATCGCCACCTCTTCTGCGTGTGTTGTACTGTGGGCTCTGAAGGTGAGACCGTTAACCGTTTTGCTGTTGTGAACTACAGCGGCCGTGTACCATCCCCCGTGGTGAGGGCCGGAGGCGTCCACGTAGTATACTCCTGTTTTGTTGCCATAATGTCGGGCTAGGGCTTCCGCTCGTGCCAGGCGCCGACCATTATGATCTTCGCGTGACATATTCGCTGGCAGAGGTCGCACGCAGAGGGCGCGTCTCCACAATTCTGGGATGCGAAACCTGTCTTCCATGAGTGTGGTGTGTTGGATACGGAGTCGAGCAAGAAGGCGGCGACCCGACTCCGTTTGCGACAAACGCGTGTACTGATTTGTAAGGTGGGCCTCCCGGAGCTCCCGGAAAGTATTCACCACCCCAAGGGCCATAAGACGCCTGTTTGAAGTAGTGATGGGGAGGTCCAGGGCACGCTTGACAATTTTACGAAGGATAACCTCAAGGGCATCCTCCTCTTGTTTCCGTAGGTGGAGATACGGTGTCGAATATAAAATCCGACTGGTCACGAAGGCGTTTGCCAGCCGCAAGGCATCCTTACTTCGCAACCCCCCGCGTTTGTTTGAAACCCGGCGGACCATGCGGCCCACCTGATCCCCCACCTTACGGAGTTTGGCCAATGTAGTGTCTGATCGTCTGTGTTTGTGTATGTAGAGTCCCAGTACCCGTATCTCGTCAGCTTCTTGTATGGGACCACTGTCTAAAGATAGAGTGATTTGAGTTGTGCACTTTCGCGAGTGGCGGAGGTGCACAAATTCTGATTTTTGTGGGGAACACTGAAGACCACAGCGGCGGGCGTAGCGGTCTACTATCGTCGCAGCTGTTTGCAGGCTGGTTTCAATGTCCCCGATACTGCCATGCGTGGCCCACAGGGTGATGTCATCGGCATACAGGGCGTGCTGCACACCAGCGACACCATCGAGCTGGGCAGGCAGGTGCATCATAGCCAAATTGAAGAGCAGCGGGGAAAGTACTGCGCCTTGGGGGGTTCCCCGCGTGCCGAGTAGGTAAGGACCATGCTCATTATCTTGGATGCGAATGTAGGATTGACGATCTGTGAGAAATTGCTTGATGTATTGGAATGTGTTGAGACCACAGTCGGTCTGGCTTAGGTGGGTGAGTATAATCTCGTGTGTTACATTATCAAATGCCCCTTTGAGATCTAAGGCGAGTACTACCCGGTCATTATGGGGGCATTCGAGTGGGTCAAGGACTTCCCGATTGAGTTGCAGGAGGACATCTTGAGCGGATCTGTGTGGGCGGAATCCGAACATGGTGCCTGCGAATACATGTTTTTGTTCAAGATATTCAGATAGCCGGTCCCGCACCATCGTCTCCATTAGTTTGCCCACACAGGAGGTGAGAGAGATGGGACGGAGGTTATCTGTGTCAATTGGTTTCCCTGATTTAGGAATAAAGGTTACCAGAGCCGTTTTCCAGTCGCTTGGCAGGGGGGTGTCCCCGCGCCAAATCGCATTGATGTAGTCGAGGAGGGACTGGTATGCCGAGTCGGGCAGGTTCGTCAAAAGCTTGACGGTGACCTTATCCCTTCCCGGGGCAGTGCCTCGTTTCATTTTGGCAAGAGCCGCCCGCAGATCATGGAGCTGGAAAATTTGATCCAGCTCTGTGTTCTCTCTTCCTGCATAAGAGTATGATGATCCACGGGGGTCTTGGGCTGTACACAGATACTGGTCCCGGAGTTTCTGTGCCAGTTGTGTCGTGTTGCCAGAGAAAGCATGCATGGCTCTCTGCAAATGTTTCTGTGTTTCAGTTCGTGTTTGGGTTGGGTCGATGAGGGCTCGAAAGAGGCGCCATGTGTTGCGGCTAGACATTTGTCGCGCGGCCGTGTTGCATCTATCCACCCAGTTGGAGTCGGCGAGATGGGCCGCGTACTCAGCCGCTTTCTGGGTGAGCTCGGCAATTCGAGCTTTAAGCTTTCTGTTGTGTTTCTGGCGTCGCCAACGGCGGACGAGGCTGCGACGGGCTTCCCAGAGGTGTAGGAGGTGGTTATCCACGTCCGTAACCGCCTCTGAGAGCTGGATCTGTGTTTCATGCGAGCGAAGGTGTGTCAGCAGCTGTTGAGACCATGCTGAGTAGCCTTGCTCGGAAATGGGTGTGTTATCAAGTGAGTCAAAATTTTGCCTGAATTTCGTCCAATCTGGGATACGGGCTTGTGTTATGGGACGTTTGAGCGGGCGTGTGTGTATTGTAATGTTAAGGATGCAGTGGTCACTACCGAGGGTTTCCTTGGTGTTGAGCCAGTCTGCGTGTCTTATGTTGCGAGTGAAGGTTAAGTCCGGACACGTATCCCGTGTCACGGAGTTTCCTAACCGTGTTGGGCAGACCGGGTCAGTGTGGAGGGTGAGGCCCAACGTGGACGCAAGTTCCGCCAACTTACGTCCGCGCGACTCCTCCTTGCGATACCCCCACAGCTGACTGGCAGCGTTAAAGTCGCCCACGATCAGGAGGGGATCGCGACCCGCTACTCTTAGCGCGCGGCTGAAGAGGTCCGCGAATGTCACTCGCTTCAGTTTGGGAGGGCAGTACACGTTGAGTACATGCAATGGCGGGTCCCTGCGGCGGAGTGGTAGGATTGTCACCATTACATAGGAATAATCTAGTTGGAGATCGAGATCCACTAAGTTGGCTGTGCATGCTTTGTGTACGAGAAGACAAGACGCGGGATCCTGTTGGAACGTCGTGTAATTTGAAAGTGTGGCGCCCAGGCCTGGCTCCTGGAGGGCAACCACGGCTGGTACAGACTCGAATGTTTCAAGGTAGAGGCGGAAATTGGCCCGCTTAGTGCGGTCCTTAAAACCTCTACAGTTCCATTGTGTTATTAATGTTGAGATGGCCGAATTGGAGGTAGAAGAGCGTCTTTGACTAAGGTGTCTCGCCATGATTGAACATTTTTGGAGGGGAGGAGGAGGGAGTGGCTGCCCCAGAGCCAGCTACCTGCGGCACCAAGGGGGTTGCGGCAGGAGCGGGGCAGCTTTCCTCATTGTCCGAATCAGTGATCCGACGGTTGAATTTTGCAGGACGGGATACGTCCCTAATGGGCCCCGACCGACGGAGGAGGCGGGGGTTGTCCGAGATGTGTTTTGAGACGACCGCGGGTATGGCAGTTATGACCTTGGTGAAGATCTGGTCCATAGCGGCCTCGATCATAGATTGCATTTTTGAGGATAAGCGTTCCTCCATCGCGGAGATCGCTGTCACGAGGGCTGGCGACAGCTCCGCATCGCTCTCCATCGCGTCCGAGTTCTGTGGGCTCGGAGCGGCGGACGCCAATTTTGATTCTAAATTTTGAATTTTGTTCAGTAAAATTTCATTCTGTGCCCGGAGCACGTCAATCTGCTTTTTGTATTCCGCATCGAGCGCGGAGACGGTGAGTGGGGAAGAGGGGGGCCGGGGAGAAGAGGAGGCGATTCCCGCCCAGTTGCTCACCTGTTTGCATTGTTGGGGCGCGGATGCCCGGGCGCCGGCAGCGCCACCCGTCTTGAGAGCCGGGAAGTGGTGGTTGTCCGTGCCACTGGGCGGTGGCGGTGGAGGCGCCTTCTTCTTCCCAGGCGGCGTTTTGATGTCGGTAGCAGTAGGAGCAGGCGGCGTTCCGCCATTGCCACCTGAAGCGTGCTGCCTTGGCTGCCGCCGTTTTGCTGGGGGCTCACGGCGTTTGGCCTTGGGGCCTGGTACCTTCAGCTGGCGGAATTTTCCTGTGCAGTCACGTGAGTTGGTAGGGTGGGCTTGCCCGCACACTGCACAGGATGGAGTACATTCATGAGGTGCCTTGACCCCGTCGACGGTCGGCACCGTTTGGCCACACAGGCCGCACTTTTCGTTGTCCGGGCAGGGGCATGTGTCCGCCCGGTGGCCCAAGGTACCGCATCGCACGCAGGCCGGGACAGTTCGCTTGTACGCACGTACAAGGGTCACCTCTGAATTATAGTGAATGAATCGCGGCACCACTTTGCCCACAAAAGTGAGCGCCGCGACGTTTGATTTTCCAAGCTTGCGGATATCGGCAAGCTCTCCAGCACGCCACTGGATCTTGTTTTGGAGTGACTCACTGGTCTCGTAGTTGGCAACGGTGATGACGCCGCGACACACATCACCAGTCAGTTTCAATTGGCCGTACATGGGGAGGTGACCTTTGGGTGACTCAATTTCAAATTCACGCAGAAGCTTGTCAGCGACGTGCGGTTGTCGGGTGCCTGCGACGATAAGATTTTGCTCCCACGTGGGGAGGAGGCTGAGCGATGCTGCGGCCTGGGTGCCCAGGTAGGCCGCGAACGCTGCTCCCAGCTCGCCATGTTGGAAGACATCCTTGAGAGCGACGGTCACCCGGGGCTTCAGGATGATGACAATGTCTTCGGGGTGAAGCCGCGGAAACGGCTTTGGTTTCCAAACGGGTCCAGAGTTACGTGGGGGCCCGCCGTGAAGTGCTGCAGCGCGCGCAGCAGCGTTTTGCTGTGTTGAGGGGTCATTGAACTTGGTGTCCGCCTTCTTGGCGTTCCGCTTGCGGGAGCGGCGTTCAACCAATTTGAATAGCCTCGGGTTCTCGATGGGCGCAGAATCCGGGCTATCAGGCGCAGAAGTTGCCGAAATCTCGGACCAGGTCATGGTGGCCGGGTCGTAGCCACGTTGTAGCTGTTGAGCCATCTTGCCGCTGTTGGGCGACTCACCCACGGCCGGGCTGCGGCGCAGCCGTTAGGCCTAGCGTCGCCGCCACGACACGCAAGTGATGATCGGCCCTAAAAATGCCTTAATAGTCCCACCTGTGTGCGGGTGGTGTCCACAGGTAGCTGCCAATTTCACACACAGTCGCAGCTGGCTTGATGGGGTTGAGGTCGAAATTTCGTTGCTCCAGCCAAAACTTTGGTGGAGCCGATACGCTGCACGTCCTCTCCTCCGGGAGTGGGAGACGGATACGCTACCACTCAGCCACGAGTTCGATGCTTGAAAGCGGTACAAAAGCGCTTCTAGTGAATGCGGTGTTGCCTTAGAAACGTGCCGTAGAACGTTATACTGCGGTGTATATCGGTAATTATGAGCATGTTACTTACAGAAGTCGCAGTTACACGAGTAGCGAAGTACGTTTCCGCTACATTTCTTCTGCGCTCTGCGCACATGCAAAGCCATCTTGCGGCAAACACAGAAGAACCCCTCCTCGCAATGTTCGGCGCAGCCCCGACACGTGGCGCGCCACTCGCTCCTGACGTTTCGCCGTGCACCCTCACGGGTTGTAGAATCAAGCGTCTTTCCTTTCTTTAGATCACTATCTTCGCTCACCTGCTTCTCCCCTTCGGGCCGTGCGGGTACCGGTGCGAGGATGCCCCAATACCCTTGCGTTTAATAAGTTTTCTCGCTCTCTCCCCTTCTAACATCCAGCGTCCGTCACTCGAACAGTGGTGTTTAGGCGACGCGGCTCCTCTTTCCGCTCACAGCGCGATTGCTAGGTGCAGCGTCTTATGCCGGACGCCTCTGACGTGATCGCTGTGCCGTAGCGCTTCTGCTGGGAAAGCGTCCCCTGCGATGTGTGCCGAGCTGCTTCTGAGGAATCATGCTTCTGCGTGGTGCTCCCAAGTGAGATAGAGGACGATCCCATCAAGGCGTCAGCCCCATGATCGCGTCCGCCTTCATGGCGCGTCGCTGCCCGGCTTTCTCCCTCCGAGACACCGAGTTCTTTGGCTCGTTCCGCTTGCTCAGGCGCACGTTTCGTTGCCGCGCCGAACGCTGCGTTGCTCGGCGCTCACCGTTGCGATAATGTAGATTGTGAGAAGCACTTGTTTGAACAAATAATTAGAAAAAAGTTGTACAGTGCACTTAGAAGTGTTGAGTATGAAAACTATGTCTTTGTGTGACTCAAGAGCATACCGAGCGAATGAGTGGGCGGTGCGAACGAGGTGTAATAACGCTATCGCGTTCCACTCTTGAAGGCGAAGCTTAAGCGTCCTCCAAATGTTTTCTTAGAACTCCTCTCCCGGCGGCGACAGGATGCGCGTCGTTTTGTTCTTAATGTCTACAGGCCTCCTCGCACACCTTCAGCTCCTCTGCTCCTCCTCCGCAGATCTTTCTCGCGCACATCGAAACGTGCTCCTCATTCTTGGGGATTTCAATGCACATCACGGACGCTGGGGTTACCCCAGAAACTGTAGGAAAGGTCCCGTGCTGTGGACATTCGTCCAGAACGAACAGTTGTCCGTCCTTAATGGATTTTGACCCAACCAGCATCGGCTCCAGCGTCCAACCCAACACTAGACCGGACAAGTGCGAAGGTTGCAGCTAATGGTCTTTACAAGAGATGCCCTTTATCGACTTTTTCAAGCGTTATTCGCTCTTTAAAACCAGAAACAGTCATATTTCAGTGTACGATGGTAGCCTGTCGTGCGTCGCGGAGCAAAGCACTTTCATCCCATCGTCGTAGCATCGAAGCACCAGCGACCGCACCATACACCCCCCAAAATTCATATGCACTCATGTTTCAGTCAAAGAACAGCAGTAAAGACCGAAATGAAAATCACTGCGGAACGAAGCTTACGTTGAACGACACACGTTCACCTGCAAGCAGACGGCGATGACGTTCGCCCGATAATCTGCGTCGTCATGCATCGGCAAGTAGCTGAAATGCGAGATTTATCATCTGTCGCTTTTTAAACGTTTATTTCCTGCATCAAAGAGGAGGCGAGCTGCCGAAGATGGCGAACGCCGGTTAACATGCAGCGTTCGGTGCAAAGAAGATCGCTGCCATTAGTACAGCTTTCTCTCCATACACCGTAGTCCGTACATACTGTTCAGAAAAGATGTACGAAAATTGGGGAAGTAAAACCGAATAACAAGCTTGTTAATCAGGGGTGCAGATAAGCACTGTTCTGGAATAGTAGTTTCAGATGCAGCTTCTATAGATTCTGCGACTTTCTATCATGATATACAAGTTGCAGGGCAATTCGCTTTGTTTATAACAGCGATTTTTTAAAGCTCCCTGGGGAGCGAATTTTTTCTTCATTGTAGGTAGGGAATTTTGATGCATTTCCTGGACACCAGGTACATTATGTGAAGTTCAGAATGACAGGGCGACTGATACTGACGCCGCGCATGATGGCATGGAAGATACTCGCGATGAATGGCATGCACATGAAGATGCGGGTAGTTCGATAGGCGCGAGAGCCCAGTGCGAACACTGGACGTCCAACAGCGCGGAAACAGTGGAGCAGGTTTGTTGTGAAGGTGGCGTTGGTCAGACGCGACGGTTGGAATGGGAGCAGTTAGGAATAAGAGTAGATGGAGAATACCTCAGTAATCTGCGATTAGCTGATGACATTGCCTTGCTAAGTAATTAGGGGGTGAACTGCGAAGAAATATTGATGACCTAGATCGGAAAAGTAGAAAGGTAGACTTGAAATCAATATGCAGAAAACTAAGGGAAAGTTCAACAGCCTCGGGAAGGAAGAGCAGTTTACGTTATGCAGCGAAGCATCGGAAATAGTAAGCGCATATGTCTACTTAGGACAGGTAGTAACTGCATATCCGGACCATGAAAGGGAAATAACAAGGAGAATAAGATTGGGATGGAGCACATTTCGCAAGCACTCGCAAATTATGACTAGCAGCTTACCGGTATCGCTCAAGAGCAAAGTATACAACAGTTGCATCTTACCTGTGCTCACCTATGGGGCTGAAACGTGGTGGCTAACAAAGAGGGTTCTACTTAAGTTGAGGACAACGCAGAGGGCTATGGAGCGAAACTGGTACGGGTAACGTTAAGAGATAGTAAGCGTGCAGAGTGGCTAATAGAAATAACTGAAGTTACTGACATTCTAGTGGAAATTAAGAAGAAATTGGCATGGGCAGCATATGAGTGCGGAGAGAGGATAACCAATGGTCGCTTAGGGTATCAAACTGGATTCCAAGGGAAGGAAAGCGTAACAGGGGGCGGCAGAAAGTTAGGTGGGCGGATGAGGTTAAGACGTTCGCAGGGGTCAAGTGAATGCAGCTAGCACAGGACCGGGTCAGTTGAAGGATTATGGGAGATGCCTTCACCCTGCAGTGGGTATAGTCAGGCTGATGATTATGATGTCGATAATGGTGGTGGTGGCGGTGGTCAGACCGGCACTGTAGCGGCACCGGATGGTCCTTACAAGGCGAGTCGAGGTTGCAGATGATAATTCAGGGTCTAGTAGTTATTTGGCTGCGTTATTGCCAGACATTGGAAGTTCGGTAGCGAAAGAGTTTGTGTTTAATGCCCTGACTAGAACCAAGAAATTCCGAAGCAGTTGGTGGTGCCCTACGTATCATTCTGTTATCCCTTCGCGTATGTGCATGAGAATCGGTCCGACCTATGAATAGCAGCAACTAAGATATTCAAGCTTGCCGTGTCACGCATGAAGTTGCTCGGCGATGTTAGGTTCGTGCCAACTTCGGCATTGTGCGGTCGGAAAGCACGAACAGCTATCAAGGACTTGCAATCAGATAACTTACGACGTGAAAGGAATGCTTATTCCGCGCATTTTCACAGGTGATGAATTGCTCACACGGGAAGTGTGTGTATTCAATACTGGGGGACGCACTGATTTGTTGGCCACGCTGACTGTGCACTTTCTTTGATGGTCTTATGCGGAGATGGCCAGCGCTAGAAAGTCTCTTGAGGATATTTTTCTATCTATGCAGTATAGCGTTTAACACGCGCCGAAACTTGCAAAAGGTTCAGTACGCGCGGATGGACTAGATGCGATTCGGTAGATGAATATGATGATAAGCTCTTTATTTACTCCCTAAATAGAGGAACCAGCCGAAAGACTGGTTGCACGGCTTAGAGAAGCTCAGCAGGAATCCCCTGGGACTATGAGGCCTCCAATGTGCGCAAAGTGAGCTGGCGCTGTTGGGTGAGATCGGTGGTACGCAGGAGGGACTCCCACGCATCCACTGTAGCTGAATTGTCTGCGTTGTGTTGTGTACATGTCCACATCATGTGAATGAATACGGCCAGTTGTGAGCAGGTAAGTGCAATAAGATTTGGGAACCGTTTGCTATATAGCCATTGGTTTGGAAAGGTTCCTGTTTGTATTTTGCGCCAGCATGAACCAATAGTGTTCAAGTTGACTCTTGTACCGAACTGAGCGAGTTGTGTAGCAATTTGTGTGATATTGGTGTTATTCCTCAATGGGTACTGGAACGCTCGTGTGAAAGTGCTCTTGAGGGATATGAAATGGTTTTGGACAGCAAGAACTACTCCGTGTTGTGTTTTCCTTTTGAACATGTGAGTGAGATTGTGCTAACGGCTTTGAGATGGAGTGTGATAGTGTTGTGTCAGTGTGTGAGGTTTGTCGGAGTGGTGATATCAAGGCTGGGCTTCCAGAACAGTGAGATGCAAAAGTAACCTTCCAGCTTTGAACTCACCAGTTTATGCAGATGAACAACATCAACGCCGATTATGTTTACATTGGAGTGGAATGGGTCAAAGCAACAAGAGGACCTACGTGCCGGGTAGCAAGACTCCAACGAGCGATGTCATCCAAGCACGTCACCTGAAAGCAGAGCTAGTGGTGTCAGAGCCGAGGCCTGGAGAGGCGGTGCTCCAGTCCTCGTCCAAAAGAATTGGAACCCGTGTATATCGTGCGACATTGATGAGGATACATGGCTACGATCACGCTCAGGTAGATAAGTAACATTACTTTGAAAAGTTTCAACCACCAGGTAGACCACGACACGAAGCTGAATAAGATGCTCGGCGAGTACCAGAAACTTTCGATCTACAAATCTATGACGGCATCTTTGTTGCTATTGATCAGTCGCAGGTTGTCATCATAAGGGACGCCACAAGCTGCAGGAAAACTACCCAGGTGGCGGCATAGTACATACTTGACTCCTACTCGAACCAAGGGATTGATGGTGGGTGTTGTACTGTGGTCTCTCAGCCGACGAATCAGTGAAGTCGATTGTAAGGTATATAGCAGAGGAATGCTCAAGAAAACTTGGACAGAGTGTAAGTTACAGTGTGTGTTTCGAGTGTGTGCTGCTGTGCCCCTACGGATTCATTTAATTGTTCTGCATTGTTTGTGGTCTTCGAGCTACGTCTCACCTCAGGGCACGGAGCACGTTGCAGATCAGAAGCAGGAGGTAGAAGAGATTTGGGAAGAGCGCGTCAAAACAGGCTTAGCGCCATGTTGCCACATTGACAGCCGTGGGAACAGTCCAATATTAAATACAGCCCAGAGGCGTCCTGGTGCCCGCCCTGCTTCTTCCATGAATAGATCTGCAGTTTTTATCTCCTGCAGTAAAGGCTCTATGCAAAGCACGAACAGGATAGATGAGAGTGGGCATCCTTGCCGTATTCCACGAGTGGCAGCTATCGAATCAGTGGACTGGCCGTTGATTACCAGGCAAGCTTCTAAATCAGTGTATAGCACCCGAATAACACCTATCAGACGCACAAGAAAGCCAAAGCATTTAAAAACAGTTGTTGGATATTCTCTTTCTACACGATCAAATGTCTTTTCCTGGTCCGAAAATACAAAAGCGCCTGAAATGTGTGTGTGCGTGTAGCATACGTAACCAGATCGCTGGTTAGAAAAGAGAACGATTGTGCTGTCTAGCACACAGCACGTGTGAGCATTACTGATTAATTCCAATAGAAATGCTGTTATACGATGTGCTAGTATTGCAGCAAATATCTTATAGTCAGAGCTTAGTAAGGAAACGGGCCTCAACGCATTCGGGTCAGATTGCTCATTGCCGTTTTTTAGGATGAGTAGGACTCCACTCTCACAAAATCTTTCTGGTCTCATTCAGTCATTATGGATCCCATTCAGCATTGACAATAGCTGCACGTGTATTATTTCAAAAAAGGTCTTGGTAAATATGATAGGAAGCCCAACTGGGCCTGCAGCTGCAGAGGCATTCTTCCCGGAACTGTTGTCCGAAGCTCTTTAAAGGTTAATGGACCGCATAGAGTCTCTCCGTGCTCTTCAAGAATGCGAGGTACAGCTGTGCAAAACTCACTCAGAGCCACAATCCGACTTCCACTATCTATACGTGCAGTTGAAAACAACTGCATAATGTGTGTGCTGAATACATCCCTTTGTCTTCGGCGCTGTCACACTGTATTCTATATAGGCAATACAACGAAAAGAATCGATGTAACTCCTTCTAAAGAACCACGGCGAACACTGTGGAGAACAGCTGTATCAGCAACTGGCCTCCCCTTTACGAAATATCCTGCAGCTGTGCGAGAACTAAGGCGGAGCAGGAGTTCATAACGGAGTTTTAATTGGTTTAAATAGTCCTGCATGGTGAACGCGAAAGGCTCGCCGCCGTACGATGCGTTCCTCCCGTAGGGTGTCATTTATTTCAGCAGTTGACCGCAACGTTTTTTCTCGACCTGCGTTGATTAGCTCTGCAAGCCAGCTGGCCTTCAAGGTATCCCAACAGCGCGGTTCTACTGGACGGCTGCACGCGTACTCGAGTGCCACCAGCAAGCTTGCAACGCTCACCGGATCATGTACGAGCGTTGTGTCCATTTTCCGATGATTCGTGAGGGGAGCTGACTGGCGAAAAAGGAGCTTCACAGATACAAAGAAGTGACCACAGGTGCGTGGTACATCAGGCGTAAATCTGAGAACATCATAGCTCGTAACGTGAGTGGCTAGTATTTCAGGAAAATGAGAGCGGTCCAATCGGCTCATGTTAGAGCCGCGTTGCCATGTGACTGCAAATTCATTGTCATGCACTTCTGTGCTTAGAAAAAGCTTTATTAGGCATTACTATTGACATGTGTGAAGACAAATGACGAAAACTGAGAACGTACACGTTTAAGAACAGGAGGCACTGCACATAACGTACCTCGTGTCGAGGAAATGCATCAAAATTCCCTATTTACATAAGAAAAAATTCGCTCCTCAAGATGCTTTTAAACAAACGCTGTTATAAACAAAGCGAACTGCCCTGCTACTTGCATATCACGGTAGAAAGTCGCAGAATCTATAGAAGGTACATCTTCAACTACTTAATCAGGACCGCAGTGCTGATCTGCGCCCCTGATTAACGGGCATGTTATTCGCCTTTACTTTCCCAAATTCCGTACATCTCTTCTCAATAGTATGCACGCACTACGGTGTATGCAGCGAAAGGTGTACTAACGGCAGAGATCTTCTTTGCACCGAACGCTGCATGTTAACCCGCGTTTGCCATCTTCGGCAGCTCACGTCCTCTTTGATGCAGGAAATAAACCGTTTCAAAACAACAGACGATAAATCTCGCATTTCTGCTACTTGCCAACAGATGGCGACGCAGAACAACGGGAGAACGTCGTCGCCGGCTGCTTGCAAGTGAACGTGTGTCGTTCAACGTAAGTTTTGTTCGGGAGTGATTTGCATCTCGGTCTGTACTGCCGTTCTTTGACTGAAACATGAGTGCATTTGGATTTTGGCGGGTGTATGGTGCTGTCGCTGGTGCTTCGGTGCTACGACTATGGGATGAAAGTGCTTGGCAGTCATTGTGCAATGAAATATGACTGTTTCTAGTTTTAAAAAGTGACTAACGCTTGAAAATGTCGATAAATGCCATCTCTTGTAGCTGCAACCTTCATACTTTTATCCGAGAAGCATTACGAACCTCATCTCGTGTCATAAACGTGCGAATGCGATGTAATATAAGGACTATAGTTCATACGTACACCGTGGTGACCGCGTCTTTGCAAAAGATGAGGTCCCAACAAGGTTCTCCTTCTGCCCTGCACATTTGTCAGAAGTCAGGAAGGAACACAATACGCCTGCTGAGAGGCACGACATACTAGTGCCAAAGAAACATCGTGGTCTTGTGGGGTTTAGGGGGAACGGTCTTCGGACCCCGCTCCTACTCCGCAGGTGCAGCGTCCTCGCTAGCGACCCGCGGAGGGGAACAAAGGGACAAAGGACGGGGACGACACATCGTTACTACTCGAATGCTATTTATTGCACTTGCAAATAATACAGAGTATGCCGGTTAGCTATACATCAACAAGGTTTTCCTTGGAAGGGCGAGGCTACATAAGAAGGACTTTTGACTCACCGGCTTGGGAATGGGGGTGCGATTTCGGCGGCGGACATTTGAACGCGCCGGGAATATGGCGGCCGGGATCTCCCGTGCGTGCCGCATTCTTCGGACGAAGCCATACCACGGCGTTTGCCGCGGGAGGCGGCGAGAGCGTGCGGTATTTACCGGTCGCTTCGCCGTTGGGAACCAGAAGATGGGCGGTCGTGCACGACGGGTCCTCCCGTGTGCGCTGCGTACTCCGTGCCCGCTATCCCCCGGCATTTGTCGGGAGAGGCGGCGGGAGACGACCGCCCTCGTTGCCGGCTGGATCCAGAATCTCTCTCTCGTCTTCTCGCGGGAACCCGCGTAGACGTCTTGATGGCGCGCCCATCGCTGGTCTCCTTCCCCCAAGGGGAGGTATTTACCTCCTCTCCCAGCCGGCGCTGCCATGAAGCTCGTAGGGGTGGTGGTGGTCGGTCGCGCCGAAGGGGGAGGAAACTGGTTTTCCACATCCCTCCCTCCGTAAATGTTCACCTATGGTTCTCCTTGGACGCCATCCGCGGGACCCACACGAGGCTTGCAATCACGACCGCAGGGCAGCTTGCACAGGCAAGACACTAGTGCAATCCAAACGTTTGTGTCATCCGACGAGCAGCAAGGTGAAGGGGCCCCCGCTGTCCATCGGCAGGTCCCAGAAGCCAGCGTGACGGGAGGGTGTTGTTCCCGCTGGCGCGCCTTTGTTGGCAGGTAGGGGTTGGCCTCCTCTCCCGTCAAGCCGGACTGGTTCCGTGAGACTCCGTGCTTCGGTGATTCACGGCCGCAGGGCAGCAGGCAGGAACGTAAACAATGGCAGCAGGTCCAGGCGGCTTCACTTGATATCTGCACAACCCTCTGGATCTCCAAAAAGGTTGAATAAATTGAGCAAAATGACCATTTGGTAAAATGCGGGCCAATGCGAGCGCCAAACAATTTTATACGGCACCGCACTGCGTTCCGTTAATCCCAACGAATTACGGGCATCCGCGGTTCGTTTGCCGGCATAATAATCTGGTTCCACAAAATTTCCGATTCTCCTTCTCAGCCCAAAAATACCAAGTTCATTTGAACGGAGTTAGCTTTCTCTAATCCAGCGAGATGTTCGGCTACAGCGAGGTCTATATAAAACAAGCAAAACGCATTTGCGCATGCTGTATGCCACGGTTAGCCTGTCCTCCGATGTGCGACAGGCAGCTCCCAAAAAGAGCCTTAAGCCTACTCGCTCTAGCGCTAAGGACAATAGCTAGAACGCAGCGCCGCGAGGATGTGCATCTCCGCCAAGGAACCCAGGGTGACCCTACTCGCTCGCTTCCATCCAAAGGCAACTTCTGAGCGAACGGCGCCCACCGCGTCCAGCGGTGTCGGAGCGCCCCGGTGCTTTCCGGCAATCACGGCTGCAATACCAGTCAGCCGATTGCGGCACCTGGCTCCCAGAGCCAAAGAGACAGAAGAGGGAATATTTACAACTATATACAAGAAAAGTAGGGCCACCGTCCCGGCTGAGGCACTCACTCGCTTCCGGCGTGCTGTTCTCCGTGGACGGCTCGGTCTCGCGCTTCATGTCCGGACCTCGTGGCTGCACCTCTCAAAGGTCTCGGCACACACAAACACACACAAATAAAAATGCTCCACACACATACACGCACACACACACACACACACACAAATGCATGCACGACCATTTGTTCTCGCTGCAACTCCTCCCACCTCGCCGTCAAAAAAGCAGATTAGCCTTGCTAGCATAGCGATGTCGGGTCAGGCCTAATGTTAAATGTCCGGGCAGGCACTCCACGCCGCGAACTGACTATCGTCCTTTGTCCCTAGGGATGGGTAAGTAGCTCAAGTGCTTCTGCACGAGAGAACCACGTTGAGGCGCCATTGTGGGGTTTAGGGGGAACGGTCTTCGGACCCCGCTCCTACTCCGCAGGTGCAGCGTTCTCGCTAGCGACCCGCGGAGGGGAACAAAGGGACAAAGGACGGGTACGACACATCGTTACTACTCGAATGCTATTTATTGCACTTGCAAATAATACAGAGTATGCCGGTTAGCTATACATCAACAAGGTTTTCCTTGGAAGGGCGAGGCTACATAAGAAGGACTTTTGACTCACCGGCTTGGGAATGGGGGTGCGATTTCGGCGGCGGACATTTGAACGCGCCGGGAATATGGCGGCCGGGATCTCCCGTGCGTGCCGCATTCTTCGGACGAAGCCATACCACGGCGTTTGCCGCGGGAGGCGGCGAGAGCGTGCGGTATTTACCGGTCGCTTCGCCGTTGGGAACCAGAAGATGGGCGGTCGTGCACGACGGGTCCTCCCGTGTGCGCTGCGTACTCCGTGCCCGCTATCCCCCGGCATTTGTCGGGAGAGGCGGCGGGAGACGACCGCCCTCGTTGCCGGCTGCATCCAGAATCTCTCTCTCGTCTTCTCGCGGGAACCCGCGTAGACGTCTTGATGGCGCGCCCATCGCTGGTCTCCTTCCCCCAAGGGGAGGTATTTACCTCCTCTCCCAGCCGGCGCTGCCATGAAGCTCGTAGGGGTGGTGGTGGTCGGTCGCGCCGAAGGGGGAGGAAACTGGTTTTCCACAGTCTTCACAAGCCGCTTGAAGCAGTTCTCAAGAGGATACGGCAAGTCAAGATGCACCTACATCTACGGAGCAGGACCCGCAGAAAGCATCCTCCTCAGACGCTGCATTGCCGCATCAGCTGTTTGTTTCAATGTCGCCGAGCACTTTACCCTTTAGCTTTTGTCGGGGCTGCCATCGAAACAAGATGAAGTCAGAAGCATCTGTAAAAATGAGCGATCGAGGTCTGTAATTTACAAGCTGTTGTTCTTGTAATTCGTACATGTGCTCTTTCGTTCACTAGTGACACCAATTTTTCTCGCCCTTTGACAATAAAGCCAGTCATTTGTCCCCACCCAATTGCACGAGGTTAATTACAAGTATACGTGCCCGGTTTCGATCAGTATACATGTGGATCAGTTCAGATCACAGGCCTGCATGCGCTTTTGGTCGTGCGTGAGTTGGTTCACATTATGCAAATAATTTCAAATTTCAATATTTTAATATCTGTAACAAAAAATATAAGATTCTTCGCCGCTCAGCTCGCTAATACGAAGGAATTACAATGGTCCGCACCGCTGCAAGCCAGGCTGGAATAAATCCCCTGAATTTTTACGGTTTGACCACGGATTAATAAATTGCAGATGGCTGGTCAATGTAGACATTCACTGACAGGCATGATTAAACGTGAGCTTTGTGGCAAACAAATTGTTGGAACTCCCAATGTTTCCCACGCTTTAAAAAAATTAGGGGCGCGAAAACGACTGGTAAAAACAGGATTATAAGAAAATATGCGTTATGTTTTCGTTCTTGAGACGTTTTGGCTAAGCTCTCAATGTATTCTTTGTAGTGAACGAAGAGCGGATGTCACGAAACACGAGGAAGAGAGCAACGAAGTGTCGCTGCGCTGCTCGAGCTCGCTGGCTTTGTGCCTAGACGGACTGTGTTCCTGTGCTGTTCGCCGTGCATCTTACAGAGGACTATATTTCGTTGAACCCTCAGTAAAACCCATTTCACTTGGTGGAGGTGAGGATTTCTGTCCGTCCTGGAGCTTCGCAGCCGCACACTACCGACAACAGCCATGACCGATGCTACCACTCCTAGTCCAACCGCCTCCTCGTCCCCCGTCTTCTGCGCTGGAGCTTTGCGCCAACCTTCAGCGCCAACCTTCAGCTTCCTTTCTTCAGCGGAACCGGCGACCACGACGTGGAAGATTGGCTGTCCTCATAATAGCGGGTCAGTACGCACAACAAATGGGACGACGGTCTCAAATTAAATAACGTGATATTATATCTAACGGACGTTGCCAACCTGTGGTTCCGCAACCACTAGGCCGATATCCCCTCGTGGTCTGCTTTCAAGACCACTTTTTCTGATATCTTCGGCAGGCCTGCAGTGCGCAAGCTGCGCGCAGAGCAACGCTTGCGCGGCCGTGCACAGCTACCCGGCGAATATTTTACAAGTTATATTGAAGATGTTGTAGACCTGTGCAAGCGCGGGGACGCTTCAATGACAGAACATGCCAAGATTGGTCATATTTTACAAGGTATCGGCGATGACGCGTGCCAGATGCTTCTGGCCAGAAACCCAGCAACAGTGGTCGACGTAATCAAGGCATGCCAAAACTTTGAGGAATTACGCAAGCGCCGTCAAATAACTCGTTCTTCGCTCTCACACCAGGAGCGTCTTGCAGCTTTAACAGCTGACGCAGAACAGTCCCCCTTGCTGAAACAAATCAAGCAGTTCGTTCGAGAAGAAGTTGTCCATCAATTGGCCCTCGTTCCCCATCGTCCTGACGCTTCCTCTCCTTTGGTGCCAAAGTTGCAGCCAGTCATCCGCGAACAAGTCGCAGAAGCACTTCCCACGCTTCCTGAAGCTCCTGCTATCGCTCCCTTGACATACGTCGGAGCACCAGTACAATATAGCCAACCTTCTGTCCCAGCCCCTTTGACCTACGCGGCAGTGGCTGCGCGGCCTCCGCCTGAGCCGTTACCACCCATGCAGCCTGTCCTGCGCCATGCACCGCTTCCTCAAACGGCTCCGCTTCATCCTGCGACTCCGCGCTATTACAACCCGGGGCGCACTTCGGACAATCGCCCAATTTGTTACTACTGTGGTTGCCATAGACACGTGGCCCGTCGGTGCCGTCGCCGCATGGCTGCACGTCCCGAGCCTGCGTCTTCGGAGTACTCCCCGCCGCTGCTTCGATCTGCTCCGTCTTCGCCTGCATACGCCACCGAACAGCGTTCGTATACGACCCATCGTTCTCCTTCTTCACGTCGCAGGTCACTGTCACCAATGCGCCGGCGACCACCCCCTGCTGATGAGGGAAACTAAGTTCCGCGGTTCATGAGGCAAGAACTGCGTGCTCTGCGAAAAGCTCAAGGCCTCATATTTTGCCCACGAACGTTATAGTAATCTCTATCGATGGTCTGTCTGTATATGCGCTGGTCGATACAGGTGCTGCAGTGTCTGTGATTCATGAGCGACTTTGCCGACGATTACGAAAAGTTACAACGCCATTTAACGGTTTGTCGCTCCGCACTGCCAGCGAAGAGAGGATTGCACCTTTAGCAGCATGTACAGCTCGTGTCGTCATTGAAGGTCTTTTATACAGTGTCGAGTTCGTAGTTTTGCCGTCTTGTTCTCACGATGTTATCCTTGGATGGGACTTCTTGTCTAAAAATAACGCCGTGATCGATTGCGCCCGAGCTGAAGTGGAATTTTCTGTACTGTGCGACGTACTGTACGACGCCAACCGTTCAGTGTGTCCTCAAAAGCTCACCATCGCTGAAGATGTCGGCCTAGCTCCAGAGGCTTGTGCCCTTGTGCCTCTTTCGTGTCCTGCCGTGTCAGCCGTTAGTGTTCTATTTACGCCGTCTGCATCCTTCATCCATCGTAAGCACCTGCCGCTGCCGTCTGCTGTTCTCGATGTTCACGATGGCTTCACGAAGCTACTCATCTACAATCCGTCTCCGCGCCTGATTACTCTGGTACGTGGGGAACCTACCGGTTCTGTTGAACCAGCCCACCTTCTCTTTGACCTGAATGCCTCCGAGACCTACCACAGTAACTACATCGATGCTCTGCAGTCCGATCCGACGCCTGATTCGTTGCCAGACGACTTCTTCCGAACCGCCATCAATGACGCCCTTCCTTCCACCTACCGGACGCAGCTTGTGGCCCTTTTACAGACGTTTCGCTCCGCGTTCAACGCCGCCCACACACCTCTCGGCCGCACTTCAACAGTCACGCATTACATTCAGACCGGCTCTAACACACCTTTTCGACAGCGCCCCCATCGTGTGTCAGCGGCAGAGCGTCGCGTGATCAATGAGCAAGTTGAGGACATGCGACAACGTGGTGTAATCCGTCCAACTCAAAGCCCATGGTCTTCACCAGTGGTGCTAGTAAAAAAGAAAGATGGTTCGTTTCGCTTTTGTATCGATTACCGACGCCTCAACAAAATTACCCACAAGGACAACTACCCCCTTCCGCGTATAGACGATGCTCTTGATTGCCTCCAAGGTGCCGTGTACTTTTCGTCCCTTGATTTACGTTCCGGTTTCTGGCAAGTACCAATGGCCCCCTGTGACAGAGAGAAGACCGCATTTGTGACGCCGGATGGCCTTTATGAATTTAATGTGATGCCCTTCGGTCTGTGCAATGCGCCCGCCACATTCGAGAGGATGATGGATAACATCTTGCGGAAGTTCAAGTGGCATATCTGCCTCTGCTACTTGGATGACATTGTTGTCTTTTCCACTGACTTCGCTACGCACCTAGAGCGCTTGCGGCAAGTTTTGGTTTGTCTTACTGACGCTGGCCTACAACTGAATCTTAAGAAGTGTCACTTCGGTGCCCAGCAGTTGACAATTTTGGGTCACATCGTCTCTAAGGAAGGTGTTCGTCTTGATCCGGCCAAGCTGCGCGCGGTCGCAGAGTTTCCTAAACCGGTCTCACTCAAGCAACTTCGAAGCTTCATAGGTCAGTTCTCGTATTTTCGGCACTTCGTACGGAACTTAACTTCTGTTATTGTACCCCTGACGAAGCTACTCGGGGGAGCAGTGAGTTAAGTGACTGGTCGGCCGAGTGCGACGAAGCGTTCACCGCATTGCGCCATCTTTTGACATCGCCACCAATCCTTCGCCACTACGACCCGGCAGCACCCACCGAGGTCCATACTGATGCGAGTGGCGTTGGCCTCGGAGCTGTCTTGGCTCAACGGAAAAACGGCTTTGACGAATACGTCGTCGCCTACGCGAGTCGTGTTCTCTCTAAAGCTGAGTGCAACTACTCAGTTACAGAAAAGGAGTGTTTGGCAATTGTATGGGCACTAACGAAATTCAGACCCTACCTGTACGGTCGCCAGTTTGACGTCGTCACGGACCACCACGCGTTATGTCGGCTGTCCTCTCTTAAAGACCCGTCCGGCCGCCCCGCACGATGGGCTCTCCGCCTTCAGTAATTTGACAATCGCGTTGTAAATCGTTCTGGCCGTAAATAGATGGACGCCGACGTTCTGTCTCGTTCTCCCCTATCCAACGAACCTGCTTGCACCACGGCGGCTGATCCCGTCCTCTCGTCTCTGACCATCGCTGATATGCCTGCGGAGCAGCGCAAAGACCCGTGGCTCGCATCTCTTATCGACATCGTGTCCACTTCTCCCAACGCTGCGCCTTCTCGGACTTTACGCCGTCAAGCACCAGACTTTGCCCTACGAGACAGTCTTCTCTACCGTCGCAATTATATGACTGGTGGTCGACGGTGGCTTCTCGTCATTCCCCGCCATTTACGACATGAAATTTGCGCCTCTTTCCATGCCGACCCTCAGTGCGCCCATCCTGGTATAGTCAAGACGTTTCAAAGAATTTCTCAACGCTACTATTGGCGCGGCATGTACGGTTATATTCGCAAATACGTCCGCTCCTGCATCGCCTGTCAGCGCCGCAAGCCATCCACACCTCGTGCTTCTGGCCCCTTACAACCCCGTCCATCCCCGGCCCATCCTTTTGATCGCATTGGCGTTGATCTTTACGGGCCACTTCCCTGCACGGTCTCTGGGAACCGCTGGATTATCGTCGTCATTGACCACCTCACCCGATATGCGGAGACCGCTGCCCTACCTGCCGCTACTGCCCGTGAGGTTGCCCTGTTCTTGCTTCACCAATTTGTTCTTCGCCACGGCCCGCCGCGTGAGCTGCTCAGTGACAGAGGCCGAGTCTTCCTTTCCAATGTCGTTGAAGCTCTACTGGCCGAAACCACCCTCAAACTAACGGGCTGACTGAGAGCTTCAATCGTACTCTCGGAAATATGCTCACGATGTACGTTGCCGCCGATCAGACTAACTGGGACGCTGTTCTTCCTTTCGTGACGTACGCTTACAACACCGCCACGCAGTCAACCCTTTCTTCCTCCTTTATAAGCGTGAGGCTTTGTCCACGATCGACACTATATTACCATATCGTCCCGACTCCTCCGAGTGGACTCCACTTTCTGACGCTGCAAAGCATGCGGAGGAATGTCGCCAGCTGGCCTCCAGTTTAACATCGGAATCTCAAGGCCGCCAAAAGCATCGTCACGACATCGATCAGACGCCAGATGTTTTCCGTACAGGGTCCCTCGTTTGGCTCTGGGTTCCTGGCACCCCACTGGGATTGTCATCGAAATTTCGAACTGAATACCACGGCCCCTACAGCATCGTTCAACAAACCTCCCCTGTAAATTATATCGTGGAGCCACTCACTCCCTCTTCGGACATGCGTCATCGCGGCCGCGAAACGGTGCACGTGAGCCGCCTCAAAACATACTACGACCCGCTCGTCTTGCCCTCGCCATAGGTCGCCAGGGTGGCTCCTCTTCGCTCCCGGGGAAATTGTAGTGAACGAAGAGCGGATGTCACGAAACACGGGGAAGAGAACAACGAAGTGTCGCTGAGCTGCTCGAGCTCGCTGGTTTTGTGCCTAGGCGGACTGTGTTCCTGTGCTGTTCGCCGTGCAGCTTACAGAGGACTATATTTTGCTGAACCCTCAGTAAAACCCATTTCATCTTCCCCAATATTTGAGATTGATTTTTGCTAAAACCTATTGGCGCCCAATATAAACCATTCTTTACTACAAAAGCGCCTGTAGTCATGCGGCGCCATTTTCGAAGCGCCGGGAACTGCGAGGGGTTCCCGTGTACCATGAGGAGCACTCATTGAGACACCTCTATATTTTTGCAGGTAATCCTGGCCCTGATGGGGCTGCGACCGGTAGGTCACTGCCGCTTGCGGCGGTGGCTAGCCTGCCACCGAATTTTTATCTATTGTAGGCCGTCATTGCACCCGCCACCACTTCGGTGGTGGACGACGGCTGTAGCGGCACGCGTCTTTCTCCCTCTATTCTTTTATTGTGTAAGCAATACTGTGTCAGGTTTTGGCCGTGCGTATACCCGGCGGACGCCACGCTTGGCTTTGAGCCGCAGCTGCGTCGACACCAGGACCGCGCCGTAAGGTAAGGGAGGAAGGGGAGAGTGTTAGCATTACAACGAAAGCTGATGCACCGCTCTCTCCCTTCCTCTCGCACTTCGCACTCCTGGTGTTCCGCGGATCGCACTCTCTCCCCGCATGAGATGCAAGCAAGGTCCGATGTTGCATGCGCGCGTCGAAATCCAGGCACGTTCGCCAATGCGATGGTCAGGACGCACCACTCAGGTTCCAAGGGGCGGACGGCCGCCGCCCAGGGTAAGGAATTGCGCAGTAATAAAATACGCAATAAAACACAATAGCTAACAGGAGTGAAAGTGGAAAGAGAAACAAGAGTTCGCGTCGGGGTAAATCAGTTGCTATGCAGTCTTACAACGACAAGCATCGGCGATGCTACATTACATGCCGAACCTTAAGCGCAATATTGCAGTATTGCTTGCGCAACTTACCAGGTTTATCCAGAGCTAAACAACTGCCAATTTTTCTTGTCTATTTTATCTTCTGTCCGCACGAGTCAGTGGAGGTGGCACAGCTACAGAACCAGTAGCAGACACATGCATTTTCTTTTCCTTCTTCCTACAGCCACAAAAACAACAACCTGGTACAGAGTAAGGAAAGTAGTATCGAATCGAAGGAATCTTAACCAAGCGGAGGTTCACTGCGTTAACGTCGCGAAGACTCATGCTAACAGCAAAACTGTCTGGCGTTCCCTAATTGAAAGGCTAAGCAACGTAAAACGTCTCAAATCCATCACATGGATTGACTGAGTGGCTATCAATCCATGACATCCTCTGTCTTTCCCGTCAACTAAAGTTTATTTTTTTTTACTGATCGAAATATTTGGTTCACAAGAAAGGTAAGGCGTATAGTGTTTGTCACCCAGTGCCCATATACACCTGACCCGCGCCATAAGAGTGGCAGGAAGGTGGGAGGAGAAGTGATAAGAAGGAATGAGGTGTCGTAGTGAAGGAGGAGGAGGAGGAAAAACATTTATTATGTAAACTTCCTTTTCTTCCTGAGTGGAGCCCTCAGTCCAGGGCTCCATGTGCCGCCTCAATCCTGCAGGCCCGCCAGAACAGCTGTCGCTGGTCTTGCGGTTTGGTGCTGATGAAGCGGTCTCAGAAGAAATAAATACACGTCAGTCCATAAGCCCATGAGCCACGGCAATCCTCTCGGCCCGCTCGATTAGCCGGCGTTGTTCGGCCAGCTCCGTGCGGGACAAGGCATCTTCCCAAGATGAGAGGGTGGGGTGAGGTACAGGTGCAATGCCACCGGGTGGCTTTGGGCAGGCCCAAACAGAAGGGCTGTGGAGTAAGTTCAGCCATCTGGGAATATTTAAGTGCACAGACATCGCACAGCACACCGATGTCTTTCCGTTGCGCCTGTTTGAAGGGCCGTTAAGGTTTGTATCGATGTTGTGGCTGTAGGAAGAAGGAAAAGATGGTTGGTTTCGTTTGTGGAGTTTAACGTCCCAAAGCGACTCATACTATGAAAGATGCCGTGGTGGAACACTCTGGAAATTTCGACCACCTGGGGCTCGTTAACGTGCACTGACATCGCACAGCACACGGGCGCCTTGCTTTCCGCCTCCATCGAAAAGGGGCCGCCGAGGCCTGGATTCGATCCCGCCTTCTTGGGAACAGTAGTCGAGCACCGTAACCACTGCGTAAAAGAAAATGCATGGGCCTGCTACTGGCTCTGTAGCTGAGCCACCAACACTTGCCTTGTTGTGTCTGTAGGAAGAAGGAAACTCTTCCTTTTCTTTCTTATCTATATTCTCCTCTATCTGCACGAGGCAGCGGAGGTGGCTCAGCTACAGAGCCAGTAGCAGGCCCGTGCATTTTCTTTTCCTTCTCCCTACAGCCACAACAACAACAAAAACGAAAATGCACGGGCCTGCTACTGGTTCTGTAGCTGAGCCACCTCCACTGCCTCGTGCAGACAGAAAAGTGATTTGATTTGTTTATAGGAAGGCAAAGGCGCGGTAACGGTCTCACTTGTTTTCTGTGGACACCTCAACCGCGCCGTAAGGGAAGGGAGAAAATAGAGAACAAAGAAAAGAAAGAGGGAAAGAAAGACGCGCGCCGCACCAACAGCTGTCGTCCACTAGGGAAGCGGGGGCGGGTGCAATGACAGCCTACACAGATAAACATTCGGTGGCTCGCTAGCCCCCGCCACAAGCGCCGTTGACCTACCGTCCCAACACCGTAGGGCCAGGAACTGCCACCCTTCACGGTTCACTTTAGATCCCAAACTACTCCGTAGCCCTCCGCTGCGCCTCTTTTTTCTTGCTAATTGCACTCCCCTTTCTTTTTTTTCCTTCACGGAGCGGTACAGGTGCCCACTGAACAAGAGTGAAAGATACTGTGCATTTCTTTCCTGTGAACAATTTTTTCCAGCGCCCCAAAATAGCTTCTCTAAACAGAAATGTGGATACTGTTTGCCATCAATCCAGATGGCGCGAAGCAAACATGTAAAGTCTTAATGTATTAAGATATCCTAGCAGTCACGAACAAAGGGCGAGCTCAGTTTTCGTCCATGTCGATGTGAAATGCCGTGCAGATGCTGAGATAGTACATGTTGTTCACATGTTATGATCTATATCGTCGGGAAGAGCACCGTTACACTCAACTCTCGAAACGCAATATAATTTTTCTGGCGCTTCACGTATATTCCTGACGAGTTCGTTCAGCTTCTACGCGGCCTTTACAGAGACAAACAGTACTGAATGGCCAAAGTGCCGACAGATTTTCGATTACGCGGGGAGTGCATCAGGGGTGCCCGCTCTCGCCAGTACTCCATACTTTCGCTCGACCCGCTACTGCGTAGGGTCGTCGCGCATGGCGTATTCGAGGTTTCCCATCAGTAGGGCAGGAGACTGTCGTTGTATCTGCATTTGCGGAGGACATTTCACTCTTCGTGCGTGACAATGACAGTTTCATAGTTTTTTTGAACATCTTTTCGGAATACGCCGCTTTATCTGCAGCGCAGCTCAACAAGAAGAAAAGTAAAGTACTCCGCTTCGGTCAGTTCAGGGGCCCTTTAGCCGCCGACGTACCGTTTGTGAAATCAGTTCGCGTACTTGGCTTGCTGTTTGAGCCAAGCGGGGTTTATCCCCGTACCTGGGACAGTTCTCTCGCGAGCAATGCACGCCTTTTCGGACGCAGCGCGTTCCGACCTCACGTTCAATGCTTATGCCAGTGTCGTCAAGACACGAGCGTGCGCTTCCACCAAATTATGTGGCGCGTATCGCGACAATCCCGCGCCGTATGACGAACAGACTCGCATCCCTTATAGGGACTTTTCTTTCGGATGGCACGACACCGTTAGTCGCCCATCATATTCTACACATTCTGAGGAGCAAGCGAGGCCTTGACCTGCCGTGCATCCCAACAGTAGGAAGTTTTAGAATAGGGGAACCCAAGGCTTGGGGCCCCCAAGAAAATAGCGTGCCGTGGCGCAACGTTTGAGCCTACCGGCGAGTTTTAGAATAGGGTTTTACCGACGCAGCGGAGCGGGGCTTGCGTTTGTCGATTGCAGCGCCGAGATGGTAAACCGTGAAAGCATATAAATATATAAAAGCGAACCAGTGCTGTTTTATTAAAAAGAAACTGCTGTCATTGTACAAAGCTATCTTAAAAATACCAGTTATATAAACTCTTTTCTTCAGACAAGATGAAATCGGCCAATCTTCACCAATCCAGGCTGAGCCGGGAACCTTTCCGCGCTTTCCGACGCCTGGTCCCCATGGCAACCAAACGAGGCAAACTTGCTAAGCCTAGCGGCTCGGTAAATCCGGAAGCAATCAGAAAATATGGGGCGTTTTGTCGCTTAAATTTGGGTGGTGCGGGCATCATGAGACATAGCACAAGCTTCGTTGGCCTTTCGTTTGCCTTGAACGCGTGACACCATGAAGCGGTAACGACGAATGTGTGCCGAGGCAGAACCACCTAGACTAGTCTAGGTGGTTCTGGCTGAGGTGAGCGGCCGCCGCTTGGCCGGACGCCGCCATTTTCCCCGACCCTATCCGGCGATAGGGTCCACGCTATTTCGCCGAGATAGGGTGACAGTCGTCCGCTGACCCAAAAACCCAAGGCCCACTTGGGTTCTACGCATGCGCACTCGCGCCCCGCTATTACCCTATCCCCCTAACCGATAGGGTCCCCTTATTCTAAAACTCCCTAGTGGCTCGAGTAGTCGCGTTAAGGCTGGTGAAGAGGCTCGTGGCTGACGAGTCTTGCTCTGGTCGCTCGCTCATCCTGTACTGGATGAGCACGCCGCGTCGTGTGCGTACAACCGAACAATACCTCGGTCCACTGATTGATTAATTTATAGGAAGAGAAAGGCGCGCTAACTGTCTCACTTGTTTACTGTGGACACCTCAACCACGCCGTAAGGGAAGAGAGGAAGGTGGGAGTGAAAGTGGAATGAGAGAAAGGAGAGCCGTATGGAGGGCTTCGGAGTCATTTCGACCACCTGGGGGATCTTTAACAGGAGAGGAAGGGTGGCAGTTCCTGGCCCTACGAGGCTAGGACGGTAGGTCAACGCCGCTTGCAGCGAGGGCTAGCCAGCCACCAATTGTATCTGTTGTAGGCCGTCATAGCACGCGCTCTACGCCGGCGACATCACCCTATGGGCAACGCAGGGCAATGTGGGCGACATTGAAACCTGCCTGCAAACAGCGGCGAGCATAGTGGACCGCTATGCCCGGCGCTGTGGTCTTCAATTTTCCCCCCAGAAATCACAGTTTGTGCATCTCCGCCCCTCTCGGAGATGCAGTACACAAATCTCGCTGTCGCTTGCAAGCGGTCCAATTCATGAATCAAAAGAGATCAGAGTACTCGGTCTGTTCATCCATCACCAAAGACGCCCTGACACAACACTAGCCAAGCTCCGCCACGTGGGGGACCAGGTGGGCCGTATGGTCCTTCGGGTGTCTAAGAAACGCGGGGGGTTGCGAAGTAAGGATGCCTTGCGGCTGGCAAACGCCTTCGTAACCAGTCGAATCCTGTATTCGACTCCTTACCTCCACTTGCGGAAGCACGAGGAGGATACCCTTGAGGTGAACCTCCGAAAAATCATGAAACGTGCCCTCGACCTCCCAATGTCCACCTCCAAAAGTCGGCTAATGGCCCTAGGGGTGGTGAACACTTTCAGGGAGCTTCGGGAAGCACATTTGATGAACCAATATACCCGCCTCACACAGACAGTGTCGAGTCGCCGCCTTCTTGCCCGGCTGAACATTCAATATAAACAGTTCACAGAGGAGAGGCTCCGCATCCCAGAACTCTGGAGACGCGCCCTCAGAGTGTGGCCTCTCCCTGCCAACATGTCACGAGAAGACCATAATGGGCGGCGCCTGGCGCGGGCGCAAGCCTTGGCCCGCCATTATGGCAACACATTAGGTGTGTGCTATGTGCATGCCTCGGGCCCCATACGGGGGGCTGGTACACGGCCGCAGTCGTTCACAACGGGAATACAGTCGATGGCCTTACATTCAAGGCCAAATCTATAACACACGCTGAAGAAGTAGCCATTGCACTCGCCGCCTCAGACCACACTTCTAAATATATCATCACCGACTCACGAGGGGCTTGCCGGAACGTCGCCCAAGGGTGGACCACCCCCATAGCCTATAGAATATTTCAAAATTGCTCTCGGGACACGGACCCCGCGCGCCGATATCTCGTCTGGGCTCCTAGCCACCAGGGTCTTGCTGGGAACGAGGCAGCTGACGCAGCCGCCTGCGCGCTTTCTCTCCGGACAGCTTCCTCGGGACTTGAATCGGCTGAGAACATCGATTCCAATCCGGCCTACACATTCAAAGATATTGTAATTTTTTATCAAAACTCGCATCGCAATTACCCTAACCCCTGCAAAGGATTAGGAAAAGCGAACGAGAGACTTCTCCTGCGCCTCTTCACTAACACAATGCTGTGCCCGGCAGTACTTAAACGTTTTGACTCCCAATTCACTGGACAGTGCCTGGACTGGACTGTGGGGAGGCGGCTAACACCTACCACATGGTATGGGCCTGCCAACAAAACCCATCCCTTCCCCCATCCCTAACCCTTCCCGGGAGGAATGGGAGGCGACCCTGCTCGGCTGCTGCGACCTACAGGCCCAAAAGGCCTTAACGCGGCGTGCGCGGGCGGCGGCAACCGCCATAGGGTCTCCACCCAGTATTATAAGGCCGAAGCCCTTAAGGCTCCGCGTCAAACCTCCCAATATGAAATAAACGTTTTCACCACCACCACCACCACCCTCCACTGCTTCGGTGGTGGACGACCGCTGTTGTTGCGGAGCGCGTCTTTCCCTCTTCTTTTTCCTTTCCCTCTATTTTCTCTTCTTTCCGCCTCTTTTTTTTCTTTCTCTCTATTTTCTCTTCTGTCCGCACGAGGCAGCGAAGGTGACCTCGCAGGGATGGTGCAGTGGTAATGGTAAGACGCCAGACTACTGTGCCGGAGTACCCGGGTTCGACCCCTACATCGGCGACTGCGTTTCGATGGAGGCGAAACGAAGAGGCGTCCGTGTGCTGTGCGATGTCAGCTCATGTTAAAGGTCCCTAGGTGGTCGAAATTACTCCGTAGCCCTCCACTATCTATCCACTTTCACTCCCACCGTCCTCCCTACCCTTACAGCGTGATTGAGGTGTCCACAGAAAACAAGTGAGACAGTTATTGCGCCTTTTCATTTCCTATAAATCAATCCATCACGCAGCGGAGGTGGCTCAGCTACAGAGCCAGTAGCAGGCTCGTGCATTTTCTTTTATTGTTGTGGCTGTAGAAAGAAGGAAAAGAAAATGCACGGGCCTGCTACTGGCTCTGTAGCTGAGCCACCTCCGCTGCCTCGTGCGGACTACACCCCGCCGGGGTGGTGCAGCGCTTACAGCAATCGACTACTGTTCCCAAGGACGCGGGATCGAATCCCGGACTCGGCGGCAGCTTTTCGGTGGAGGCGAAAAGTAATGGGCCCGTGTGCTGTGCGATGTCAGTGCACGTTAAAGAACCCCAGGTGGTCAAACTTTCCGGAGTACTCCATTGCGGCGTCTCTCGTAGCCTGAGTTGCTTTGGGACGTTAAACCCCACAAAACCAAAATCAGAAGAGAAAATAGAGAAGAAAAAGAACAGGGAAAGAAAGATGCGCGCCGCAAAAGCAGCCGTCGTCCACCACTAAAGCAGTGGCGGGTGCAATGACGGCCTACAACATATAGGAGGAAGAGGAAAAAACTTTATTAAACGAGCGAGTTTGGACCCTTCAAGGGCCCAGGGCCACCGCACGTCCCTCACATTACGCGCATGTGTCCAGGTCACGTAGGGCCATGGCACTGGCACCCCGGTCCACACAGCGAAGTTGTATGTCCCGGTCCTGCGACGTAAGGAGGGCCTCCCATTCCTCCCAAGATCCGATGGCGGGCTGGCCCTGCGGGGGAGGATCGGCAGGGCAGCCGAAAAGAATGTGGTCCAAGGTGAGAGTGCACTCAGGGGAAACGGGTCGGTAGTAGGATAGGCGTTGAGGGGTGAGAAGCGTTCGGGTTTGAAGACGCCTCCAGAGGATTTGTTGGGAGTGAGACAGCTGGGGGTGGGGAGGGGGGCAGAGTCGACGGGCAAGGCGTGCTTGCTGTGTGAGCTCAGAAAATGTATGTGCCCGCTCCTTCGAGAAATCCCGGCATGGGTCGCCATTTGCCCGGCTATTAAGTTCTCGGGCTATGTTATCGGCGGCCTCATTTCCGGGATTGCCAGAGTGAGCCGGCACCCATATAAGCTCAATACGCCTGTCAGAATTCAGGGTGCACATTCTCAATATTTGCCACGCGGGAGGATGGACACGTCCGCGGGCAAAGTTAAGTATGGCTGTTTTGGAGTCGCTAAGTATGTAAGCCGCATCTGTTTGGGCGATTGCTAAGGCTATAGCCACTTCCTCTGCTTCTTCCGAGTTACAGGGAGGGTCTATGAAGTGAGTGAGTGGGGGGGCTGCTGGATTGTAGGCCACAGCTACTGAACGCTCTGAACCACATGCGGCGTCCACCCAGCGGACATCCTCTGCAGTCCCATAGTGTTTATGGAGAGCTTTGGCTCGCGCGACGCGGCGGGATTGATGGTGTTCTGGGTGGACGTTCTTAGGAAGAGGTTTGAGGATAAGCTCTGAATGCACGGCCTGAGGGAGAGGGTTTAACTCTTCAGCATGTGTGGGTATGCGAACGCCGAGAGTATCCAGTATATATCGTCCTGTTTGCGTGCCAGCCAACCGAAGGTACTGTGTGTACCGATGTGCCTCTATAAGTTCTTGTATATTGTTGTGCATTCCTAGTTTTAAGAGCCTGTCCGTGCTAGTGGTCTTCGGTAGGTTGAGCGCTGCTTTGGTAGCCATGCGGATTAAGGCGTTGCTTTTATCTTTGTCTGCACAGGAGAGGTTCAGGTAAGGGGAGGTGTAAAGAATGCGACTGAGCACAAAGGCATGTAGTACCTTTAAATTGTCAGCTTCATCTAGGCCGGCTCGCGAGTGTGAAACCCTTCTCAAAAGATGGATGACGGAGTAAGTAGACTGTTTTAGTGCCTTCAGGGTAACGTCGTTTTTCCCCGTGTCCTGTAAGTTCAGACCAAGAATGCGGAGGTTGGGAGTTTGTGGTATGGGAGTATCGTGCAGATAAATTGTTATGGGGGCGGTAGGAACACGCCGCGGCCGGAGTAGAAAGAGTGCTGACTTTGTTGGGGAGCATTCAAGGCCAATTTTTTCCGTGTGGGTAGATATAGCTGTGGCCGCTTCTTGAAGTGTAGATTCTATGCCTCCATCCGAGCCGTATGTGGTCCAAACCGTGATATCATCCGCGTAAATGGTGTGTCCCAAGTGTGGGATACTGCTTAAAGCCTTTGCCAGCGGGATCATGGTAATATTAAAAAGGAATGGCGACAACACTGCGCCTTGCGGGGTGCCAATGTTACCAAGTGTGAAAGAGGGGGTCTGTATATCATCTATATGCAGGGAGGCGGTGCGTCCGTTCAGGAAGGCCCTGATATAGTTATAGGCCTTAGGCCCTAGCTGTAGCTCTTGAATGCCTTGCAGGATAGCACTGTGCGTGACCTTATCAAATGCTTTGGCGAGGTCAACTGCCAGTATTGCTCTGGTGTGGTGTGGCATATCATTGAGGATAGCATTTGAAATCTGTAGTAGGGCGTCCTGCGCCGATAAATGAGCTCGAAAACCTAGCATGCTATGGGGATACAGTCCATGGGATTCCATGTGTTGCGTAAGACGGGTGAGGATGACATGCTCAAAGAGTTTCCCCAGACATGATGTCAGGGAGAGGGGGCGGAGATTTTGGGCATTTATGGGCTTGTTTGGTTTAGGAATGAATATTATTTTACCGTGCTTCCATTTATCCGGCAGCTGCCCCGCTTCCCAGCACTCGTTAAAGTATTCAGTGAGCAGGGAAATAGAATGGTCATCTAGGTTTCTCAGCATGACATTGGTGATTTTGTCCTCTCCAGGGGTTGAGTTGCGTAGCTTAAGGAGGGCTGATCTAACTTCGATCTCCATAATGGCGGCATTTAGGGAGGGTTGATCAGGGCCTATGTAGTCTGGATAGGATATTGCTTGGCCCACAGTAGTATAATTTGATTGCAGTTGGGCTAAGAGCGATTGCTGACTACATCGATGTTTATGGATAAGCCTTTTGAGGGTATGCCGAGTTTCCTTTTTATTTTGTGCGGGGTCTATCATGTGTCGAAGAAGATGCCAGGCCCTGGAGGAGGAGAGATTACCTCGCAACCCATCGCATATTTGGTGCCAGTTATGTTTACTGAGGGCGGCGCTGTGCTCCTCTACTTGCTTTTGAATTTGCGCCAGTTTAAGTTTAAGCTTTCGATTATGCTTATGTTTTTCCAGCGCGCAAGGATACTCTTCTGTGCTTCGAGAAGGTGCATTAACCTACTATCTGCAATGGGAGTCTCGGGGGTGGTGTCTAAAGTTTGCGTGAAAGCCTGGACATCCTCCTTGAGCTGTGTCATCCATGTGTGGAGGTTAAAGGGGGTCTTTAATGTTCTGGCCTCTCTGTGCTTACGCAGATTATCCCAGCTAGTTTGCCGGACACGGTAGATTTTAGCTTTTATGGCAAAGTCAAGCGCTATAGTTATTATATAATGGTCACTGCCCAGGGTCTCATTCGAGTTCCTCCATACCAGTGTTGGAAGGTTTCGGCCGAATGTAAGGTCAGGGCTAGTATCGGTGGTGACACTATTGCCGATTCTTGTAGGTGTGCTGAGATCATTATATATAGAGAGGCCCTGCATCTGAAGGGTGTTGTGTAATTCCGCTCCTCTCTTGTTGGTGCGCATGTAGCCCCAGTCTACATGTGCGCAGTTAAAGTCACCTATAATAATGAGGGGGTCCTTTTTTGCCACTGTGGATGCAGCTTTAATGAGAGCAATTAATTCGGCGACCGGCTGTTTCGGAAGGAGGTAACAGTTAAGGATGAATAGGGGATAGGATTTCTGAGTAGACGTGATTAATTCTAAATATGTGTGAGCCACCGGGGAGTGTATTTCGTGACAAGTGTATGGAATTAAGTGTTGAACATACGTGGTAACCCTAGGGTTGGGAGTGATGTCAGAGGGTACTAGAGCGTATCCTGGCAGTGATACATTTGTTCCAGCATCCTAGAACGCTAATATATCGGGGTGTGTGGAGGAAGCAGAGAGTAGTTGCTGCAGGGGGTCTCGTTTGCGGCGAAACCCCCTGCAGTTCCATTGCAAAATGCGTAGTCGGGGGTTACTGCCTCCTGTCGACAGGGCCATGCTGGAGGGTAGGAGGGCGAAGGATGGAAGTTGGTTTAGGGTTGTCAGCTGGGGTGTTCGAAGGCATTCCAGCAATCATTTTTGGAATCTGTTGCATAATGGCTGTGGTTACTTGTCTGATAATTGTTTTTGTAAGCCTAGCCATGGCGGTTTCAATGTACGTTTGAGTCTGAGCCAGAATCTTGGCTTCTAGGTTTTGGGCAAAGTCTTTGAATTTGGAGTCAATGTCTGGAACGTCTTCTGGTCTCCGTTTTTTTTGGGGGGAGGGGGTGTGAACGATTGGGGTGTTGGCGATTGAGGGGGTTGGTTGGATGTGGAAGGAATAGAGCTAACGGCTGCCCTTAAATGCCTTACCTCTTCCCGCAGGAGTGCTATCTCTTCCTCCCGCCGTGATGTTTGGGGTGTACTGCTGGCTTTGGTCCAGGCTGGCTGGCGATCCTGAGTAATTGGTGGCTGGCTATCCCCAGCCGCAAGCACGCAAGCCGGGGAGCGGGTCAGAAGGGCCCCGCTGACCTCAGCCTGCGGGGCCCTCCTGACCCGCTCCTCGGCTTGCGTGCCGGGGGTGGGAGATGAAGGGCTCCTTTTCGGTGGAAATAAAGTTTTCATTCATTCATTCAAGCGGCGTTTACCTACCATCCCAGCCCCGTAGGCGTATTTGGGTTTGCCCGGTACGGTGGCTCCGCAAGAGAAAAACGTCATAAGAGACGAAGCGGGCTGTTCCGACTAGCATCTACCGCCCCCAGAGGCAGCGCAAACGGTGCAGGTGTCCAGAGAAACAAATGTGACAGATATTTGGGTTTTCTGGGTACGGTGGCTCCGCAAGAGAAGAAACAACAGAAGAGACGAAGAAAGTGGCTGCTCCGACTAACATCTACCGCCCCCAGGAGCCGAGCGGTCTAGCGATTCACGGCGCATGCTTTTTCAATGGGCGTCACGTTGGGCGTGGCACCACCTCGAGAGAGCCTATAATAATAATAATAATAATAATAATAATAATAATAATAATAATAATAATAATAATAATAATAATAATAATAATAATAATAATAATAATAATAATAATAATAATAATAATAATAATAATAATAATTCGTATTATTAGTATTATTATCATTATTAATAACAGTAATATTATTATAGTAATTATATTATTAATATATTGTTATTATTATCATTATTATCAATTAGTTCACAGAAAGGGAAATGCGCAGTATCTGTCACATTTGTTTCTCTGGACACCTGCATCGCTTGCGCTGCCTCTGGGGGCGGTAGATGCTAGTCGGAACAGCCCTGTTTCTTCGTCTCTTCTGTCGTTTTTTTCTTGCGCAGCCACCGTACCGAGCAAACCCAAATACTCGCCCCGTAGAGCCAGGAACAGCCACCCTTCACCTTCTTCCAACAGCCACAACAACAACAACGCTGACATAGCACAGCACACGGACGCCACTCCGTTTCGCCTCCATCGAACGCAGCCGCCGAGGTCGGCGGGCGTGGCTTTGACTGGCTTAGGCGCTGGGGTGTCCTTCCCACGAGACCGCGGGTCGCCAGACTGGCATTGTACCCAATGACTAGTTTGCCAACTGCCGTGCTCCCGAGAGCCTCTATCATGTGTTTTTTTTTTTCGAATGTTTAGTTGCGAGAACAATGTGATCCCTATTGCATAAACCAGCGTCTTCCAGTGCGAAACCAGTAAGATTTTCGCGCTGTTGTGAACTGGATTTGCTGGGCACGCTGGATGTCTGCGATATTCACTGGAGCAGTAACGGGAAGACACAGGTTGCAGTGGTACGATGGGATAAAACACTGTAATTAGCTTTTTAACGCTGGTTGTGTCGCTGGCATCCTGCACGGGGGCCGCACTGGTCCCAGTGCCCCAGTATTGCCGGTGCGGCCTGCGGCGTCAGCCGGAGTAGCCTCCCTCAGGGGCCAACACGGCAACAGCGTAATCGCAATCGACCATCGGGGCGCATATGAAAAATATGGTTCAAGCAAGCGCTTTTTGCTGCGAAGTCGTTGCGCACCTGTAAGAAAACAAAGGCAGTATCTTTTTTCAAGAGTTTCCATGTTTCGATAGGTCGTTTCGAGAGTTTTGAGAGAGACCACGGCCGCCGCGCCTCTGATATCTCATGACACACTGACGAATAACGCACAACTAAAACTGTAATTGAATAATGTGGGCTACCATACATATCAAACTTCACAGCTGATCTTAAGGGCACTCTAACACAATGATTACTGCCAAATATTCGATGCGGGCTCAATCGCAGGCGAGCATAGCCTGCACCACGGCCCAGTATAAACAGCAGAAAGAAAAATAAAACGAGGTAGAGAGTAGTTTACCGAGCGATGGTCCCCACGAGACAAAGAAAAACAACATACAACGCTTGTAAGGCGTAATATTTTGCGTGTTTCTCAATCTTTTGCGCTCCTTCTTACTCTGCGTATAAAGCAGCCGAGCCCTCGGTCATCGCAACGCTTCCCGAAATGTTTACATACAAATAAGGTTTAGTTACACGCAAAATAGGGTCGTCGCTGCTGCGCTTGCCGGTATTGAATTTTGGTCGCACGTTTTGCCTTGAAGGTTTGTACTAAACCACCGTGTTCAGCGAAAATTACGCCCACTGTAGCAGAGCACCACCGAAGAGCCAGCGTTGGTAACTTTGCCACCGATGTAAAACTCCACATGTTAAAATGATTTCAATGCACAAAATAGCGCGCATAGGCATCCAGAACATTAGCTGAAAGTCGCGAGATCAGGCCGCAGCTCCAATGATCAAGAAGTTGTAATTTTTAGAGCAGCCGCAATGGCCTGTAGACTGCGAAACATGGAGTTCCAACCTTATAAATGCGGTCGTGACATAAAATGCAGAAGTGTTTCAGAACTTCCTTGTTCTCGGCGTGGCCGAGGGGTTCGCGTGGAGAGCTAGTGATTGAATAGGCGCTTAGGTACCGAGTTCGAAGGTTGCCATTGCCACTCTGTTTTCTTTTTGGGATTTTTAATGCGCCTAACTTGCTTCGTTTTTATCCCAGGCCTTTTTTTCTGAACAGTGCCGCCAGTGTGGAGAGTGCCACTATGCAGCGTCCCAGTGTGCCCAATCTTCAGCGTCATACTGAAACCATAATCAGGTATGGCGCTGGGGCGCTGGGACCCAGTGGCGCACTGGTTTTTGCAACAGGGCGATAAGGAAGGAGCCATCCTTGGACACTGAATGCCCTAAAAAAGTTAGTTGACGAGCGGCGAAATGGCACTTTTCAAATTTAGCTGCAGACCGGCATCGCTAAGATATTGCAAGACAGTTTCAAGGCGAGTTAGGTGGGTCGCAAAATCGGATGAAAATACGACGACATCATCTAAGTAGCAGAGACATGTGTGCCACTTAAAACCGCGGAGAATATTGTCAATCATTCGTTCAAGGGTGGCGGGCACGTTACAGGCCAAACGGCATGATGTTGAACTCGTAGAGGCCGTCTGGAGTGACAAAAGCTGTCTTGGGGCGATCTTCAGCAGCCATTGGAACTTGCCAGTAGCCAGATCGTAAATCTACTGAAGAGAAAAATTACGTTCCATGCAAAGTGTCCAGCGTGTCGTCTATGCGTTGTAGCGGATAGACTTCAGTGTGATTGCATTAGGGCGGCGGTAGTCCACACAAAATCGAATAGATCCGTCTTTCTTTTTGACTAAAACGACCGGGGACGCCCAAGGACTACTGGAAGGCTGAATGAAACCTCTACTGAGCATCTCGTCGACTTGCTCATCAATAATGCGGCGTTCTGAGGCGGAGACACGATAAGGGCGTTGGCGTAATGGGCTTGAGTACCAGTGTAGATGCGGTGGGCAACAGTTGATGTCCGATCCAAGGATCGCTGCTGGATGTCAAAGGAAGCTCGGAATAGGTTAAGCAAGTCGAGGAGCTTGGCGCGTTGATCTGGAACGAGAGCTCTGTCAATGCATTTGTCGAAGGCCGCCAAAGGCCATAAAGGCGATGAGGAACGAGGTCGGCTAAGGGCACTGACGCTGTAGGAGATTGTGTCGACGCAGGTGGAAAGAAGCGGAGGGACGGGAACAAAATGTTCTGATCGAACAGGCTCGGCATACCCTACGCACTCACCACGTTGCTACGTGAGTGGATAGAACGGGTCGTTACAAATGGCGAGTTCGGTGCGGCTGCTTCGTACACTAAGGACGGCGCCTGGCCGGGGAAGACAGCATCGCGAGACGAAAAGGGAAGATGGGGTGAAGAGCACTGTACAGTCATGAATAGAGGCACAGTTTATAGGCACAATCGCAGCAGATAAAGGCGGGATATCAGTAGCATCCGCAACGTGGCATTCGGCTTCCCCAAGAGCGTTAGCGGTGGTCGGGCCTTTGCACAGTGGATAAAGCTGTACTTCGGTACGGGCGCAGTTAAATTATAGCGCGATTGCGACATAAGAAGTGCAAACCTAAAATAATGCCATGAGAGCAGTCACGGAGAATGATAAAACTGATGACGTAGAGAACGCCCTGAATGGTGACACGAGCCGTGCAGGTACCGAGTGGTTCGATGTGCTGAGCAGTGGCGGTGCGCAAAGAAACCCCTGAATACAGTAGAACAACTTTTCGTAGCAAGCTGCACAGTCTAACGTCAGTAACCGACACTGCAGCACCCGTATCTACAAGCGCAAGGATACAAACATTTTTAATGGTAAGTTCGATTAAATTGTTCTGTGGCGAAGTAGGACTTTTACTGGTCGACGAAAGCACAGTTCTTGCATGCGGGACTGTGTCTAGTGGTTTTCCGGCATTGGCGAGGCAGAGCGACGGCGCGGAGAGGTTGAGCGGTTGTCATGCGAGAAGCGGTCAAAGTGGGACGAGAGCTGAGGTGGCGCATGGGGAGGGGACGGTGGCTGCGCGTAGGTGACCGGGCTCTGATCGAAAGCGTACGGGCCGGGCGACGGCGGCACGGGCGTGCAACATGACCAGGGAGACTACATGCAAAGCAAATCGGCCTGTTGCCAGATCTGCGCCGAGGGCGTAGAATAGGTGGCGCACGGCGCTGAGTGAAAAATGCTCGTCGAGGTGAACCGTGCGATGTAAAAGGCGTAAGAGGGGTTAATCTTTCGGCACCCTCAGCATAACACAGAGGAATGGGTCCGGGCGTAAAGACAGCGTCGGCATTAGTGAGCGGAGCTGTGAGTGGAGCGGCATAACGTGTTGGTTGTCGAGGGGGCGGAAGTGCTTTGGCAACTTGGTTCTGAACAATCTGACGTATGGTCGGAGCCAGGTGTGAGCTCGATTGCGGAACGTTTGGAATTAGTGATAATTGCCGTGCAACTTATTTCCGTACGAAGTCTGCTTTCTTGAATAGCGGTGGAGCTGACAGTGCCATCAGACATAGTCGCGATCGTAGCTTCAGGTTGTCAAGGGACGATTGCGTTGGCGACGAAGGTCGTCGTATCTTTGACATATCGTGACAAATTCACTTACAGTGCGGAGATTTTTGACCATGAAAATGTTGAATGCGCCTTCGTGGATGCCCCTCATGATGTGGCGAATCTTCTGGGCTTCAGTCATTGATGTATTTACACGATGGCAAAAATCTAAAATCTCTTCGATGTAGCTAGTGAACGTTCTCCTGCCCGCTGCATCCGCTCGCTCAAACGGTGTTCGCGCGCAGCTTCCGGACAGCAGGGCGACCGAAGACATCCACAAAGCGAGTCTTGAACGAGGCCCAAGTGGGGATATCAGCCTCGTGATTTGTGAACCACAACTTCGCTACTTGTGTCAGGTCGAAGATCACGTTGTTAGGCTTCATAACCTCATCCCACTTATTGTGGGTGCTTATGCGTTCATACGACGAAAGACAGTCCTCCACGTCCTGATCGCCGGTACCGCTGTCGAAGCGCCCCGGAGCCTGGAATAAAAGAGGCCGAGGGAGAGGGACCGGTAGTGTTGGTGCTGGAATCGGTCATTGATGTCGAAATTCGGCGGCTGCGGAGCTCCAAGGCAAGGAAATAGAAAATAAATCCCGCGACCTCCACTAAGTGTTAAGCGGGGATCCAGGCACTGGTAGCGGGCACTGGTGGCGAGCAAGGCCGGAGCGGTGGTGGCTTAACTTATATACAGCTATTCCGCCAAAGCACTTCCTCTTTCTCAGGGATCTGTGGGCATAATCAAAACTTCTTTTTTACTGTTCTTACTTGTTAAAAACCTAGCGCAGTGCATCATTATTCTTCTTCCTGGCATACGGTGGCACGGCATCGCGCCGACGGCTTGAAAACCTAGCGCAGTGCACATGGCAGTGCATCATTCTGCTTCCTGTTCTTCTTCTCCTGTGACGTCACGTGGTTTTCGCATGCGCAGCTGTTGCTTTTTCTAAGACGAAGCACACACGAGACTCGGAGTTGACTAGTCTAGTGAAGCTTTTCACTTCAAAAGAAGAAATGAGCAACTAACTGCCTGACCTACAAATGGACTAAGCCGAGCCCCCTGCACAAACAGGTCTGAATAGGTTATCACGTTGAATCGGTTCAAAATTTGATACCAAATAAACATCGTAAATCTTTGGTGAAAACGCTGAATGTAATGTCTAGCACAGTGGAGGACCTGAAACACGTATTAAATGTTTGTCGTCAGAAACATATTGCAGGCCTGAGCCCAACCTAAGATTGAAAGCCGATAGGGGAGAAATCTATTAGCATAACGCTGGACGACTGGAACCCGCTCTTCCAGTAATTTGCATTTGACGTAATTGCATGCAGTGAAACGCGCAGATATTTAGGGGGCACACATGACGATTCAACTCCTGCATATAGGGACAGTGTTGAGCTCCACGAACCAGGCCAAAAGCCAGAACTTTTGGATTCATTCATTTGAGCACCAGAAACAATGTCAAATTGTTCTATGCCGGGTATATCTTTTTCTATGCTTGTTTTGTCAGTGCAGAAAAACGCAAGATCATCCGCATGTGCAAGCATTTTAACCTCATTTCTAAGGAGAGGGAAGCCGTGGATACTACTGTTATGTAAAACACTCAAAGTGGCTCCAAGTAAAGAGCGAAAAGCAGCGGTGACATCGGACAGCCTTGCTTCACAGAAGAGTTGATTGGCACGGGGATTGATAGGTGGCCATTTACAATCCGCCGCGTCGAACAATTCCTATAGTAATGTTCCACCCCCTTCAGTACTACAGAACCAACATACGCTCGCTCCAGAAGAGAAAACAGGGATGAATGACGACTCGATCAAATACTTTTGCGAGATCGACCTGAAGTACAGCAACCTGAGCATGAGAGCAGGAACTCGATTCGAGGATTGTGCGCGCAATTTGTATGTTACAATGGATGGCACGGCGCCTCAAGCCGCACGTCATGGTGAGGGCCATTGAGAACCGACATCGCGAACTGTAGGCGCTTTGATAACATTTTGGCGAAAATCTTGTAATCCACATTTGCAAGTGTAATTGGTCTATAGCCTTCCACCGAGCGTAACTTTCCTTCATCAGTACTCTTTGCAATTAAAATTGGTGACATTTTGTAAAAGTTTCGGGAAGGATCTCGACATCTCAACTCATCACGAAGACATCTAGCAGGATGGGAGCCAGAACTCTTTAAGAGCTTTGTAAAATTCAGAGGAAATGCCATCAGGACCAGGCTTTTTCAAAGAAGTAATTGAACAATAGCCACTTCTACTTTCTGCTGCGTGAAAGGGCTACTAATTACAGAACAATCACCTTCTGATAAAGGCGTCACCAGGGATGTGAAGCGCGAGATAATGTGAGAATTTCTCACAGGAGGAGTGGCACTAAACAACATCGATTAATAATTTTCCAATACGGACGTAACCTCATTCGTACTCGTACCCAATGTGCCATTACGCATTAATCCTGGAATCAGCTTTGCAGTCGCATGACGACGTCCATCAAGCAAAGCTTCCCGTGTCAGGCGTTCGCAGTGCAAAGCACGCATGGCACGAGATCGAATTAAGGCACCCCTGTATCGTTCCGCACCATGCCTTTGTAATTCACGTTTGACACTAGCAATTTCGTCCGTATATGAGCCAAAGAAATCACGTTCTAGTTCATAAAGTTTACACAAGCTTTTGTTAAGTGCCTGTATCTGATGCTTCCTGTAGAAAGGTTTAATTGAGCCAAGTTCAATTGCTATCGCACGTACTTCCTGCTTGAACATTTCCCAAGCGGCGAACAAGAGACTTCCAGAAAAACATGGTTGCAGCTGCGGGCGCACACGAATGATAAATTCTTGGTCATTTACCAGTAATTAGTTTAACTTCCAAAGTTCCCGCTGCGGCCTAAACTTTGAATGGTCATTGCCACCGAGCCGGGCCGCTACCATGCGATAAGAAATCAAAACCGGTATAGTTTCGCGTACGCGCCCACGGGAAAGTAATGTATAAGATGTATAAATCCGGTCTAGATGAGCGTGAGAATGCCCCTGAATGTGGGTGAATGACCTAGAGGCAGGGCACGACACCCCTGTATCAACTAATCCTGCGTCTTCTGTAACACGGAACAAAAGTTCACCGCTCCTGTCATTGCGTGTGGGTGGACTAGAACGATGTATGGGGTTGCAAACGCAGTTGAAGTCACCCATTAGCACAAGATGTCGGTCACAGTCAAGTACGCTGGCTATGTGTTCAAAGAAACTTATGCGCTGAGCCACAGTATTGAAAGCTTAAACGTTAATTATCCGCCATGGCTTCCTATAGAGTAGAAAATCGCAACATATCAAACGGCCCTCGATGTCGATATTATAAATAAGGCCAGAACATGGCAGTGTCTTTCGCAGAAAGAAATAGAAACCTGCCGACAAGCCCATAGCATGTGCAACAATGACATTAAAATCTGCCAAAAAGGGCTGTAGCGCCCGCTCTGTCTCCTCCTCGCTCTCTATCTTCGCCTCTTGCACTGCCACAATATCTAGACGCCTGCTGTGAAAAGGTCCGCTAAGTTGAATCTGTTTCTGGCGAGACCTAAGACCCCGTACATTGATAGTTGCAAATACTATCTCTTCAGAGACCGCCATGGTGACAACACATAGTTTTGCCTACAATTCCATTTGCCTGTCGGAAGAGGGCGAAGCTGCCTCCGAACCACCGCCAGGCTATAGCCAGGCCTCCTCGACCGCGAACGCCGGCACAAGGTGCTTCGACGCTCGACCCCGATGCTTGTTGCCAACTTGATCGTCCTCCTCACTGGATTCGGAGGCACGTAATGCACGGCGTTTCAAGACTGGCCTATCGGCCGCAGCGAGCCCGTCAGCCACAGGAACCGGGCACTGGTCTGGATGTTGTTTCACAGCAACGGCCACAAAGGTCACAATATCAGTGCAGGCGCTCGCTCGATGTTCGGGAACGAGTCGTGGCCCGTTGGCGGTTGGCTCCTTGTCGGAATCTTGACAAGACATCTCGTCCAAGGCCGGAGAAGATGCGTTGTTCACATTACCCTCGGACGCATAAGCAGTATTTTTTTTCCTCAGTAGCCTGTGGAGTGGCTCTTGACCACTCGGCCACAACGCCTGCAGGAAGGTCGCCAGACGCATCAATTATCTCAGAGGCGTCCACGATGTGCTCCCGTAATGCATCGTCAGGAGGCCGGACTCAGTGCTGAAGCTTGTCCGCGTATATAGCCACACGTTCCTCCACTGTGTGGCCGAAACGCCTGCAATCTTCGCAACGTGGCGTATGGCAGTGCCGACGAATGTGTGCGACACGGTTGAGGCGGTCGGCCAGGTATCAAACGAGGCACTGCACTCCACACACAGTTAGCTGATATGGAACGTCACCAACGCTAACCGCTTCGGCAAAGACAGTCACATCCCGGCTGAGCGCCTTCATCTGTTCCATGTCGGCAACTTTCCAGTTTTCCCTCGAAACCGAGGTGACTGCCATAAGCTTGTAGAGCCTCACGAATAAAGGAGTCATCCAAGCGTTCAGTTAGCCAGAGAAGTTTCGCATTTAGCTCCTGCGGTTCCGAATCCACAACATAGTGATGGTTCTTAACCAATAAATCTGCACATGAGACTAGTTTTCCTTTAGAGTGCGCCGATTTACATGTAACCATCCGGACATGTGACATTTGAAATTGTCCGATAGAACTTATCTCTTCCAAATCCATTATGTTTCGAAGGGCATCTCTGAAGTTTGGGCATGGTAGGAGCGGTCGGCGAGGTCAGCATGCAAAAAAACAGAGTCGATGACAAGCTTACCAGCAAGGAAACGGGAAGGACAACACAGTAATCATTACTGCTGGCGTTAACCTGAGCAGTACCTCGGCCAGAGGCCGATTGAACCTTTGTATCAGAAATCCTCGTGAAACGGTACCACACGGTATGCCGTCTTCGTCGTTCTTCTGCCACGCCCCGGGTCGTGAAACGCTCTTCATAATTCAGCTTGTCTACCGCGAGGATGATAGCGGGATTCCGCGAGTGACAGATACTGCGATTTGCGCGCAATTTGAAACTACCAAAGACTAAAATAGTTACGTCACTCAATTAAGGTGACGTCAAGGATGTGACGGCAACTATCTGCCGTCAGCTATGAGTACCAAGCGAGAACGAGTGCCCTCCAACGCCACTAGGCGGCACTTCTTGCCTTCCGCGACAAGTGTTGCGCCTTTTTTTCTGTGAACGAATTGTAGAAGGCCGGTGAACTTAGACACAATTGACATGGAAGCCAAGGAGAGTTTAGCTGCTGGTGAACGGCGAAGACTGGCCAAATTAACTTCTGATCCCGAGGTAGTCACTGCTTTTGGCGGCGTATATCCATTAATAGCAGAGCTAAGCCACCGTTAATTTTTCACCAAACGCATTCACAAGCAAACCACGGGGACAAACATTTTTATGAAGCACCGCCGAAACTTCAGTCACTGTAAGCGTCTGCACAGGCCTCATTCGTAAGATCACCATATGAGGCCACCCCCCATCGCAGCGGAGCTGAGACCCTTTGCCTTGTGAGATGGAAGGAAGCATGCACTAGGTGCGATCCTCCTGTGAGGATACAGACCTCAAACTGCGACCATCATCATCCTACGGCTACCCCAAGCAAGGCCACCCGCACCATAAGGTTTGGGGGGGTTTTCGTGTCAGGGAATGGGCTTTTCCCTGCCAAGGGGCTCATGCAATCCAGCCTGTTCTCACTGGGGCGGGGTCGCAGTGCATATGCACCACGTCCGCGCCACCCTGGTGGGTCAAAGCCTGACGCGAGCAATTTCTTCTAATATCTCACTTCTAGCTTCTGTTTTCTTCTTCGAAGATCACAATGGGGTGTACCCATTCTACAAAAATCTTCTTGTCCCCAAGTTGCGTCTCACTCTCTCTAGGTGAAACCATAGTTCTTTTCTGATTTTGGCCTTCACTTCTTGGAGGCTCGGAGTCTTTTTCGAGCAGGCCGCTTTGCAGTGGGCAAAACCACACATGATTGTTGACCTTTGCCAGTGTCAAGACAAACTGATTGTGCCCTTCCTTTGGAAGCGGGTTGAAGTAGCGCACGGTGGGGTATGGAATCCCGGGAGGCCGAACATATCTCTCAGATGCTATAGGAGTGCTGCGGGAATTAGGCAGTCCAGGACGATGTGCTCCGCTGTCTCTCGGGCAAAGCAGGAGGAACAAAGGTCAATATTTCCCGACGGCGCATGGACGAAGGCGCGCCGTCTGATTGGTAAGCTGCCTCTTGCGAACCTCCACGTCAGGAAGCCTCGGCGTGCATTGAGGAAGCGGGCGGTGATGTACTGCCAACTGGGTCTTTCTACATGTAGCATGTAGCTTGATAGGCGGGCAGAGAGCGGAGGGGTGATCATAAATATAATACCTTTCAGGGGTATGGTTCGTCGGTCAATGTCAGATTAGTTTTCCTTCAGGTACTCTAAATCCGTGGCTGCGGTTCGGTAAAACGATGTGGTGTAGGTGTAGGGCCTTCTCAGTGAATGCTCGCAGCCGCTTCGACAGATAGTACGAAGCCATCGTTTTCGTTAGCGGTATGTCGCATTCGACGGCTCTGAATGTCCATTTGATGTACAAAGCCCTTGCGAGAATTTCCAGATCGGGCAGCCCCAGGCCACCTTTGAATCTGGGCAGGCAGACAATGGCTCGCTTTAACTTATCGGTGGCACTCTGCCACCAAAAGTGGTATATATGTTTCTGGAGCTGTTTTTTTTTTCTTGTCTGGGGGATGTCAAGGATGCTGACCACAAAGCTAAGGGTAGAAATCAGCATTGTCTTGATGATGGTGGCCTGCGCAGTTGGAGACATTTTAGAGCACCAAGATTGTGGGTTTTGATGCTTAGTGGCTCTTCAGCCCTATTCCAATTTCTGGGCGCTGGTCTAGCGGAATCGAAGAAATATCCGAGGCTTCGCGTCTCGCGAGTAACAGAGATCCATTGGATAGTGATAGGGGAGACGGTCCTGTTCAAGGCCATAACAGTGGACTTCTTGTGATTGAGGCGAGCCCCACTCACTTAGCAGTACTCCGTGGTTAGTTCAAGTAATCTCTCCACTGATGTTGTGCCTGGCACCACCACAGAAACGTCATCCGCGTAGGCGAACACTGGAGTGCAGGGAGGGCCCGCTGGCAATGGTGTTTTGCGGATGCCGCCATCTGTAACAATCGTTTGCAGGAGGGGTTCAATCGCTATGACATAGAGCAACAAGGAGAGGAGGCAACCTGGTCGGGCACCCTTTTTCACGGGGAAAGACATTGAGATGCGCCCCTGTACAATGAATGCTGCTTGTGGTGGCGTATAAAGCGTCTCGCGCATTTTTATATATTGTACGGGAATGCGCTCGAGCTGGTGTCGTAAACAGGTACTCGTGACTCAGGCGGTCGCGTGCCTTCTCTTGGTCCAGTGTGGTGGTGGTGTAAACATTTACTGCCAGTATTACAAAAGGTGGGGGCGCTGCCCCCTTCATGTATGGAGGGCCCTCTTGCAAAACAAAAGAAATCCCTTGGAGGGCTATCAGAGCGAGAGCGCATGTAGTGATCTTGCGCTGGTCCTTATAGGAGGTACTGGTGAGTAGCTTCTCCCAGTAATCTAGGGCCACCTCTGGTGAAGGAGGATGAGGGAATGAGGGGCAGGTGAGTAATATGTGTAGAAAGTCGCCAGGTTTGCCACAGAGCTTGCAGGAAGAAGAAAACTGGTCAGGAAAGCGGGCGTAGAGAAGGATGGGGTATGGGGCTGTGGGCGTTTGTAGCTTGCGCCAATGGGCAGCTTGTGTTATCGTAAGCTTCGGGGCAGGGGGTGCGTAATTCCTCCTATTTTCGCAGTGATAGGTAAGGATGTCACGAAAGGACAGCAGGTACTCCCCTGCATCTGAGGAAGACTGTTCCTCCCCAGCCTGGAAAGTGAGACCTCGGGCCAAGGAGTGAACCTCCTCATTACCGGGAAGGCCCGCATGCGCGGGTGTCGAAATAAGGCTGACAGATTGTCGGGATTGCCAAAAACGCTAAAGGTGGCGGGTGTTGGATGACACTAAACCATTGGCAAAGTTCAAGATAGCTGTTTTGGAATCCGAAATTATTTTCGCAGCGGGTGTGGGCGTCATGGCTAGCGCAATGGCTGCCTCCTCAGCCTCTGTTGTAGAATCGGTGAGAATTGAGCAAGCAGAGAGGTTTTGCATGATTGTTAGTAACTGCTAGTACCTTACGATGGGTGTTTGCATCGGTGGCTGCATCTACATATTGTTACGGCGCGCGCCGAGGTGCGCTGCGCCAGAAAACGAAGAGGCGCGGGACGAGCGCGAGACGAGCGCGCGGCGCCAGCGCGAGGGTTCGAGAGCGGAAGAGCGCCGGGGCAAGTGGTGTTTGCCTAGTGTCCTCCGTTCTTCTGTATCTATCTCTAGGCGGGCACAGCGTCCCACAACATTTTGATGTCAGAAGTGGGATCATACCGCTCACCCGCTCCCAAAGTCAAGACCCGACGTGCCAGACGACAGGACTCTGCCACCAGGCGATGGCGCCGACGACGCAGCGGCTGGCGCAGCTAGACCTAGACGCTCGGAGGGGCTCGGTCCTTCGCAGCAGCTGGATGGCGGTATTGAGCGCCTCCTCGATATAGTTACTCAGCGGATTGACGCATGGGAGGCCCGTCTGACTGCCCAGGCTGTGGAGATGGAAGCTCTCGCCGCGACTTCCGTCGCCTTGTGCCAGCCGAGCCGAACACAGATCATGAGCCTTTAGGCGTCACCGCCACCGCTGCCTCCAGCCCTGCCGTCGCCGGGCCTGCTGTCGTAGCCGCCAATAACGTGCTCGGCGCGGGTACATCACTGGACGTAGTGGAATTACCTTGGTTGACGGCACTATCTCGCGGGATGCTTACCGCATCCAACTGGAAGGTATTGTGACGGCGAGAGGCTGGGACGAGGAAATGAAGGCATGGATGCTCGTCTCTAAACTGAGAGGCCGCGCAACTGAGCTGCTGCAGAACGCGCCGCCCGACCAGCTGGGGTCTTACACCGTACTGGTGGACCTCCTGTCTGACCACTACAGTGCTTCAGGTCAACCCCGTGCGCAGTACCACCGCCTGCGAGCCCGCCGTCAAGAGCCCGGGGAGACATACCAGGACCTCGCCGCCGCCATTGAGTGCCTGGTTCTGCAGTCGCTGCCTGGAGCACCTCAGAACGTCGTGGCCCTGGTCGGCACCGAGGCGTTTGTCGACGCCATCCGACTCCCTGAGCTGCAGCGCTTGGTCCGTTTTGGGCGTCCTGAGTCCGTCCGCGCCGCTATGGTTCTCGCCATCGAGGCGGAATTGACTTTATTGGCCACGCGAGGGTCGCCACCGTCTGCCACACGCACCGTCTCGGTGCAGACTCCTCGATTGGCAGACCCTACAGTGGCCTCTAACCGACGCGGGCGTAACGACACCCGCACGACCTGCTTCCGCTGCGGCCTGAGGGGGCACTACGCGAGGGACTGTGCTAGCCTTCCGATGTCGGAAAACGATTTGGCGGAACTAAGGGGGCACCGTTCCGCCGAATAAAGTCCGTCCCCACACTCCTTTGTTCTCCTTGTCCCCTCCTTTCGTCGGCTTCGATAACAACTGAAGCTCCCTGCGTACTCGTCGGCGTCGCTCTGATTGATCGGCACGTAGAGGCCTTGGTCGACATCAGAGCGGCTGTCAATGTGCTGGACAAATCGCTTATTGTTAACGAGCCCCACCGGCTTCTTTCAGCTGCTAAAACCCGGCTCTTAGCTTTTAACGGCGCCCCTGTGGAGCAAGTCGGACGTGTCATCGTCAATCTGACAGCGCTCGGAAAGACCCTCTCCACCAAGTTTGTTGTAGCAGACAGCCCTATTTGGCCAGTGGTCATCGGGTGCAGGTGGTGTCAGCAAGCCGGAGTCGTCCTTAATTTTAGCACAACAGAACCACGGACGAGCCGAACTCTGCGTGGGCCGGGTTGGCTTAGCCGAATTTCCAGTCTCGGTGTCGCCCTGTGGCAGTCCCTGGTGTCGGCGATCAAGCGTGCCTCAGAATATGTGCGTTACCTCGCAACGAAGGGGCCACGTCGACACAAGCCGATCGACGTCACTGCCGTGACTAGCGTCCGCTGTGACTCTGCCACCGGGTGCGGCAATGTGGGTGTATGTCAAGCTTGACAATCCGATCACAGCGGACGTGCTTTTGAACCCCTCCGGTGTTCAGCTCCAGCCCGTGAGATGACCTCCCCTCGAAGCCTTCTTCCTGTGCTCAAAGGAGAAGCCCATGTATTTATGCCTACATCAGCCGCGCACCTCTCATGCTGACTCCTGGTACTCAATTGAGTACAGCCTCAGTCCTGAACTCCGGGTCCCCGGTTGCATCTCTGAAACCTGAAGCACCGCCTCAGCACCCTCCAGCGCCGGCGGTCCTACCATGGGAAACATTTAACATTGGCTCCACCCTCACCGACGCGGAGCTTGCCTCTCTCAAGGCCTTGCTGCTCGAACATCGCAGTTGCGTTGCTCTAAGCGCCGGTGAACTCGGGTGCACTTCCTGGGCCCAACACCGGATCAACAACGAAAACTGCGGGCCCATTCATCACCAACCTCGCCGTGTAGCGCCAGCCGCACGGAGAGTCATCCAGCAGCCCGTATGCGACATGCTTGACCAGGGAATCATTGCCCCGTCTTGTAGCCCTTGGTCCTCCCCTGCAGTCCTTGTGCGCAAGAAGGATGGAAAACTCCGCTTCTGCGTTGATTATCGCAAGTTAAATGCTATTACTCACCTTAACGTGTACCCTCTTCCCCGCCTCGACGATGCACTTGATCGCCTCAAGGGGGCCCGTTATTTTTCTACCCTAGATCTGCTCTCGGGCTACTGGCAGGTGGCTGTTCACCCCGATGATGCGAAAAGACGGCTTTCGTGACTCCCGACGGCCTTTACCAGCTCAACCGTATGCCCTTCAGTCTCTCGAAGGCTCCAGCTACCTTTCAGCGCCTCATGAACCGCGTCTTAGGTAATATCAACGACTATGGCGTTGATCTACCTGGACGACGTAATTGACTACGCGGCTACGTTTGAAGAACACCAAACGCGACTCAAACTCGTCATCGAAGCCCTTACCTCTGCTGGGCTTCGCTTAAAACCAAAGAAATGTTTCTTCGGTTTTGCAGAGGTGACGTACTTGGGTCACGTTGTGAGCCGGCATGGCATCCGTCCCGACCATGAAAAACTAAAAGCGCTTACGGCTTACGAAGCTCCCACCACCGCCAAAGAGCTCAAAAGTTTCCTTGGATTTGCTTCGTATTTCCGTCGTTTCATTCCGGACTTTGGCAAGCGAAGCGCTCCGTTGACCGCCCTGCTGAAGAAGAATGTAGCGTGGAGTTGGACGCCGGTCCAACAGCTCGCGTTCCTTGATGTCAAGCCCGCCCTCCTCAAGCCTCCCACATTGGCCCACTACGACGAATCGGCCCCCATCGTCCTCCACACAGATGCCAGCCAAGATGGGCTCGGCGCTGTCCTTCGGCAGGAAGACGAGTCTGGTGACCACAAAGTTCTAGCTTATGCCAGCCGCCAGCTTTCCGACGTAGAGCGCCGCCGCCACTCTTCGGAACTCGAGTGCCTCGCCATTGTCTGGGCCGTCGAGAAGTTCCGTCCCTACCTGTACGGCCGTCATTTTACCATAGTCACGGACAATAGCGCTCTCACTTGGCTGCAGTCTGCCAAACACTTAAATGCCAAGATTGCACGCTGGTCACTGCAACTTCAAGAGTACGATTTCACCATAATGAATCGGCGCGGTTCTGCCCATCAAGATGCTGATTTCCTTTCTCGCCACCCTTGACCCGAGACGGCTTTGACGGATTTCAGGACTGCACAAACGCAAGATCCCGACATTGTGGCCATAGTCCAATCCCTGGGCACCGCCGCCGGCGCAGATCTCCGTAAACTGCGCCGGGTCTATCGAATTAAAGATATTCTCTTGTGTCATGTGAGGCGTCTCTGTGGTCGACCACCCGTATGGTTGCCAGTGGTGCCAGCAACACTGCGGTCGCAAGTCTTGCACGGCCTACACGACGCTCCCATAGCTGGTCACCTTGGTCACGGCAAGACCTACGCACGAGTGTCGGAGCGCTTTGGTGGCCTAATATGTCCAGAGACATCAAGGAACATGTTGCGTCCTGCCAGACGTGCCAATACCGGAAATCGTCCACACGAATAACCAAGCCACCCCCGCAGGCTTTTTCGCAGCCGAGTTCACCTTTAGAACTGGTTGGACTGGACCATTTTGGCCCATTCGTGAAGACGCCCGCCGGAACGGGAACAGGTATATTCTGGTTGCGATCGACTACTTTTCCAAGTGGATCGAAGCACTGCCCGTTCCAGACACCTCTTCCGCTCATGCCGTTTTGTTTGTGGAACAGCATCTCGTTCTTCGGCATGGTGTGCCCCGACGCCTCATCACGGACCGTGGGAGCTGCTTTATGTCCCATGAATTTGAGCGAGCCCTCCACTCCATCGGCATTGCGCATTCCACTACATCCGTCAATCATCCCCAGTGCAATGGCCTCGTGGAGCGTGTTAACCGCACCCTCACGGATATACTCGCCTCCTACGTGGCTCTGCCCCACAGAAACTGGGATCGTTTTGTTTCTGCGGCAGCTTTTGCACTCAACACTGCGAGGCAAGAAACAACGCATGTCACGCCGTTCTCAGTCGTCTATGGCAGAACACCCTCCATCCCTCTCGACGCGCAGTTGGGCCTTCCCCATCAGACTACGTCACCAACTGACTCTGCCCAACGACTTCGTTACGCCCGCCTCGACGCTCAGCGCAACCTTCTCACGGCTCATGCGCGTGTGCAAGTGGCCAATGCGGCAGCACCACCACTTCCCTCCCTCCTTCCGGTCCTCGTTCGCTGCACTGAACCATCCGCGCGACTGGCCGTGCCACGAAGCTCATGCCCCGATACCGCGGCCCTTACCGTGTCGTTGAACGGCTCGGCCCCGTGACATACCGCCTCGAAGACCTCCCCGAGCATTGACCATGCGGTGTGCACCCCATTTTCCCGGAGCATGTGTCAAACATGAAGCGATATGTCAATGGCGCCAGCATTGACTCCGACTTAGGTACCGGATCATTACCACTACTGTCGTCGCCTGCTGCCTCATTGCCTTCCCCACGAAATGCTAACCCATAAGTGGAGCGCCTGAAGCAGCTCACCGACTCTTTCTTTCCCCTCCCCCACCAGTGGAAAGATGTTACGGCGCGCGCCGAGGAGCGCTGCGCCAGAAAACGAAGAGGTGCGGGACGAGCGCGAGACGAACGCGCGGCGCCAGCGCGAGGGTTAGAGAACAAAAAAAAAAATTGCCCACGATTACGTTACTTCCTAATGCGAAATTTGAGCGCAGCTCATCAGCTGTTTCACCTTTTCGATAAATTGCGGCAAATATTTCGAGCAAGATACGTATGTACAATTACATACAACTTTTATTAATTTTTCACACGTCTTGCTTCAAGAAACACTCCACTAACAGTTCTTGGCTGCCATGAAAGAAGCTTTGTGGTCGGAGAAATGAGCAATTGAGTTATCGGGAGGTTGCGGAAGGCAGCGTGCGGGTCCATAGGAACGTTGCGCAACGAACAGGTAGCAGCAATTGACTGATGCCGCTGACGCCGCTAGCGAGTGAGAACGACTTGCACCGTGATCCGCTGAGAGCACCCTCGCCTCCACACAGGAAGAGGGGGGGGACCCCTCCTTCACTTTCTGCATGGCGACGACGGCATTGGATGGTGTTGTTGTTGTTGTTGTTGTTGTTGTACCCGCCGGGGTGGTGCAGTGGTAAGACGCCTGACTACTGTGCCGGAGTACCCGGGTTCGAACCCGACCTCGGCGGCTGCGTTTCGACGGAGGCGAAACGAAGAGGCGTCCGTGTGCTGTGCGATGTCAGCGCACGTTAAAGATCCCCAGGCTGTCGAAATTACTCCGTAGCCCTTCACTACGGCTCGTCTTTCTCTCTTTCCACTTTCACTCCCACCTTCCTCCCTTCCCTTACGGCGCGGTTGCGGTGTCCACAGAAAACAAGTGACACAGTTACCGCGCCTTTTCCCTTCCTATAAATAAATCAGTTTTAAAATGGTGTTGTACGCAGCAATATATAGCAGCGCGTTGTCTTTACTCGCTAGAGGCATTAGCGGCATCAGTCAGTCGCTGCCAGTGCTGCTTCCGGCGACCATCCCTACCCCCCCCCCCCACCCCCGCTCCTTTCCTTGTGTTCTCCGATTGCCGCGCGCGCTCCTGCCCCCATCGTTCGCCGCTGAGTGTACCCCCCGCTTCCTGCGAGGCTTCGGTTGCTAAAGCGCCGGCTCGCATTGGGGGGGCTGAAAGGGGGGCGGAACTGGTTACGAGGCCAACGCCGACGCCCCCGCGAAACCCAGGAATGGGCGCCAAAGAGCTGCGCTCTAAAAACGAGCGACGGGGCAAGTGGTGTTTGCCTGGTGTCCTCTGTTCTTCTGTGTCTATCTCTAGGCAGGCACAGCGTCCCACAACAATATGCTACACTGAGGTTTTCTTCATATTGTTTGTGTAAGGCTTGCGCCCTGGCTGTTCTACGTTTTCCATCCCGTTCTGGGTTCATGTTTTTTGGGAAGGGGGTACCAAAACTTTGGAGCGAATCGCAGGAGGTCATGGGGTGCCTTTAGATGGGAGTCCTATTGGGGATATGTGTAGAGAAAAGAGCAGTGCGCGACCTGCTGATGTACGCGAAAGGCGGGCCGTCTGGGCTGTCAGTGTGGCTTTACGGAGTTCTTCATACGTATTATGGGCCCCAAGTTTTAGTAAGCGGAGTCTTGAGGTGCTGGTAGGAAGGCGCAGGGCTGTTTTTGTACTACTGCGGAGTAAAGCGTTCACTTGATCACGTTCCTTGCTAGTGAGGGGTAAGTATGGAAGAGTATATGCGACTCTGCTGGTAACGTATGCTTGTGTGAGGCTAAGTGTATTTCGTTCATGAAGGCCTTTTTTCCGAGGTGCCACACGACGGATGAGTCGAGTAGTTTGATGAGCATGAGTCTGGACTGCTTTGATTACATCTCCATGTGCTCCATGGGAGTAGAGAGTCATTCCTAGCACTCTGATTTGAGTTACTACGGGAATCGGTTGTGTTCCGAGTGTCAGAGTGATAGGTGGGCTATCAATATGTGTGGGTTTGGGTCGGTAAAGGAAGGGCTGAGATTTAAACAGTGAACATAATAGGCCTCTCTTCGTCAATAGTATTAAGGGCTGTTTGGAGGCGAGTCTCTATGGTGGCGTCACTGCCTCGACATGCCCAGACAGTAATGTCGTCCGCATAAAGGGCAAAATCTATGTCTGGAATCTCAGAAAGTGTTTTGGGAGATAAGGGCGATGTTAGAGTGTCAGTGAAATGACCGCTCCTTGAGGTGTTCCTCGAGCACCGAGCTTGATGTTTGGAAGCGTATGAGGGCCCAGTGTGAGAGTCGCTGCTCAGTTGCTGAGGAAGCCCCTATTTAGTTATGACCTAGAATGGCGCGTGTATCGCGAGTTCTTTTTAATCAAGTATATGATGCTTTAGCTGTAGGAAAACATCTTGAGTGGCCAGAGCCGGACGGAAACCAAACATGTAGTTGGGCAGGAGCTCTCGTTCCTCCAGAAAGTTGCTTCGTCGTGCATGAACGACATGTTCCATTAATTTTCCGACACAAGAAGTCAGGGAGATAGGTTGAAGATTGGTTGGGAGAAGCGGTTTGCCTGGTTTTAGTATAAATACCACTTTTGCCTCCTTCCACCCGGCCGGCAAAGTTCCTAATTGTTGCCAGCATTCATTAAAGTAATTGGTTAAGGCGGTTATGGAGGGGGTGTCTAAGTTGCGCAGAGTTGTATTGGTTATACCGTCTAACCCGGGAGCTGAGGAGGTATTTAGGTTCTGAAGTTCTGCCATTACTTCAGCTTCAGTAATAGGCATACTTAAAATGTCATTAGGGAGCCCGTTATATTCCGGATGGAACATTGGTTGGTAAGGTTTAAAGTATGTATCCTTCAGGTCCTCAAGTGGCTGTAATAGCGGTGTGGGGTAAGTGTGAATCAGTTTTGTGAGGTGATGTCTCTGGGGTGTCATAGATTGAGAGGGGTCTATGAGATGTCGGAAGAGGTTCGATGTTTGAGGCAGGCTCATGTTACCATCAAGACGATTGCATAGAGATTCCCAGTTTTGCCTCGAAAGCGTAGCTGCGTGTGTTTCTATGTCTTTGTTTAGTCGGCCCAGCCTGCGGCGGAGTGTCCTGTTCCATCTTTGACATCCAGCGTCTTTCAAGACTGGCTTTAGCTTCCCAGAGATGTAGGAGGCGAGAATCAACCGTGTCACTGGGGCAGTCAATCGCAAGTTTTCGTGTGACTGCCTGGACATCCTTCTGTAATCGTGTAGTCCAAGGAGCGATGTCGGTGATTGGAGCAGCTGTCCTGGTAGATCTGCATTTTCGAAATGAATCCCACTTGGTAAGAGTGGATCCCCTAGGTAGATGGTGAGGAAGGTTAGTGTTAAGAAGGATTTCAAGGATGTAGTGATCACTGCCTAAGCACTCTTTGATGTTGCACCAAGCAGCTGCTGGGAGCCGGTAAGTGAAGGTAAGATCTGGTGTGGTGTCTTTACACACACTATTGCCGATACGTGTGGGGTAAGTCGGATCAGTGATGAGAGAGAGCCCTGTCTGTTGCGCAGCGAGTCATACTCTGCGGCCTTTTGGAGAATCACTTGAGTATCCCCATGCTGTCTGCGGTGCATTAAAATCACCCACAATCAGGAGAGGACACTCGTTGGCAGTTCTTTTGGCCAGCGTGAAGAGACGCTCGAAGTTGGTATGTAGATGTTTTGGGTGACTATATACATTGAGAATGAAAAGGCTCTTGGCCTGTGAATGCTGAGGGACCAATTCCAGGAAGAGATGGTTGAGGTCTGGTATGGCTAACGTATGAGTTATAGTAGGGAGTGAGCGTCTAATTAGAAAGGCAACTTTGGATAGCCTGCCTGACTGAGGAAGTAATGGGACATAACCTGGGATAGTTATAGGATTGATGGGTTCCTGCAGAGCCAGGACGTCAGGGCCGGTTGCGCAATGAAGAAGCTGTAGAAGTACTTTGCGTTTTTGGCCAAAACCCCGGCAGTTCCACTGCCATACAGTTATCATTGTGTTAAGTTGCGCCATCATGGATTATAGGCATAAAGGAACCTGCAACAGGAGGATGATGATCCTGTACAGTGGGAATAGGGAGTATGTCTTAAGTGGGAATGGAGTGTTCTTGTGCAGCAGGAGTGGGAGGTGTGTTGTGATGCTCCGGAGCTTTTGTCTTTCGACATCTGTTGTGGTGAGTGTAATACGTTCCTCTATATTTTCGAAGCGGCGCGTTGTTTGTTCTTCTGTGGCGTCGAGGCGCCTGCTGAATTCATTGACTACATGTGTTAGCATGCCCTCCATGCGTTGGAATAAAACAGCTTCTAAGCGTTCTACCAGCTTAGTCTCAAACCGTTCGATTATCTTTCTTTCTAGCCTCTCTGTTATGGTATCTTCTAACTTTTCAACTAGTATTTGCAGGTCAGCTTCAGTAAAAGGTGAGTTTGGGCGAGCTGTTTTAACCGAACAATGAGATTGTGGTGAATCTGTTTCTGTTTCCATGGAAGCAGAATCAGAAGAAACAGATGGGCTAGGAGCACTAATGAGCGAATAGGGGTCCTTTGGTGCGTTAGCTGTGGTGGGCAGTGTGGAGATGGTGGGTTGGGAAGAAGTTAGACCAGAGGTGGCACTTATCTGAGCTTCCGACGGCGCACTCCGTTCGCGTAGTAGGGCGTTTTCCGCGCTGAGGTTGTCTTGGCGTGGAGGAACTGGAACAAAGTGGGCGGATGGTGGCGAAGGGCACCCGTTGGATTGAGCAGCTACATGGGCCCAGGTTTGTGACTGGAAGTGAGGGCCTTGCGGGGGAGGCAGTGCGGGCCAGTCCTGTGAACTGAGAGTCGATGGGTTGCACACTTTGTTTTTTTGAGCTGGTTTGCGGGATGTAGCAGGTTTACGTGCATTGCATGAGCCGGTGCTAGTGAGATGTGGACCTTCACACAAGATGCATTTGGGAATGCAGGGTGATTTTGGACGGGTAATTTTTTCCGCATCGCGGGCAGAGGTTCGCATTGGGCAGATAGCAGATGTCATATCTGTGTCCAGGCTGCCTGCAGTTGGTACAGGCGTCCGGGCTGCCTCTGTAGGGCGTGCAGCGGTATATTGTGCTCATGTAGTTGACGGAATAAGGGACGTAATCTTCGTCAAATGTAATGAGTATAGAGCTAGTCTTCTCCATCCGCCTAGCGGCCAAGATCTTGCAGTTGGGGTTGCCTTGTACGATGTGGTGGTAGACTTCCGCGGGCGTTTCTGGCAGTAAGCTTGTGAGATGACACCACGGGTGGCTCCAAGAGGTGGGGGGGGGGGGCTGTGTACGCCGCACAGGGATGTTGTTTGCCACCAATATTAAGGGAGGTGATCTGAGAGACACAGAGCAAGTTCTGCTTGCGAGGTGGCCACCGTGAATGTGTGGTTGGTAGGGTGGACCCGGAGGAAGGCGTCTGAGGGAAGCAGTCTTCAGCTGCTCCTGGATAGCGTTTTGAAGTTTGATGCCTGGGATCCGATCTAATTGAAGCTCACCGCGTGGACGGAAAATCACACGAAGTGCTTCTGGAGGAAGAGATGGGAGTTGTTTGCTGCGTTGGGCTGCGACGCACGCTGCCTTTGTTTTGGACGGTGAACGAGTTGTAGCCGCACCATCCGTCGGCATGGATGAATTTGTCGACGCGTTCCGAATGCCAGGGTGAGCGTCTCCAGTCACGCTATGAAGCTGTTGCGAGCGGACTTGTCGGGCTTCGGCTCTGTTAGCTACACGGGTCTTGTACGAGTCATGGAGAGCTGTAAGCAATTCCTTAGAATGCGTTTCTTGTTCCATGATGGGTCGTCCTTCCACGGGGATCTGCATGGTATAGCCGGCTATGCCGGATGGTGCACTGGGAGACGCAGTTGTTAGGCTTAACGCGGCTGCTCACTGGCGCTGCACTGAGCCAGTTCACGAATAGCGAAAGTCCGTTTTAGGCTCGTCTTGAGCGGTTTGTAGGAGATCATCGAGCACTTATGTAGCTTGTCAGATAACTCTAGGCCGCTATGAAACGTTGGTCGAGGGAGCAAAGAAAGCCATTGAGGCTGCGCGATTCCATCCATGTCAAAAGGTCTCTCAGAGCCATGCCATGGAGCTCTACCGAGCGGCCTTGGACACAGCAAACATGGTGCGGGCCTATTATGGACGATAGAGCAGGCATCAGGCGCAGAGAGAGACATTTGGCAATTGCCTTGTAGTCCGTATTTAGAAGGGTTATTGGCCTCCAAGCTTTATGGTCACTGCACCTGAAGGTGTCCTTGCACTGGAGCGTGATGAGGCCTTCGTTCATACTAGGAGTTAGTTTCCCTCGCTCTAGGGCGTTATTTGCTAGGTTGGTGAAAGCAGTATTTAGCGACGGCCAAAATGTTATGCAAAAGGCTATCGGAAGTCCGTCCATACCCGGGCTTCTGTTTGGCTTCATCTGTTTTAGGGCTGTGTGTAGCTCTTCAGACGACAGCCATGTTCGTCTAGATTAGGTACGTCAGTTGCTGCCTGCAGCTGGAACGATGTCAGCAGCATAAATTTCGATGTAGAATTCTCGTGCTAAACTTAAGACCTGCTCAGGGTCCGTAACAATATGGCTGGTGAGTGGATGTCCTTTCAATACTTTGCATCATGTTTAGAAAACGTATTATTAGACATATGGCATTCACATTAGACATTCACATGAGCGCTACAAATGACCAAAACAGGAATTGCACATAATTAACAACAAAGGGAAGTGTACATAAAATACATCCTAACGAACAAATACGTCACACGTCAGTATCTACATACAGAATAACATTTGGGCAGTTCGTGATGATGATATATACAATTTTGAATGGCAATGTACATGAAGGTATAGACCGTGCAGAAAATTTGGCAAATAAAGTAAATATAAAAATATACAGCCATCGTATGCACAGTATGTATTGAGCATGGGGGTTGCAATGTGAAAAGCTGTGAGTGGACATATATATTTACATTATATTGCAGGTACCAAGGCGTGTTAAAAACCACTAAGTAATCATCCATTCGACATGTGTGGATGCACATTTGTGTTGCGATGTATCAGGGAGTGAGTTGACATAAATATTTACATTATATTACAGGTACCAAGGTGGGTGAAAAACCACCCGGACAACTCCATCCGACACGAAAACAAAAGGGCAAGACCATTTGTCCAGGAACTCTCGCTCTCCAAGGTAGAAAAATTCCTCAGCCAGAAAGCTTACGATCTCCTTTCGTTGACGCGCCAGGATAGAGAAAAGCGCACGTCGGCGCCGGCTCGATGCGACAGCCTTACAACGATTGCGCCATAACGCGAAAGCGCCAGGTACCGTCAACAATCGCGGTCGCTTTGCACGATTGCTAATTGTAGCTGGCGCTAACCATCTTCTGGTTCAAAAATGCAGTAGACCGGAATAATTTGAAATATTCTGACACAATACATCAGAGAGCGAAATCGATGAATACCTAGACTTCTGAAACTGGCATGAACTGCCCTCCAAAAAATTGGTCTGGCTTAGCTTATGGTTAAGCCTAGGATGAGAAGCATACTAGCATTTCTTCTGCGCGCTGCTCCTTTTGTTTCTCACTTTACTTCTTCCGGTAAGCACGCTCCTTTACAAGGCGCTGTTCCCGCTGTTCAGGTTTCTTCAGCACGCATTTTCCGTTCGGTAGCATTTCGCCGCTCGAACCGAGTAGAAGTACTCGAAGCTTCATCCTTCACCTCGACATCGGTAGCCGAATGCTGCCGTCTAGCTGTATACTGTGCACGTCGCTTGGCAAGCCGTACTTCTCGTTCTTCTCCCATTTCCGTGGCTGTTTGTAACTTGCGCTTTGCAGTCAGGCGAGCCGCCCTCTCCCTGGCTGACATTTCGCTGCTCAACTGACTCAACCAGTGCGTCGCCTTTTATACAATTGCGTGACGTCAGTATCTCCTAGCGGTAGGAGCCGGAGTTAGGCCGCCGGCTGAGGCTGCGCGTCCGCAAGCGAGCGCACGAGTTAGCCCCAGCTTTCACAGCTGTTGTGACGTCATATCACGTGGTGCGCCGATGTAGGTCAAGTGGTAGCTACGCGGCCGCGCGCGGCGCAGCAAGGGCTCGGTTGTGCGGCTAGTATGCTTCGCATAAAAACACGAGCAACGACACATAGCTGGGCCATGTGACGATTGGATTCTTGAAGTGGGCAGTTGGGGCTCTGCGCTGTCCGCACAATACCCCATCGCTGCAGCCGACGTCGCGTAGGCAAAAACCGGGCCCCACTCCAAAAGCCACATAAGGCGAAGAGATCTACAATCGGAGTGCAATTGAACCGAATAAAAAATACAATTCCTTTCTTGATATCATAACAAAGCGCGAATAAATAGATGGGGCAGGGCGAACACAATTGGTAATTTCAATGATAAGTCTGCGTCTACAAAGAAGACACAAAATAATGGCATTTCCTTGCTTTGCCTGTACAGAACTGCTAACCATCTTCTGATTCAAAAATATAGTAGACCGGAATCATTTGAAATATTCTCACACAATACATAAGAGAGCGAATGGCTTCCAACACCTGGTAGGTGGATTCTATTTGAATATTTGCAGTTTTGATCAACCTCGTCCGCTGCAAGGCTCCAATCGCGAAAGTGCTATCAAGTTGGACCCCGCCGGGGTGGTGCAGTGGTAAGACGCCCGACTACTGTACCGGAGTACCCGAGTTCGAACCCGACCTCGGCGACTGCGTTTCGATGGAGCCGAAACGAAGTGGCGTCCGTGTACTGTGCGATGTCAGCGCACGTTAAAGATCACCTGGTGGTCGAAATTACTCCGCAGCCCTCCACTACGGCTCCTCTTTCTCTCTTTCCACTTTCACTCCCACCTTCCTCGCTTCCCTTACGGCGCGGTTGAGGTGTCCACAGAAAACATGTGAGACAGTTACCACGCCTTTCCCTTCCTATAAATTAATCAATCAATCATCGTTTCGAAATTACTCTGGAGCCCTCCACTACTGCTCCTGTCTTTTTTTCGGCTTCCACTATCACCTTTTTGTTCTTTGGGTGCGGTTCAGGCATCAGCAGGAAAAGTAAGCCCCGCCGGGGTGGTGCAGTGGTAAGACACCCGACTATTGTGCTGGAGTACCCGGGTTCGAGCCCGACCTTGGCGGCTGCGTTTCGATGGAGGTGAAACGAAGAGGCGTCCAGTGCTGTGCGATGTCAGCGCATGTTGGAGGAAACGCCGAAGGAAGGAAGGAAAACTTTTCTCAGACCTATATTTTTTTCTTCTGAGTTTGAGGCGTCTTCACAGGTATGTCACTGTTGCATCCCTAGCAGCCTTCTCCGTCGAACTCGTCCACTTGTAACCAATAGTCGCTTGCCCTCAGTCCAGGGCTCCGCTGGCCACTCCCGCCCATTGTTTGCTGTAACAGACCTTGCCGGTCTTCCCAGGTCGCTGGACAGCAGTCTCTCGTTGCTCCGCACTCGGATTTCGTATTTTGGTGATCGTGTTTATGTTTTGACAGGCCCATGTGATGTGATATATGTGTGTTTTTATCGCACCACGGACATATATGCCCGTGAGTAAGGTAGGGTGCATTTTTTTAGAATTAGTAGGTTTTGGTATGCACCTTAGGACTGGGTGATGGCGGATATCGCATTCTTCTGCCTGTACAGTTTTCTAGTATGGCCGAGTATTCTTTGGGTACTGGCAGAAGTTCCGTGGTCTGTTCGGCTGCTCGGAAAAACATTTGGAGGATGCTTAAGCTTCGCCTTCAAGAGTGCAACGCAGTATCGTTATTGCACCTCGTTCGCACCGCCCAATCATTCGCTCGGTATGCTCTTGAGTCACACAAAGACATAGTTTTCATACTCAACACTTCTAAGTGCACTGTACAATTTTTTTCTAATTATTTGTTCAAACAAGTGCTTCTCACAATCTACATTATCGCACTGTGTTGTGCACACTACAACGTTTCTTGCTCCTGTGTTCCTTTAGCGTTCACACGCACTGAGTATGTCGGTCAGTCACACATCGCAGGGGACGCTTTCCCAGCAGAAGCGCTACGGCGCAGCGATCACGTCAGAGGCGTCCGGCATCAGACGCTGCACGTAGCAATCGCGCTGTGAGCGGAAAGAGGAGCCGCGTCGCCTAAGCACCACTGTTCGAGTGACGCACGCTGGATGTTGGAAGGGGAGAGAGCGAGAAAACTTATTAAACGCAAGGGTATTGGGGCATCCTCGCACCGGTACCCGCGCGGCCCGAAGGGGAGAAGCGGGTGAGCGAAGATAGTGATCTAAAGAAAGGAAACACGCTTGATTCTACAACCCGTGAGGGTGCACGGCGAAACGTCAGGGGCGAGTGGCGCGCCACGTGTCGGGGCAGCGCCGCACATTGCGAGGAGGGGTTCTTCTGTGTTTGCCACAAGATGGATCTGCATGTGCGCAGAGCGCAGAAGAAATGTAGCGGAAACGTACTTCGCTACTCGTGTAACTGCGACTTCTGTAACATGCTCATAATTACCGATATACACCGCAGTATAATGTTCTACGGCACGTTTCTAAGGCAACACCGCATTCACTAGAAGCGCTAATGTACCGCTTTCAAGCGTCGAACTCGTGGCTGAGTGGTAGCGTCTCCGTCTCACACTGCGGAGACCCTGGTTCGATTCCCACCCAGCCCATCTTGGAAGTTGCTTTTTATTTATGAAGTGCATGCCGGGATTTATCGCTCACGGCCAACGCCGCCGACGCCGACGACACCGGCTTTTCTGCGACACGAGCTCCTTAACGCTATCGCGTTAATAGTGTATGCTCGAGCTATCCTGTACCGAGGGAAAAGCGAGCAAACGCCCATAAAGCCGGCTAAATAATGCCTCGGAAGCTGAACCATTTAAAGAGGGTCTTGCGTCGTCAAAGACAAAGTTCACACCTTACTATAGATGCCTGATTCTTCTCAAATCATAGAAAAAATGCCGTCAAAAAGCGCCGCATGGAGGCGTTTACAAATAAGTACTTTTCCGAATCCAGAAACCCCAACTCAGTGGTGCCCGGAACAGTTCTCAGATAGATGCAAACTATGTCAGGATAAGGTGGATCTGGTTTATATGATATGGACGTGTCGCGAAATAAAACTAAAAATGAACAACAAACAAAAGCGGAAGAGTATTAGGGAGACTCTACTGTTGCGCTCACACCCTGAGATTCAGCTAGGTGGTGTACTTCGACTGGCCGAACACGCCGGCCGAGGCCAAGGGCCCCAGGCCATCATGTAGGCGGATAGGTTGGCGCATGTCCTGTATCTGTTGGAGATTATAGTTTTACTACCACTAGCAAAACCCACCGCTGCAACGCGAGACCGATTGGTCCGCCACTGTATCACTGAATCTGACATTACATTACGTCCAGTTCCGCACCATGGGTATAGATTCTCTTTTCGGCAAGATTCAGTCACATTGCGACTGCTAATCTGTGAACATTGATGTAGCCGCTTAAACGTTTTCATAACGGCAGCGACATATGTCCTGCATGACGGCTGAGGAACGTTATCCGGTGCGTCGTTTTAGCGGCGGACAAAATTTTCAGTAGTATTCTGCGGCAGCCCTTACCTATATGACTTCACTCTCGCCAAAAGATGAATCGTGAAAAAGCCCGTAAATCCATAAATACGAAACTTAACAGGCCTGTTAACCTCAGTCTACAAAGCAGGAGAGTGGTACTCGTGATACCCCCACCATTTTCACATGCATATTGCTAAGCGATGGCGCCTTGATTTGTCCTCACTTTCAACATAAAAAACATTGAGGGGTTCAACGCTACTGAACCGAATGTAGGGCGAAAGCTTTGACTGCGAGCACCCGAGCGTTGCAGCGAACGCAACTACCGTTCCGAAAGTTCACTACCGTTCTAGGCAGATTCCACTTTCATGTCCGGCGCATGCGATGCCGACAGACGCTGTCCTGCTCCACTCGGTCAGCTCTCCGCGGCGGTGCTGCATGTGCAGTGCGGATATTACACTTCTCTGCGCGCAGGCGCCCGCATCTGCTGGAATGCCGCTATCCTCCTCCTCCTCCTCCTCTCTTTAATGACCACAACCAGACTATAAAGGCTTTCTCAATACATTTCTCAAGTTCCCGGCGTAGCTGTCAGGATTATTCACAGGTATAGAATAATTGTACATCACTATAGCAGTGGCCGAGCACCTTTGGAACGGCGCAGTTAGTTGCTATAGTAACGATATATGAGCTACAAGTAGTGGCCGCTGTCGGTCTCCGCGAAAGGTGCTTCTGCTAGCCTTGAGTAACTTTCACTACAAAGTACCGCAGCGATTCAACTATTCCAGAACCGAACTAAGAGTTCAAGCCATCGGCCGCTGTCGCAATGGCTGCCCACGCTTCGATCCTGGATCGCTTCCGTGCTTGGTAAGCTTCTCGTCAATGGGCATGTCTCCGTCGTAGCGATGGCAGAGGTCATGGCCGCTACCTGTGTTTTTTGACACGGCGTTACCAAGCCGCTACCTGTGTTTTTTGGCACGCCCATGTAACATATGGTAGAGTGTAGGGGTACCCCGCATCAGTTCAGGTCAGTCGTTCAGTGGTGTGCGACTCTTCGTGACCCTATGGACCATATCACGCCACGCTTTCCGGTCTCTCACTATCTTCCTAACATCAAATATTGTCATCTGCAGCGCCTCGAGAATGCCATCTAACCATCCCCAAGTAGCAAAAAGTGGGCTATGAAGTGGGGGCCCGCGTTGGGCCCGTGAGGGCAGCCCATACGGGCCCCATGCGGGATTTGCAACACGTACCCAGAGGGGCTCCGCGTGGGCTGCCCAATTTTGCCGCGATCGGTCCCAATCTGTATCCGCGTGGGCAGCCCAAATAGGGCTGCCCGCATTCAGCCCAGGTAGACGAATGTGGGCAGCATATCAGAATCATTAATGGGTCCCACATTTGTGCAGGCAATGTCATCCCATTGATCAAGGTTTTAATTTTTAAGTCGATTAATCCCTCCAATACCTGAATTATACATGCGCGGGATTTGCGAAAGCCAGTCCGTTTTGAGCTGGCCCACGTGCTGCCCTGATGGGTTGAATCTGGCATTTTCGGGGCTGCCCAAATTCCAGTAATCAATTGCGAAAAATTATGCGCTATTTTTTTGCTTGTATGCAACACTCAGTAACATGAGAGAAATTTATTCCCAACACTACAATAATGTGGGCTGGCCCACATCAACCCCAACATGTTGGTCTGAATATTTATCTCGGTGGTGCGTGTAGAATAGTAATGCCGCAGGAAACATTTGGAGGTCGTTCAGTGCATACTCGTAAAGCGGAACAGGTATACTGTTGCATATTTTCTGTCGACACTGCATAATTAACGTAGTTAATAGAGTAAAAATAAATAGTCTTTATTCATAGCAGAGATATGCTTAGGACAGTTATGTGAAATCTCCAGAACAGGCAATTAGTAGCCGGTATAACATGATTTACATAAATAAAATGGTGCCTTAAAGATAGGGTGGAGACGTTTCAGAGCGGTAAGCCCGCCTACGGCCAATTTGGGGCCCACTGCGGCATTTCATGACCGCCCCAATTGGGCTGATCTTGATTTTACCGCATGGACTACGAATATATATTGCATTTTCCCGCAAGTACCCAAAGAAATACCCGTGTGGGCAGCGTGGCGGTGTGGTCGCTTTTCAGCCCGGCCGCAAACCATGCGGGACCTATTCGGTTTTTGCGTGGGCAGCCCCAATCGGACTAGCCCGTCTTCTATTTGCTTTAGGCCCACATTTGCATCGCGTCTGCCCTAAATTGCCCCGCAAGAGACCGATGCGGGCAGAAGTGGGAAGGAGCAATTGCCTGCCCCGCTACCGCCCACGCGGAAATTATCTAGGTTTTTGGTGGGCAAACCTATTTGGGGCAGCCCAGGAATTTTCTGCATGAATTCCAGATTTTCGTCTGACCTTCCCTCAAGTACCCCTCAAGGGTCCCATGTAGGCAATGTGCGGGCATACCCGTATTTAGCCCCGCCGCGGCCCATGCGGGACCTATTCGGCTTTTGAGTGGGCAGCCCCAATTAGATCAGCCCATGCGTTTCCTACACAAAGCCCAAATTTCATTTGCATCGGCCCTAAAATTTCCCAAGCGGGACCCTTGAGGGCCAGATGCGGGAATATGTACTTAGTTAGCCCTTTCCACGCCTATATAATGCCCAAATGGAAAAAACAGGGGCAAGCCCAATTTGGGCTTGCCCGCTTGATCCCTAAAGCGGGCCCTCGTGGGTGTTATTGTGGTTGCCCAAGCCCAACTTGCCCATACGGGCCCCCGGTGGGCCATGTAATGTGTGCTACTTGGGTCGCTTTCGCTGCCTACCCCTTCTCCGGTGACCCTCAACCTTTCTCAACATCAAATCTTTCTCCAGCGACTCCTCTCTTCTCATCAGATGACCAAAGTAGCTGAGCTTTAACTTTAGAATTTGACCCTCCAATGAGCAGTCAGGGTTTATGGTCGACAATATCGACTGATTTCATCTTCTGGCCGTCCAAGGAACTCTCAAGAGTCTCCGCCAGCATCACAATTCAAACTCGCCAATTCTTCGGCGGTCAGCCTTCTTCACAGTCCAACTCTCGCATCCATACATCACGACTGGAAAGACCATAGCACGAGTTATACGGATATTGGTTGGCAGACTGATGTCTCTGCTCTTTACTAGGCGGTCAAGGCTAGCCATGGCTCTCTTTCCCAGAAGCAGGCGTCTCCTAATTTCATGGCTGCAGTCTCCTTCCGGGGTAATCTTGCAGCCCAAGAAGAAAAAATCTGTCACAGCTTCCACTTCTTGTCCCTTGATGCTCCAGGACTTGATAGGGCTAGACGCCATAACCTTTGTCTTTTTAATGTTCAGTTTAAGTCCAAACTTCTCACTCTATTCTTGTACGCGCATCAGAAGTCTCTTGAGTTTCACTTCACTTTCTGCCATTCAAGTGGTATCATCCGCATATCTAAGATTGTTGATACGTTTCCCAGCATTCTTCAGTCCAACTGAAGGCTTGTCCAGATCGGCCTTCCTCATGATGCACTCAGCATATAGGTTAAATAGGCAGGGCGACGGTATGCAGCCTTGTCTCACTCCTTTCTCAATCGGAAACTAATCAGTAAACCATGCCCAGTTCTGACTGTGGCCTCTTGCCCTTCATACAGGTTCCTGAGGAGACAGATGAGGTGATTTGGAACTCCCATATCTTGGAGTGCATTTATAGTGGGCATTTATTCTGGTATGTTGTGGGATACATTTTACTAAGTAGACTCATGTTAGGGTATCTATTAGTCTGTAGCTGTCTCCAGGCAACCGACTGCTCTCTATTAAGGTAGTCGTGGGGAGGTGGGTAGATACTCCTTAAAGCTCTTTCAAGGATGGCAGTTACCTCGGAACTCAAATAGGCCGACGAAGCCGATTCTAACACGGCCTACATATTCAACTTCATTGTAACATTTTATCAAAACCGGCATCGAACCTCCTCAATCCCTACAAAGGGCTAGGAAAAGCGAAAGAGATGCTGCTAGTGCGCCTCTTCACCATCGCGATAGTGTGCCCTGGAGTGCATAAACTATTCAACCCCAATTTTCGGGGCAGTGCCAGTACTGTGGGTAGGTTGCTGATGCCAACCACATGGTATGGGCCCGCAGATTGAACCCACCCCCTACCCGCATCCCTAACCGTTTTCGGGAGGACTGGAAGGCTACCCTGCTCGGCTGCAGCGACCTGCAGGCCTAACTGCAATGGCGGCGGATAAAATAAATTGCGTCCCTGCCTATAACCTCCACTCAGTATCTGCCAGGCAGGGCCATTTAAGACGCGAAGCACACCTCCCTGTATATAAGAAGAAAACGAAAATGCTCAATAGCTGAGCCACCTCCGCTGACTCGTGCGCATAGAAAAAATAGAGAAGAAAGAAAGAAAAGGAGTGGGAGAGAAAGGCGTGCGTCGCAACCACGGTGGTCGCAACAGCTTTTATCCACCACCCAAGCGGTTGCAGGTGCAAAAACGGCCTGATACAGATACAAATCAGGTGCAGGCTAGCCCTCTCCGCAATTAAGCGACTGTGACCTAGCAGACCGTGCCACACTCCTCCCTTACCACCAAGGAACAGCATCTCTGGTGACGATTGCAAACGAGGACCTTCCCCACTCCCTCCCTATTATCTCACTATCAATCTATCCCGCCAACCTCCCCCCCTGCCAAGCTCCTTAAGCAACACTGACCCATATCCTACTAACCTGCCCGGCATCTCCTCACCCCCCCCCGGCGGATCGGTGCCACTCCCACATGGGAAGACTGGGAGACCACACTATGCTCCAAGGACCCGGCGAAGCAAAATATCGCAGTTTGCCGGGCTGCCGACGTTATGGGAAGATTTAACCTGAACGTTTGAGTGTGGTGGGGTCGTGCGGGGACCCAGGGGGCCCCCCTTGCGAAAATAAACGTTTTGTTCTCCTCCTCCCAGCCGCGTAGGACCAGGACCAGCTACCCCCCGCTCCACCCTCCGCTGGCTGCGTTCGACACGGGGTGTGCGATGTACCATCACGGCAAGTCATGATGTCACCAATCGATTCATGCATAGACGAAGCTGATCCCCCAGGCATCCGATCCTGGTGCTTCCCCTAACGCCGCACCACACAGCAAGGTACAGGCCTCCCCTGATGGGGCTGGGACAGGTAGACCACCGCCGCGTGCGGCGGTGGCTAGCCTGTCTGAATATTTATCTGTTGTAGGCCGTCATTGCACCCGCCACCGCTTCGGTGGTGGTTTAACCTATAAAATTACCAATATTATTCTTATTGCTGTATCTATTTATTCGGGCTTTTTTATGGCACGAACACAGCAATCGTATTTGTGATCGGCTCTTGTGTGATTCAGCGTACATTTGCCTTCTAGATGGCGAAGATTACCACGGAAGGGTAATATTATCGTACTGGTTACGTCATTACAAGCGTACTCTAGTGCCTCGACGTCTAGGTAACTTAGCGCCAGCAGCTGTTGTGCCAGCGCCCCAGTATGCTGCAGCAGCACGTATGTACACACAACTTGAAGCGCTTCCTAATGTGTTGCGCTCGGCACCAGTATCCAGGCTGTGCGGAACCATGTGTATGTCGGCCCCGCCTTCGACACACCAAGTCCGACACACAATTGGAAACATGTCTCTTCGCGTGATCTGCCATCGACTGTCAAAGATGTCTACTGGTAGTACACGTCGGGCATCTTGCCAACCAGGGACAGGTTGAGTAGATGGGGCATGGTGCCAAATAATAAATGTATAAATTGTGCTCAAGTAGAGACCAATAATCGTCCTATAAAAAATGTGTAGTCGCGTGTACTATGTGGAAGCTTGTAGGGATGGTTTTCGGTGTGTCTTTTACACATGTTCCGGGACAGCGGGACAAATTTGAATACTTCGTTTAGTATACGGTGATGCTCTGTGGCATTTCTGAAATGTGTCCGAGAAGTCGAGAAGACGCAATAGAGCAATGTTTCCTAGGTTGCGCAAATTGCGAACAATTATATATTGTAATTTGGAGGATCGACTGTTTGTTTTGGGGAACAAGAATTCCGCCAATGGTCAACGTGATATTTCTTGTACCTAAAAACAGAGTGCTTTTAACTGTTTGAAGCTCTGTGATATATAACATAACGGCCAGTTCGAACCTGCACTAGCAGGTGTGTAACTTGTATGGTTAGGTCTCTATTGTGGTCTTTCGTAACCTTTGGATATGTGCAACGTGATCATGTGCTCTTTTGTTTGTCATTTCTTAACAACATTCATGCTTACAGTCAATTTTAATTTCAAGGGTGTTGTCCACTTGCAATCCAGCACTGTGTCCTGTTTTCACATTATTGTATTAACCCAGTGCCATGATGATGACGGGTTTTTTTTTGTACCGCTGGACCTGACATCTCACCTTCGGGTGTAATAAAAATTTTCTTTCGTTTTTAGTGGTGCTCAATAAACGTTTGCCTTTATCTTTTGCTTGCGAAGGCGGTTGGTTAAAAGGAAACTTGCCGCCGATTACGGTGCTTCCTAATGCGAAATTTGAGCGCAGCTCGTCAGCTGTTCCAGCTTTTTGATAGATTGTGGCAAAGAATTCGAGCAATTACAGAGAACTGTACAATTGTACAATTACAGAGAACTGATTATGATGCACAAAGGCGACGGCGACGACTACGCGAAACCCAGGAACGGGCGCCAAAGAGCTTAATGCTGAAACCATGCCATTCGAGACATTTTTTGAAAAGCGAAGTTGTCTTCTTCACAGTGGTGAACTAGGGGTATATACGCAAGCTACATCAAAATATGATACTTCTCTCTGTGAGCGCATGAATTCTCGGTTACTTCACATGTTGCCCCGCAGTTCGGTGCGGGCGCTCGCATTTATCATGAATTATATTTGCAGTGTGTACCATGTGTGGCCACGTCTTCCACTTGAGCTCTGAAGCGTGCCTTTCATAATTGGTTCACAGGGATGAAAAGGCTCAGTATTTGTCACACTTGTTTCTATGGACACCTGATTCATTTATAGGAAGGGAAAGGCGCTGTAACTGTCTCACTTGTGTTCTGTGGACACCGAAACCGCGCCGTAAGGGAAGGGAGGAAGATGGGAGTGAAAGTGGAAAGAGAGATCGTGCCGTAAGGGAAGCAAGAAAGGTGGGAGTGAAAAACCACTTGAGCTCTAAAGCGGGAACTCCAAATCATGTAATTCAAGAGTGCCCTGTAGCACACCCCATGTGGCTCTATGTACGCGCATTGTTCAGGTCCGAATGCGGTGGCACAGTCGCCACAGAGATATCTGCTGAATTGGTAGTGTACATTAGAGCAAATATATCTGATGTAAGCAGGCGGTTGAAGGGTGGTAGTTCCTGGCCCTACGGGCTGGGAAGATAGGTTAACGCAGTTTGCGGCGGGGGTTAGCCAGCCAACGGATTTTTTATCTGCTCTAGGCCGTCATTGCACCCGCCACCGCTTAGGTGGTGGACGGCTTTTGTTGCGGCGCGCGTCTCTCTCTCCCTCTTCTTTTTCTTTCTTCTCTATTTTCTCTTTTGTCCGCACGCGGCAGGGGAGATGGCTCAGCTACAGAGCCAGTAGCAGACCCGTGCATTTTCCTTTCCTTCTTCCTACATTAACAACAACAGAGGTTTGGCATCCTTGCAAGGAAGCCAGGAGAAACCCGTGGTTCCTCTACTGAACCATTTAAGAACAATGATAACTCAACACTTGAACGAGGAACTAGACGCACTTGAGGAGGAGCTTTTCTCCTATATGGTCTGCGAGGCTCTTTGTTGTCAATGATGGGAGCGTGATCATGCCAATCCTTCCATGCAAGGAGGGGTGGCGAGTTTTCGTACAACTTTTCTTAGCCTACAATTAACGCAGCACGGTAATGCCAACCAGGCGAAACCGTGCAAGCATACGATGTACTAACCATATGAGGATAGTGTAATACGCATACCTGAATGACAGTATGCATTACGTACATGATATCATTTTTCTCGTATTTTAAACTATCTAGTCTGCGTGCCTGAAGAAATTAGTCCCTTCGTTGTGCTGTAGGTCATTTTGAAACAATAAAATTCTCTTAAACACAGCATTTCTTCTCTAAGCTGTACTTCTGTTGGGCCGGCAAGTTAACTGTCTAACCTGTCGCCGCTTTGACAGGCGAGGAGCAGTGGAGCATCAAGGACGGAGAACTGAAGCCAGTTACTCCAAAAGGCACAGTGAGGGACGGTTGAGTAGGGTATTGAATAGTGACATAATAAGGTGCAAAACGACACCCAGGGCATAAAGAAGCATATAGAAGCATCTTCTATGGAAGTTCGTCGTAACTTCCACAAAAGATGCTTCTATATGCAAGTATGGTTGTCAATTCCTGTCATGAAATTTTTGAGGCGAAATATTTATTTGGCTCCTGAGTAATGTCAACAGGAAGTTTCAAGAGGTAAATATCAAAACACAAAGAGATTTCGCATCAAAATTGTGACTCCAGCTCTTTCGCACAGTACAGTGTGATATCAAACAATAACACACCATACCATTCTCATGTTGGCTTCCTTCCAGGATTTTTTTTATTGTTTGCTTGTTTAGCCACCATTTTGGTTCCATATAGTGTAGATAGATTCCTAGTAACGGAAAGTCGCAGTATTTCAACGTTTGGGTGGAACTGATTGATTGATTTATAGGAAGGGAGAGGTGCGGTAACTATCTCACTCGTTTTCTGTGGACATCTCAACCGCGCCGTAAGGGAAGGGAGGAAGGTGGGACTGAAAGTAGAAACAGATAAAGAGGAGCCGTAGTGGAGGGCTACGGCGTAATTTCGACCACATGGGGATCTTAACTGATTTATTTATTTATATTTATAGGAAGGGAAAGGCGCGGTAACTGTCTCACTTGTTTTTCTGTGGACACCGCAACCGCGCCGTAAGGGAAGGGAGGAAGATGGGAGTGAAAGTGGAAAGAGAGAAATAGGAGCCGTAGTGGAGGGCTGCGGAGTAATTTCGACCACCTGGGGATCTTTAACGTACGCTGACATCGCACAGCACACGACGCCTCTTCGTTAGTACTCGCGCCGTAAGGAAGGGGCGGAAGGAGGGAGTGGAAGTGGAAACAGATATAGTGGTTGATTGTTTGGTTGATTCACAAGAAGGGAAAGGCGCAGTATCTGTCACACTTGCTCTGTGGACACTTGAACCGCGCCGTAAGGGAAGGGAGGAAGGTGGGAGTGAAAGTGAAAAGAGAGAAAGGGGAGCCGTAGTGGAGGGCTACGGAGTAATTTCGACCACCTGGGGATCTTTAACGTGCGCCGACATCGCACAGCACACGGACGCCACTTCGTTTCGCCTCCATCGAAACGCAGCCGTAATTTCGTCCACCTGGAAATATTTAACGTGCTGCGCTGACATCGCACAGCGCACTGACTCCTCTCCATTTCGCCTCCATGGAAACGCGGCCGCCTACGGTCGGGATCGAACTCGAGTAGTCCGGGACAATAGTCGGGCATCTTAAAACCTTTGTACCACAGCGAAAGGACTGAAATCTAAAGAGCGAAATGTGTTTCCAGTCACTTATGTCGTGCGAGTGCCAACTGCTTTGTAGAGGGTAGTAGAAGAGCTGATGGGGTAGGGCTGGGACAGGCGGGTCACCACCGCTTGCGGCGGGGGCCAGCCTGCCACCAAATTTTTATCTGTTGTTGGCCGTCACTGCCACCGCTTCGGTGGTGGACTATGGCCGTTGTTGCGGCACGCGTCTTTCTTTCCCTCTTCCTTTTCTTTCTTCTCTCTTTTCTCTTCTGTCCGCATGAGGCAGCGGAGGTGGCTCAGCTACAGAGCCAGTAGCAGGCCCGTGCATTTTCTTTTCCTTCGTCCTACAGCCAGAACAATTCCACAGAAGAGCAGTCCTTAAGATGCTTCTAATTCTAACGGAAGAGGCGCGAGTGGGCGCCTGATTCTGTGCGCCACCTATTGTGCAGACAGAAGCAGCTAAATTTAGCTAGCCGCCATTTTCTTTCACTATATTAATGCCAAAGGATTACTTATAATAATAATAATAATAAATAATGCTCACAGATTTCTGTCCGCAGGCCGTGTCAACAGACCGTGTCCGCAAACGCGTCTGCAAAATCGTGTCCGCAGGGTTGTGAGTAATCGAGAAGTGGTAGAGGTTATTGAGTGGTGTCAATTATTATAGGGCGACGTAATGTTGTAGTGGAAAAATAATTAGGCCAATAATTAAATTAGATATATTTATAATAACTAGTTCACAGGAAAGGAAAGGCGCGGTATCTGCCACACTTGTTCTGTGGACACTTGAACCGCGTATAAGGGAAGAAAGGAAGGTGGGAGTGAAAGCGGGAGGGGAGAAAGGGGTGTCGGTAGTGGATATGATGTCAAATAACCGGAAGTATAGCCGAAAAGTGCCTAGGAAGGTATTGCCGCACAATTTGAAAGTACCAAAGACTAAAATTGGCAATCAAGAAGTGAATTAAGCAACTAGAAACAACCACAAGCAACCAACAGCAGCATCTGTGCTTTCGCATTACTCCAATGCAGATCGTGCAGTGATCTTTGATGTTTTGTATATTAATTTATAGTAACGCAAAGGCGCTGTATGTCCACTTCTCGGTGGACCCCTGCATTCGCACTATAAGTGAAGGGAGAAAGGCAAACGTTTAAGGAGAATGAGGTGCCATATGGAGGGCTGTGGAAATATTCCGATATCCTGAGGATGTTTAACCTGCACAGACATCACACAGAACACGGATACCTCTGCGCTCATGCACCGAACGCAGCCACCGGCGTCAGGCTCGAACGAGGGTGCTGAGGTGCGATTTCAGTGTATCTCCTCTCACCCTTCTGTAGGAGGCGGTCCAGGTGACCAATGAAAGTGGGAGATATTGCGCCCTTCCATTTCTATAGATCAACTTTGTGAAACAGTATGGCACTGTGTTGCACCTGAAATAATAAATCGTTAGAGGGACAAGATGCTCCACATTTAAGGGTATGACGAGATAGAATTTCACGCACACAGATTATGTTTATCACTTTATACTTTTAATTAAAATAAAGTTTTCCTTTTTGTACACAATACTTACCATCAGATAACAAAAATTGGACCACAGGAAAGGAAAGCGCAGTATCTGTCACACAATGTCCATGGACAAACACCGCTGAACAAACGCGAGGGTGGCAGTTCCTGGCCCTACGAGGCTGGGACGGTAGGTCAACGCCGCTTGCGGCAGGGGCTAGCCTGCCACCGATTTTTTTTTATTTGTACTCCGTCATTGCCCCCGCCACTGCTTCGGTGGTGGACGACGGCTCTTATTGCGGCGTGCGTCTTCCTCTCCCTCTTCTTTTTCCATTCTTCTCTATTCTTCTGTCCGCACGAGGCAGTCGGGCGTCTTACCACTGCACCACCCCGGAGGTTTGGGCCCCGCCGGGGTGGTGCAGTGGTAAGACGCCCGACTACTGTACCGGAGTACCCGGGTTCGAACCCGACCTCGGCGGCTGCGTTTCGATGGAGGCGAAACGAAGAGGCGTCCGTGTGCTGTGCGATGTCAGCGCACGTTAAAGATCCCCAGGCGGTCGAAATTACTCCGTAGCCCTTCACTACGGCTCCTCTTTCTCTCTTTCCACTTTCTCTCCCACCTTCCTCCCTTCCCTTACGGCGCGGTTGAGGTGTCCACAGAAAACAAGTGAGACAGTTACCGTGCCTTTCCTTTCCTATAAATCAATCAATCAGCGGAGGTTTGGAGGCGAAACAAAGAGGCGTCCGTGTGCTGTGCGATGTCAACGCACGTAAAGATCCCCAGGTGGTCGAAATGACTCCGTAGCCCTCCACTACGGCTCCTCTTTCTCTATTTCCACTTTCACTCCCACCTTCCTCCCTTCCCTTACGGCGTGGTTGCGGTGTCCACAGAAAACAAGTGAGACAGTTACCACGCCTTTCCCTTCCTATAAATAAATCAGTTTTTTTTATAAATAAATCAGTAGCGGAGGTGGCTCAGCTACAGAGTCAGTAGCAGGCCCGTGAGTTTTCTTTTCCTTACTACAGCCACAGCAACAAACGCCTTGAGGGAAGGGAGGAAGGTTGAGATTGAAGTGCTTTAATGTTGAATTCCAATGGCCTCCTGGCGGGGCAGTAACGTAACGTTGGCTGCGACAGGTAGGTCGCCGCTTGCCGGGGGGGGGGGGGGGGGGGACTAGCCTGCCACCAAATTTCTCTCTGTTGTAGGCCGTCATTGCACCCGCCACCACATCGGTGGTGGACGACCGCTGATGTTGCTGCGCGCGTCTTTCTATCCCTCTTCCTTTTCTTTCTTTCTTTGTTTTCTCTTCTGTCTGCACGAGGCAGCGGAGGTGGCTCAGCTACAGAGCCAGTAGCAGGCCCGTGCATTTTCGTTTCCTTCTTCCTACAGCCACAACAACAGCAAGAATTCCAAAGGAAGATCGCGACCGCTCGGCCGAAACACCAACGGAGCGCCTCGTTCGCGCTGAGATCCCTTCCTCCATATTTGCCATCGGAACGCGTGCGCTCCCGCGGGAGCACTTAGTGCAAGAAAAGCTCTTGAGGCGATAGACGCGACAGGATCATCATTATCATCAACCGGATTATCCCAGGAAGAGTGTCCTTGGCGATCTTCAATGTGCAGTGACATTGCATAGCACGCGAACGCGTCTTTGCGCCTCCATCGAAGTGCAGCCGCTGATGGACGCGAAGTGAAGAGGCGTCAGCATGCTGCGCGATGCCAGTGCACGGTAGTGATCTCCAGGTGACCGAGATTCCTCCGTAGCCCTCCACTTCGACACATTTTGGTCTCTTTCCGCTTTCAATCCCACCGTCTTCCTTTCCCTTAAGGCGAGTTTCAGAGGTCTACAGAGAATGTGAGACATTGCGCCTTTCCTTTCCCGTCAACCAATTATTTTCTGAAGGTGCAGAAACTAAATATCATTTTTGATTAACATTATACTGAAAAACATGGCTCGCGTGTGTGAAACGCTATCGCGTACTTTTAAAAGCAGAGCATACATAACACCTGAAAAAAAAATGGCTTTCCATTAGAGCCGTTTGACGCATTTGAGCGCATTTAAAGTTTTACAATTAGTTATTAATTGATTAATTATGCTTTCTACATTTTGTAATTTGCATCATCAGGCATTGACTTTTTACACTGAACATTTTGGCACTTTTGTGCTTATTTGCCAATTTATCATTTTTTCGATTATTTCAGTTATTGTTTTGTAATGAGGACGAACTTAATTCTGAACATTCTTTTCAGCAGCATTTCTATCGCTTCGTATGTGCTCGGGTGTCGACCTGTCTGAACACGTACCGCCATCACCGCTGCAGTGTTGGTGGCAGTGGCTTCAATTAAACGCAATCTTACATTTGCTGGAGGTGCTGGGTTACATCGGTCCTGGAGCTCCGTAGTCGCCAGCTACCGAAACCTGCGATGCCTAAAGACGAGCAACACTAAGTCGTGCAAGCCGGCTCGCCTCGGCAGGGAAACCCGGCGATCTTGAATGGGGCCGGTAAGCATGACTTGGAAGGCTCAAAGCTCACGGACAGGTTGGCCTGTATAGCATATTGTCCTGACGCAGAGGGAAACGACGGCAGCAGAGACCTCGAGTCAACAGGGCAACTCTTCAGGCCTGTGCAACCTCAGCGGAACCAACAAGCGTGCGAGTCACAGCAGCAGTATCTTGTTCGTCGACGTAATCGCGCTTCTTCTTGGGGCGTTACACTGCCTCCCTCTGAAAGGAGCATTGTCCCGATGCTAAGGTAAAAAAAAAGAATGAACCAGCACAAACACGCTTAGTGTCTATACGTGCTGTTTTGCGATGCAGATGCAGCGGAGGAAACATGGAAGGCCTCTTCCAGGGTCACACGTAATACAGCTTAAGCCGGACAACATGAACAACCTCAAGGCGTGAGGAAATACTTGACGATGTTCGACTTCTACTGGGAATAACCTCGTAGTTGAGGTCACCGATGCGACAAAATATCGTGTATGGTCCAAAGTAGCGTTTCATAACTTTTTCCGGCAGGCCTGGACGGCGAAGCAGTGTCCGAACCCAGATCTTATCACCAGGTAGAAAATCAACGTCACGTCTCCGGAGGTTGTTGAGATGACCGTTGGTACGTTGTTGGGGTTGTATGTTGGATCGTGCCAGTTGTCAAGCCTCCTTCTCGCGCTCGCATACGAGTCGAGCATCATTGGCGACGCCTCACGTGGCTCGTGCAGAAGTATAGCATCGAGTATTAGTGACCATTCTACCATGCACCAGTTCGCAAGGTGGCATACGTGTTGTCTCCTCGACTGCAGTATTATAAGCAAACGTAATATAAGGTAACACCCCTTTCCAATTTCGATGGTCGGCGTTCACGTACATGGCGATCATGTATCGGCCATCGTCTTGTTCAGCCTCTCTGTCAGCCCATTGGTTTGCGTATGATAAGGAGTAGTTTGATGGTGGCTGGTGCACCTTAGACGCAGGATATCCTTGAGACGTTGAGCCAGCAATGTGGTACCCAGCTCACTGATCAAAACTGCCAGTGCATCATGCCGCATGATCGTACGGGGAAAGTAAGCGCAAACAAAGAGACAAACACAAGAGAGGAGACAAGACAACGCGCTACTGGCAACTGATTCTTTTATTGAAATCGACACACAATATATAAGAACATCGTCACACCACCTATCGGCTCCTTACGCGTCAGAAGGCAATATTATCTAACAAAAATTCCATGTTCAACCTAGGTTGATCTAAACCCGATAAAAACACCTTACTCTTTAAAAACAACAAATCGACACGTGGTACGTAAAAGGACAAAGAAAAAAACAAACAAACAATAAGCAATAAATTTCATGTTTACCATAGGGTGGACTAAAACCGATAAAAACACAGATAACATTAAAAACAAAATGACACGTGGTGTAAAGGGCCAAAGTAACATGATGGAATGAATAAGAAGTGAGCAATACTTAAAAACAACCCAACCCCGAGACATCGTGTAACATCCTAAACCTTCAATGTTTTAAGCACTATAAGCACCTTGTGCCACCACAAACAGGCAAACAAAACTTCTATGATGATGGGACCCAGTGAAGACGAAACCTTTGGTGAATGCTTACGCTGGTACATGTGTCCGTTCTGGGTTGTATGCTTTCGCGTGCTTTTTATGTCGTCTTCACTTATCAGCATTTCACTGGGTCCCATCATCATAGAAGTTTTGTTTGCCTGTTTGTGGTGGCACAAGGTGCTTATAGTGCTTAAAACATTGAAGAAGGTTTAGGATGTTACACGATGTCCCGGGTTGGGTTGTTTTTAAGTATTGCTCACTTCTTATTCATTCCATCATGTTACTTTGGCCCTTTACACCACGTGTCATTTTGTTTTTAAAGTTATCTGTGTTTTTATCGGTTTTAGTCCACCCTATGGTAAACATGAAATTTATTGCTTATTGTTTGTTTGTTTTTTTCTTTGTCCTTTTACGTACCACGTGTCGATTTGTTGTTTTTAAAGAGTAAGGTGTTTTTATCGGGCTTAGATCAACCTAGGTTGAACATGGAATTTTTGTTAGATAATATTGCCTTCTGACGCGTAGGGAGCCGATAGGTGGTGTGACGATGTTCTTATATATTGTGTGTCGATTTCAATAAAAGAATCAGTTGCCAGTAGCGCGTTGTCTTGTCTCCTCTCTTGTGTTTGTCTCTTTGTTTGCGCTTACTTTCCCCGTACGATCATGAGCCGCATGACAAAACATTCAATGAAACATTTGGCTGCCTCCGCAGCCGTCGCAGACGGAACTGCGCGGGACTCCGCATAGCGTGTCAGGTAGCCTTTGGCTATGATTATGTATTTGTTGCCGGACAGGGACGCGGGAAATGGGCCAAGAAAATACATTCCGATTGTGTGGAATGGGGCACTAGGTGGTTCGATTGGATGAAGAAGACCCGCCAGACGTGTGGGTGGCGTCTTCCGCCGTTGGCACTCGCGACAAGTTCTTGTGTACTGACGCACATATTTAGCGAGTTTGGGCCAGTAATACTTTTCCCGAATCCGTGAAAGTGTTCGGCTGTAACCAAGGTGACCAGCAGTAGGACCATCATGGCAAGCTTCCATGATCTCGCTGCGCAGATTTTCCGACAGAAGAAGCCACGATGTCTGGCTGCTGTCGAATTTTCGAAGTTATTTTTCTACAGGATGCCATTCCGAATTCTAAATGTGAGTATAGTACGCAGAAAAACACGAGGTACGCAACGTCGTCTCCTCCTAGGTGCGCTATTAGCTGACCATGCTGTGGATCATGCCTTCGACGAACCGCAATATTTGCGGTGTTTAAGACCGCAATAAAGCTGTCCGCGTCATCATCGTAACAAGCGGTCAGCGTGATGATGCCTTCTGCCGGATTTATATGTGATAGTGATGTCGTACGCCTGCAGTCGAAGGCTCCATCGAGCAAGCCGTCCCGCGGGATCCTTCAGGTTGGCCAACCAACATAATGAGCTGTGGCCGGTGACCACACGAAAGTGGAGGCCATAGATACGTGGTCGGAACTTGGTTGTTGCCCAGATGACAGCGAGGCACTGTTTTTCCGTAGTGGAAAAGAAGCGCGGTCGCTTCGGCGAAGACTAAGCTGCTGCTGTGACGGCCAGTAGGACTTAATACTGGGCTCGAATTTTATGTTGGGGTGTTCTGCACGAGAATCGTTCCCTGCATCTCCCCCAATGTCACGTCCTGACACACACGAAACACGACGGCAGCAGAGACCTCTTGTCAACAGGTGACGGCACAGGGCAGCGCAACTGCAGCGGAACCAGAACGCGGGCGAGTCACAGCAGCAGCGTCGGCTGCGTCGGAGCGATAGCGCTGCTTCTTCGGGCGCTGCTATATGGGACCACGAGACAGAGCTGAACAATGAATGTCATCTTTGAGTTAACCGGCGCTGCTAAATTATGGTATAGGAGCCGCGAAGACAACATCCGCACTTGGCGCACATTCAAGCCGAAGCTCACCGATCGCAGAAGTTTTTGGCCGCCCGTCGTTCACGAAACTTCGCGCCGAACAGCGCTTGCGTGAACAGTCCCAGCAGATCGGCAAAAGCTTTACCAGCCATATTGAAGAAGGTTTTGACATATACTTGAAGCTGACAAGAAAAACACATCCTGAAGGGTACCGACGACGATGCCTTTCAGATGATGTTAGCGCGCGGCTTGCGCTCGGTTACCGCAGTGTTTACGCTCTACCGGAGCTTCGAAGAGCAGCACAAGTAGTGGGTATTGATTAGGCAGCACCTAGCCTAGGTTGAGTCGCTTGCTGTATTCACACCTGCCGCTGACAACATCTCTCTACAGCTACACGTCAAAGAATTCGTATGTGAAGAGGTAGCTCACCTACTGTCTCTTCTGCCTAGGCACTCAAAAGGCGCCACTATATTTTGCCTTGGCTCTCCTCCACGCTATACAAGATCAGTTTGCTGAGGCGCTTCCATCCGTCCCTCCACGGCCACCGGTCGTCGCCGCGACCCCTCACTTATGCTGATGCTCTGAGAAGGCCTGTTGCCTCTGCCTTGAGTTACACCGACGTTGCTACAAGACATGTCGCTGGACTCATGACCTACGCAGATGTCGTCGCACTCCCACTGCCGCTACTTATCGCAATGTGTAAGCGGCGGCCCCGTATCTTCGTCTGGCTCCAAGAGCAAGGAATATCTGTCGCGGACAGGACAACAGCAACATATGCCACACGGGCTGTCTTCCTGGACATAGCGCTCGCTACTGCCGAAACTCAGAACCACCTGTCCAGGATTCCAGGTTCTGGCCTCCAACGTCTTAGACTTCTGCGCCTGTTGAGTCACCATATGGCCGTCCCTCCTTTCCAGACCGTTCAGCCCTTTCAGGCCGCCGCTCAGCCTCACCGCAGCACCGCTCCATCTTGCCGGGGCTAATATTATTGAAGTTTCGGTAGAAGGCTTTACTTTCACACCTTTTATTGACACTGGCGCTACGATTAAGACACTGGACGCGAAGCTTTTTAGCTTCTTAAAGAATGTCAAGACACCAATTGCAGGCCCTTCGCTGCGTACGGCAAGCGCTCAGCACATAAAGCCGTCAGCAGCGTGCACCGCTCGAGTAGTGATCCAGAACTTGCTTTGAATAGTCGAGTTCGTCGTGCTGTCCCTTGCTCACAAACTTTTATCTTAGGGTAGGATTTCCTGTTGCGCCAGCAGCTCTAATCGATTACGGTCGTATTTAATTCAGGTTCTTCGTTCTGCCCGGGACGTTGTCGGACACTGCTGTGTTATAGTCTCTGCGCTGAAGCCCTCGTTGCCAAAGATACGGACTTCCTGCTCTCCCGCCCTTGTATGCCTTTCTTATGACTCTAAGCGATGGCACTATCCTCTACACGCCGGCCGATAATTTTCTGCACTGCAGTTGCCGCCTTTTACCTCAGGCTGTTCTCTAATTAAAACTTTATATTTTGAATTTAGCCTCATTAGGCATTTCCTGTTCATTTGAGAATTTTGACATCTCAAAAGCCATTGACCCGAAGTTTTCATTTTTCACTTCCTTGTTTGGCTAATTAATTAATTACGATGAATTCATTCACTTATCATTTATTATCAAGTACAAATCAATATTTTATTACTGCCACCCCAAATTACCCTTGATAAGATGTCTTGCTCCTGATTTTTTCCTATCTGCGTGGCCGACTACTACAACTTTTAACCGATCACTCCAAATTCAAATTCATTTTATTTTCTTTGTGTGCAAGGAAGGAGCAGCCACAAAAAGCTACCGTTCGCGGCAGCTTGACGAGGTGGCTACCCCTACAAGTGATGACAGCAGCGGCGACGCGCGTACATTAAGGAGTACAAAAACAAGCATATTTTAAACACTTCAGTTCACAATAATATACACATTCTGTTTTGCATACACTGCACAGTTAACCAAATCAACTACACGATTGTTATATACAGATATGTTAAAGAAATAGAGAGTCGAGAGTCGGAAAACACAAAATAGTACACAAGTACCAAATCAACAGTCAAGCACGAGAGACATCGGGGAAACACTAGAATACAATCATAATCAAATAAAAACACTTCGAAGGCCTTTATTTGGCATATAAGTGATACTGAGTTATCAGTTATCAAAATTATTTACCATTGATGGAAGCGTATATGTCAAGGACTGCGGGGAATAGTTGTTTTGGGGTGTAGGAACATGCCAGTACTCGGGTTGGCGGGTATTATACAGCAATGACTTTGGCGTGCGTTTAGAGAGATCAGCAAAGAACGGATTATATACGAGTCGGCTAAACGATGTTTATACAAATTATCCATTCCAACTACATTAAAACGGTCAAATAACTCTGCAGAGGGAGAGGCGAAGGGAACATTTGCAATTATCCGTAATGTCTTTGTCTGCAGAATGAGTAACTTGTGGATATTTGTTCTGGTTGTTGTCCCCCAAACCAACAGTCCATAATTTATTTTGGACAAAATTAAAGAATATCAACAGTTTCACTCGTTCTGGTAATATATATCTATATTTAATAAGTGGACCAGTTATTCTGCACAATTTTTTATGTAGTTCATTGATATGGGAGTCCCAACTCAGGGTGCAGGAGAAGTGAACCTCAGTGATTTTATGCATTCAACAATGTCAATGGAAATTTCACCATAAGATATTTTGGGCAAGGCAACAGTTTTGTTCTTCGACCGGAGAGCTGATAGATAGAGAGGTGATACGTTTCTCACGAGCCCGGCGCTGCTGTCAAAATGACAGCGAGCCACTCTACGAACAATGACAGTGTGAACCAATAAAGGTTTCGCTTTCCGATCTGGCGTGCAACATGTTTGGATGTTGCTTACGACTGCAGGAAGAACAGATCTCATGCGGTGACTTAATAAGCAGCTAATATCTTATAATCGAAGTAGAGTCAGGGGATGGGCTTCCACAGCTTCGGGTCTGACGGTTTTCCGCCACTTTTTCAGAGTATTATTTGACTCTCACGGAACGTCTCTGATTGAAACCTATTTGCAAGAAGCTCGCTGTGCATTTGGCAAGACATCTGCGGACTACATGGTTGGTTTTACCCCGCCGGGGTGGCGCAGTGGTTACGGCGCTCGACTACTGTTCACAAGGACGCGGGATCGAATCCCGGCTTCGGCGGCAGCTTTTCGATGCAGGCGAAAAGCAAGGCGCCCGTGTGCTGTACGATGTCAGTGCACAGGTGGTCGAACATTTCCGGAGTCCTCCACTCCGGCGTCTCTCATAGCTTAAGTCGCTTTGGGACGTTAAACCCCACAAACCAACAAGCCAACCAACATGGTTGGTTTGTCATTTCGCCGCTGCTTGCTCGTACTTGGCGGAGTCTGAAGGCTACCGAGGGTTGAAGCACGCAGGCGGGACGGGCCGGCGAAAATGAGCCACGGCTTTCTTGAGCGACTTACCTGGTGTCTTATCCATTTGTTTTTCACCAATCGCCTTCACAAGCAAAGCACAGAGGCAAAAACGTTTATGGAGCACCACCAAAATGTGGGTTCCTATATGCATCATCATCATCATCATCATCAGCCTGATTATACCCACTGCAGGGCGAAGGCCTCTCCCATATTTCTCCACTTAACTATATGCATCAGCTCAGATAAATTCGCAAGATCACCTCTACGCGCAGCGGAACAGCGACCCTATCTCTCAGCACATTACATCATGTTTAGAAAAATATTATTAGACATTAGACATTCACATGAGCGGCGACAAATTACTAAAACTCGAAATGCGCATGATTAGGAACAAAATAATGTGTACATAAAATAAATCTTAACAAATACATCACAAATCAGCATTTACATAGAGCATAAACTTTGGTTGTTCGTGATGCTATATAAAATTTTGAATGGTAATGTACATGAAGTTATAGACAATGTAGAATAGTTTGTCAATCAAGCCGAGGTATAACGTATACAGCAAACGCATGCACAGTATGTATTGCACATGTGGGTTGCGATGCATACACCCTTGAGTTGACATATATACTTGCTTTATATTACATGTAACAAGGTGGGTTGAAAACCCCTCAAGACACGTCCATCCGACATGTGTGGATGCACATGTGTGTAGCTATGTGTACAGTAGTGACTTGACATAAATATTTGCATCATATTACAGGTACCACGGTGGATTAATAACCACCCTGACATGTCCATCCGACACGGAAACAAAATGGCAAGACCATTGGCGAAAGAACTCTCGATCCCGAAGGTAGAAAAGTTCCTCAGCCAGAAAGCTTATGATCTCCTTTCGTTGACACGCCAGGACAGGGAAAAGCGCACGTCGGCTCCGGCCAGATGCTATAGCCTCACAACGAATGCGCCAAAACGCGAAAGCGCCAGCTACAATCAGCAATCGTGCAAACATGTCTGTTCAGAAAAAGTTTTGTTAGCCACTATACATTGCCATGTGCGATGAAAAATGAACAAAATTATCTACAAAGAGATGTTTACGGACTTCGATTCACATAAAACATACATATATGGTTCAAAATGCACTGTATTTACATTCTAAACCAGTAGCAGCTTTCGCCTGCGCATCTATGCTACTTGCATCAAAACAGGATACAACAAAGAAATGCAACATACATTTTGCCACAGGAAACCAAATCCTCAACAGCCATCTCACTGCCCTAGTGCGGCATGTATTGGACATAACGCAGGTTACATTCCTCACAATGGCCCAAGGGTTACAGGGGAGGGTGCCTAATATCGAACCATTGGCCTCCGCAGCCTGTCCCCTCTTACAACGAAATACCTTGTGTGCCAGCGCCGCAGAAACCGCGCCTCTCCGTCTGCTTCTAACTGGCTGGACAAGTAAGTCCGAAGCATAAGGCGCAGGTTCTGCAGCGCCGGGTACATTGCTCTCATTGGCTGCCTTCGTGCTTCGGCGAGGCAGCGCCGTTTCCACAAAACAAACATTGCACACAAGAAAACCAATCGTCCAAAGAGCCTTCGCGGTTCTCGAACTCCAGGTCCGGCGCGAACAAACAGTGATCTATATTCCAAGTGCCACATTGTTCGCGCTACCCCACATTCAAAGAACACGTGGCGCAGAGTCTCTGTAGCCCCACAGTTGGCGCACTGCCTATTGGGCTCGAGTTCCCATTACTACAGTTGCTCTCTTGTTGAGAGGACGCCCCAGCGCCTTCGCTACTCGCAGTCTCTAGCGCTCGGGGGTACTCTGCGTAAATCCAGTTCCCTTCACCTCCTCGCCCTCGTGCGCTGCTGGTCATCTGGGCTGAGTTGCGCGCAGGCGACCAGCTCGCTGATTCCAGAGGCGGGGATTTCGCAAAGTGGAGAATCAGGGAACTCTATCTAGCAACGATTTCAGGTCCTCAGCTGGGGTAAACACGCGACGAGCAGTGCTCAAAAAATACAATAGTGTAAGCAGACTTTATTGGGTACATATATACGTACAAAAACGCACATTACTCACCGACCAAAGCACTATAGAAAACACTGTATGGTACGAATACATAACTGAAAACATGATTCCCCAGAGAGGGGAAAACAATCCTGTGGTCCAGAGACCGATTACAGCGGAACCGTATGCAAATGCGATTCCTTCGTTCATGGCATAACAAAGCGCGAATAAGTGCATTGAGCAAGAAGAATAAAATTGGTAATTTGAATGATAAATCTGCATCTATGAAGAAGACACAAAATAATTGCATTTCCTTGCTTTGCCTGCACAGAACCGCTAACCATTTTCTGGTTAAAAAATAAAGTTGACCGAAATATTTTGAAATATTCTCACAATACATCACAGAGCGAATAGCTTCCAACATCTGGTGGATGCTATCGGAATATTTAGTTTGTATTCACCTCGCCCTCTGCAAGGCTAAGCTGCTATTTACTCCGATACCGTGAAAGTGATATGAAGTTAGACGTGTACGTGAACGAATTGTTTAACATCATTATCCCACACTGTTGCCTTTGCAATATTAATCTGCCCATGTGCCTCACTTTAAATTTCGCAACGTGTTAGGAAAATGGAGGCCTTTAGTTGAGACCGTGCTACGCCAACCAGTGTCATCCATGCCCTGAGCGCCTTCGGTTCTTACGCCGAGCACACGGAAGCCGTCATAACTGCTCAAGAACGCCGTCTGCACCTCAGCTGTACAGGCATCAGTACCCTTCAGCGACTGGGACGTCACCACCTCACAAAACACGTTGACACAATACGAATCAGGCTACCCTTGGCCACCCGCAAAAAGTACCATGTCCTTCCAATTCCAACCAACATAGACCCCCTACACCAGGGTGAACGACGACAGGCCCGAGCCAAGCAAATTCAGCAAAATGTCATACGACGCAGAACAAACATTCTGTACACTTATGCCAGCCCCTACCAAGGTCGGCGTCTGCAGCAGCAAACGTCACAACCAACCTCGAAGACGAGATAACCAGCGCCACGGTCCAAAGCCGAAGCATAGCGAACGCTGAGGAAGTGGCAATCGCGCTTGCTCCCTTCCGATACGGTGCGGTTCAGATGTCCACAGAGCAAATGTGACAGATACTGCGCCTTTGCCTTCTGTGAACCACTTTATTATTATTATTATTATTATTATTATTAATATTATTATTATTATTATTATTATTATTATTATTATTATTATTATTATTATTATTATTATTATTATTATTATTATTATTATTATTATTATTATTATATTTCTTTTTCTTCAAGATGGCGCCTAGTAAGGACGCATGTGCGCTGTGCTCTCGCCCGTTTTTTGGCAAGCAGCAGTTTTTACGATGTGCCGACTGTGCGAAACGTGTTCACGCGAAGTGCGTCACTTGGGCGGATGACGAGCTGCAACTCATGAAGTCCGGCTCTCGGCCATTCGTGTGTAATTTGTGTGCGTCGTCGTCGTCTGACGGTGTTAGGCTTAGCGACGGTGGTGCGCCGGCGGCTACGTTCCTTTCTCCCGTCGCCCCGCTCCTGCCCAGCCACCCGACCGGTTTTCCCCCTTCAACCGCGACCGGCGATCATGGCGGTGAGTTTGCCTCGCTACGGGCTCTCCTCCTCGACGCGCTTGAGGGAATCTCTTTTCTGAGCGATGAGGTTGCCCAGCTACGAGAGGAGAACGAGCGCCTTCGTGGAGAGAACTCGCGGGCTTTCGTACAACAAGCCGAGGTCATTAGAGAGATTTAGCTTACCGGAGACGTATGACGTCTCCCGGAGACGTACAGACATAGACGTATCGGACGCCTACTGCGCATGCGTGAAAACTGCCGATACGTACAGGCGCTGGAGACGTACTCCGGAGACGTATGCCGCGTGACGTCCAGCTTGCCGTAATCTCGCGAGATCTCACGAGATTTCAGCAGCCATGGAGCCAAGCCGCCAAGCTAAGCCAAGCGCCGATGGGATGGTGCTACGAGTGCTTGTAGAGTGCTGCTGTGCGCAACGGGCCACATAGTTCTCCCGTTTTCACATTGGCGTCATCAAATGCTGTAATACCCTTGCCCCGGCCGTGCCAAGAAAACATCATGCGCAAGCGTTTCAGTGCGGCGGACGACCAGCAAGTAGCTCGAGATCGCCACCATCCTGTACATACACTGTACAGCGCAGGGAGAAGGCGCCGTCGAAAGAAGTTGCAACGATTTCTAGGGATCCGCCGACGGCGAACGAGCGCTCGCTCCGCTGCGCAATGAAGGCGTTCGCAAAGGCCTTTGCAAGCCATCCAGCGTCAGAAAAAAAAAATGATTCTGGTAAGTCACTACCCACTACCTTCTCTGTTCATACGATCGGACTGGACAGCGGACTGTCCGAGCGGAACAATTAGTTATCATATGTGACGAAAACGGCACTTTCGAGTAGCTCGGAATGGCAGTGACTCGGCGCCTGCCGATCGCGTGCGCTCCGAGTAGGAGTGGTGGTGGATGATGCTTTCCCACGATACATACGGCCCGCCCGTCTGAACACCGCCTAGTCGATTGCTGGGGAATAGCAGCGCAAAGTAAAAAGCCACTTACGTTGTGCGAATTAGATACATGATATTTCAGCATTTTTGCTAAGCATGGCTCGAGTTGCATAATATAATACACGTCGTGTAGCTGCTTTTGTTTACATGTGCATGTAAATGTGCACAGCCACCAGGAGCCACAATAAATGAAAATTGTTTGCAAGATGATTTACTTTATCTTCTCAGACAATTGTCTGGCACCATTAGCTAACAGCACATGCTGAATGCAGTGCCAAAGCCAAATATTGCAAGAGGTCATTTAATTTTTTTTTTGCTCCAAGCTGTGTCCCTGTGTCAGCACGTGAAATGAAGTATTTTATGGTGTTGGACAAAACATTCAGGCACTGGAAGTCTTATTAGCATTTACAAGTCGCAGAGGCTAAACTGGTTTGCTCATTGTGTTATAAAAACACCCGAAAATTAAAAAAGGATCCTTGTTAAGGACCATTGCATTGAATGAAGGCAACAGTGTCTGCGTCGTGGCACTTTTCTAGTGTCCTGGCGCAACTTTCAGCTGCACAATTAGATCCTGTTTTCAGCTGCACAATTAGATCCTGTATTATGTTGGCAAGTTAATTACCAATCATCTTCGCTCACATGGTTATTCCCTTTCAGATGAAAATGAGCCTGCAAGTGCCTGAATGACATGGTGCCCAGAGAGACTCATGATGATGAAAGCAATCATGACAACTCCCGGAATAGTAAGCAACAACACTTCTTATATTACTTTCTTCAATGTTCTTGTTGAACATGTTACAGCTATTTACAAAGCACTGCAATGTTCAGTCTTGATTCTCTTACTGCAGTGTACAAAGTGTAGCCAGAGTGCTAAAGTAAGCTCGTGCATGTTGTTATGCACCGGAAAACAGCCCAAAATCTCATGGCTGCAGAAATAATTATTTCTTTCATTTGTTTGCTTGCTTCCATGGCACAGCCACAAGTCTGCACAGTGTGGAGCCGCTGCCGTCAACACCAAGCCTGCAGTCAGTGCCCTTGAGGGGTGAGGACATATTTACGTTATTTTGAGCAGCACCAATTTGTAAAAAGTTTTATTTATCTCAATGCCTTAACAACTTACTATAGTTTAAAACTCAAGACTGCTTAGTACAACTGCACTAGAACCTAGTTGTTAGCTTTTGCAATCATACCAAAACTATGCATGGACCAGCAGCAGCAACAGTGCATTATACAAAATGCAATGGCCTATGAAAGCAGCGATAAATGAAATAAATGAGTAGGAAAACAAATTATTCACAAATTTTCATGTTCATGGTGCACACTCACGAGACCATCGCAATGCTTTGTGTATTGTTATGCTTGTCTCAGACTGTTTTGAACCTACACTCCATTTGGTGGCATGACTGAGTCTTCGGTTTGAGAGAAGAATGACGTTTCGAAGATGAGAGAACAAAAACAATGAAATTTGATTGCACTTCTGCAGACTTATGTACATACTTCAAAGGTCTTAACAGCAAAAGGTCAAAAGCAAGTTCATAGCAATGATAGACTATTGAGCCTCTTGCCCAGGGCCAGTATTGTTTTTTTTTTTACTCCACAAGAAACCTTTAAACAATCAATCCAGCCCTCTCACAGAACTTTGGCCAATAAAACACGGCACATCTCTTCGGGTCAATCAGCCAGTCAATCAAACAGTATTGGTAAGCAATGTTCCTGCAGTCATACCTTGGGAACAGGCGAGGAGACATAGAAACTTCCTTTTTCACTTCGATAGCGTTGCAATAGTCAAACAAGGAGTCTGTCTGCCAGAAAAACACAGGGCATGTCTGATGTCACATACAGCGGATCAAAACAGCATCTGTAGAACTCAACTCCTAATGGATCAGTGTAATGGTTTTATGGCCATGTCCCTTCTCCCAAACAGCCACCGTATCTTCCTGTGCGGTGTGGCCTCAGGCACCCCTCTTCAGAATGTATTCATCATCGGGCAAAGCGTGGGAAGTTCCCACATGCTTTTTTCTTTTTGCGGCTTCACACTTTTGTGTGATGTTTGCCTGGACGCGTGATGCATTTCCAGCTCTTAGGTCATTGCAGCATGCTGCTGTGCATGTGCATAATCAACGCAAAAGCTGAGAAGTAATATTTTATAGAGACATTTCTACCGCAATTACCCATTTGGTGAATTTTATTTATCCTCAAGAAAAGGATGGCAAAATTATATTATTGTTTACTCCACCCTCCACTGTGGTCTTAATGCATTGGTTGATGTGAAAAAATGATTCAATTTGTTTTCAATGTGCATCAGAAGGAGCGTTCACTGACATAAAATAACATCAAATACCATGGAAAATCTTTTGCATATGCCAGCAACAGGCAAGTCCCAGTATAGATTGCTGTTGAACGTGACACTTGGTATTCTCTGCGAGCCTACAATTGTAATGTTCCGGCTCTCATTGCTGACAGCACGATTAAATTTTTTTTTTCTGGGAAAATAATCAGCGTTGCCTTTGAACAATTTATATTAAGTTTGTTTGATTGAAACCACAACAATAATGTTAACAGGAAGGCTTTGCTTTGCTTTGTCAACGTGTCTGCATCAGTGCCCGTCATAATAGAACAGTCATCTGCATGTGGTGGTGGCAAAACTATTAAATATCCAACAGGTGCAAGATAGGTGTCAACTTATCCGCAAAGATGACGGCCTGGAGTCCTTGGACATGGGCGACGTCAGCTAGTCGGATTAGACCTAGCAGAGTTTCAGGGCGTGAGCTCGACAGTAGTTTCCCAAAATTATTTTTTGTCTCTCGATTTATATTTTAGATTTCTGGACACGCCCATATCATATGTACCAGATCCACCCTATATATGTACGACAAATTTAATGGATATGTCGATGTGGGCAATGTCTTTGATGAACACTTTCAACAACAGTGGCCAAAGCAGGCTTCCTTGTGAAACACTGTTAGTGACTGTTAGATCGTTCAAATGGTGATTACTCAGGCATGCTATTTGTGTTTATTCTCCTCTCCTTCGGGGCAAGTGCCAAGGGATATACCCTACAACCTGTGTGCAATTCCGTTCACAACTATATAATCACACCAGGTAGATTGCTACAATGAGAATTCACTGCCTTTTCTTTTCCTTCCTTTTTTTTCATGAAATTCTTGTTTAAGATTCGTAATTATCAAAATACCCAATTGCTTGCCCATGAACCTTTTGTACTTGCTATATACCATGGCCTATTCCCCGCCGTGGGTATGTGCCATTACCACTAAATGGGTCTGATACATAGGTCAGGGGTGGAAGCAGGCTCAAGCATTTTGGAGCAGCTTTGGGAGCAGCGAGACAAGACTTTTGGAGCAGCTTTGGAGCAATGAGACAAGAGTTTTGGAGCATTTGAATTATGTTTTGGAACAGGTTCCTAAGGTCAAATGCCTCTGATAATTGTAGTAATTGTATTTCTCTTTCTGACAGAAAAAGATGAGCTCTTCCTTTTTATGCAAGTTCAATGCCTCTCCAACTTCGCACTCATTTCTGACAAGACAACGGCCAACAACTTGAAACAGACTAGCAGTAAACAAAATGCTTGCTGGTGTGCTTTATAACTGAAAACCTAGTGTGACCTTGTGACCGAATGCATTTGCCTATTCTGACTTGACAGATTCAAATGTCAAGTTTACCACTTCAATGCACTCAAGCAATGCCACTAATTTGGAGCTCAGATTAATGGACATGACATTTCTGCTCTCTATCTTGTGCATATCCCTTTTTGATCCTATGCCTGTGCTGATAAATTCCTGAGCAGTGGTCAGTAGTGCCTTCAGGAAATGTAGATGGCACTGAAGGGTAGCCTTTTCATCCTTCAGCATTTTTACTTCACTACCTCCTTCCAATAGTTGTATCATTCTTTGCTTGAGCAATGCTGGGGCTCATTTTTTAAATCTTGGCAATAGGCCCTGTATGGCTTTCCAACACTCTTGAGACGCTTTCTAGTGAGTGACATCTTTGGAGTACCAACCCATAACGATTCAAGTATGATTTTGTCTGCCGTAGGCCCGACAAGCCTGTTACTGAAAAAGAGGCTCGATAAGTGCCTGCTTGTTCTTAGACCACAACCATTAGAATAACTCATGTGGTTTTTCCAGTCGGGCAAGTTTCCTTCCGAACGACTCACGGTAGTTTGCGCCTATCTGCTTCGCTTGCTGCTCTTGCTTCTCCCTCCACCGGCGATTCAAAAGGCTGAGAGGTGCTACGTCACATGCACAGTGCATTTTTTTTGCAATTATCTCCAATCGCCAGTGACTCATATTAAATTTACTTGCAAACAAATATTTATTATGCCACATGCTTCCTTCCCTTACAAAAATTTCGTTTGTATTAAGCCCAGTGCTAGATGCGTTATATCTTTGCCACTGGTGCAAAGACATTGTTTGCGTGTTGCACTAAATTTGATGGTAGAACATTAAAACAGCCGATTTGGAGCAGTTTTGGAGCAATATTGTATTTTGGAGCAGGATAGAGCAGGAAAAGCAGTTTGGGAGCAGAATAGAGCAAATGGAGTGGCAATTCCACCCCCGATAGGTGCATTCACAAGAGGAGACTGCTGCACTTCTGTGCCATGATATAGGGGTATGCCATATGCCCAGACATTTCATGAATAATCATATGCGTAGTTATTCACTGCAATACCAGCTGGAGAGCAATATTAAACAACCTCCAGCTTTCTCATAACAGCTTTAATTTTACTGTAATTTCTGTGAACACTGCACCTTTTCATTCCAGGAAGGTAGAAGAATACAACACGGATTTTTTATGCAGCACATGGTGACGAACACTGCCCCGTGTGAAGATGGACATGTGGAGATCAGCTGGTGAAATCTTGGCAATCAGTTGACAAGATGCTGATTGCGCTGATGAAAGAATGAAAGTTATTTATGTTGGCACTATATCACATTGCAGATAGCACCAGTTTATTTTCTCCAAAACCCTCTCGACCATGTTCACTTTGCCAAATAAATCCCAAATACATTTTTGCAACACAAATGCTGTCGGTGTGTTTCTGTTCTTGCATTTTATGGTGCATAAGCAGCTAAGGCTACAGTTTCGCAAATACAGGTCCAAAACTATCTGCAAAGGGCATTACACGAATTTTAAATTGCATATTTTAAGAAATATTTGCATTGTGAGAATTGTAAACATATGCAATGACTCGAAAAAAAATATGTGCGCTACCTCTCTCAAGTGAGCCTCAGCTACAACGTTGAAAACACTGTTAGTGGCCTGTGGTCACCACTTCACCAAAAGAAATTCAAAATGTCCCGTCACATAGTGGTAATTGCTAAAAACATATCATAGGTCAGTGTTTCTCAAATAAGGGCTCACGAAGTGATTTTCAGGGTCCACGAAACCCACAGCTGCAAAAAAAAGAAAGATATGCGTGATAGCTTTGGCCTGACTAGACACAGTTTTGCAGGGTTAAAATCTAGGAGATTCAAAGGCGACTTTAGTTTATTAAAAAAAAGAGTGCGGAAACAGAGGGAGAGGGCATCTGCGGCATTCGTTGATGCCAACGTTGGTAAAACTCGAGCTCTGGCTGCACTACTGGATGGGGCTACAATGCAAAGCGTCTCGGGCATGATGACAACATGACAGCTCAATGAGAGTACAATTAATTCAGTAGTGTACAGAAAACTCTGAATAATGACTCTAGCAGTACATGCGATCAATAATTATATGAGCTGTGAATTAGCGGCATGAAGTGAAAAACCATAAAATGGCATCATCACTTTTTGCATCTGGTAGCACAGGTTCTCACTGAAGCCGTCAGACGGCCTGACGAAGACAAGCTGTGGTGGTTCGCCGCCTCGTTCGCCAAAGCAGATGGCACTTCACACATACAGACACTTTTATAACTCGGACGCCACCTTTCCTTAATCTAGACAATACACAAATGCATACACAACCGTTCGGGTGAAACACTAGAGACGGTCCACGCGGCACAACTCATGTACAGCGTTCAGACTGGTGGTCTAGTGCATATTTGCGGTCACAAGCATCTCGTGCCACTAACAGTTCGAAGTCAGCGTTGGGAACAAGTGAAGCCGTTGGTCCGGAGCACAGCTGTCAGGTGTCCACCGGTAGACGGTCACGCAGTCAAAGGAGCATGGGAGACGATGCCGAACCAAAGTCATCGCGTCCTTTCAGTTCGCCAAGTAGCGAGATGGCAAACCGAAGCTGTCATATCGCTGCACACAACACTCGGGCAAAAACCCCTGCATTTGAACACGAACACTATCACACGCCACCCTAAATGCCACCACGCACACACCATGTCATGTTGAACACTGTGAGACGAGAACAACGAGAAAGTAGTCATGCACTGCTGCAATCAATCGAGATAAATATTGCTGCACCTCGCATAAAAAAAATTCATAAAGCTGCATCTCGGCATAACAGCGTCAACAAATGAACAGCATAAATCTTTGGGTAGCATTGTTGCATGCAGTGATGCTCATCTTGGAAATGGAGTAACTGTTCTTGAAAACACGGACAACAGAAACAGAAGTGGACATGGACGTACACAGGCGCACAACTGTATTTTACTACCCGAAAGAGGACATATATACAGCAAGCAAAAGTACAGCGTTGAGCATGCGGTTTTGTGCACTTTATATATGTCATCGTTACTTAGTAAAATCCAGTTGTGAGTCTGCAAGCCTCCTGTCCACTTGTTTCTGATGTCCAAGTTTCCTAGTGCAATTACCCTATTTACAAGATATGCACCACTGCATGCTGCAATTATTGCTGTAAGGAATACAGAGATGAATTCTACGACTGTTGACAAATGCCTCAACTATGAAGGTCACTGCTTGCCATGCTTGTCCATATTTTACTGAGAAAGGCAGCCTAAAAAAAATGTTCCAAATTTTTTGACCGCAGGACGTAGGCCGACACTTATGTCTGAAAAAGCACAAGGTATTGACCAACTGAGGCAGACACAAGACAAAGTAGATAGACACATGACAGCTGTACAAAGATGTTCGGCAGTTCATTGCGCAACGTTATACATGCGCCCTACCTGTTACCATCTCAAAGTTTGGTTCTTGAAATAGTCAATAAAAGCAAAATCCCATGCTACGCTGCCAAACCCCCCTCTACAGCTTTCCTAACACTGCTAATTGCCTTGTTGAAGGCAACATGATGAGGTTGCAGTACGGCACCTCCAAACAGCTTGTAGAGTAGAGGCCATCGGGGGTAGGCTGCATCACTATAGATCACATATTTATGACCCATGGTGATCTTCTGCAGGTTCTCAAAGTGCACCGTCTCCTTGAGGATCCCTAAAAGATAGCAAGAATTAAAAATATAACCAAGGCGGGTCTACACAGGTGCCTCTTCTTTTTGTATAATGAGATGTAATTACAGTTGCAAGTTTTTAGATACAGTTTTTTCCTGCAAATTTATAAAATGCCACATGCTAACACAATCTTGCATCACATACTTAAGTTCCACGTTTCTTTACAGATGAATGGCTGTTTTTCATGAGGTGGGTCATTGAATACCCTTTCCCAAAAACCAACTCAAAAAATATAAAAGTACTTGTGGAATTTTCGCAGCAGAGATGTTAGGCTTTAATTTGGAAATGCACTCCCCTGAATATGAAAAACATGTTACAGCTAGTTACTGCAATGAAGACATGACTGAACAGGCTTACCTTCATCGTGATGTCTGCCTTTAAATGGCCCACTGGCAGACTATGGCATTGGTACACATTAGTGCCTGATATTTCTGCACAGGCTCCACTTGTGCCCAAAGAAGTCCTCCTTCTGAGCCACAGACAGTCGACAAATTTGCCTTGCTGTGCCATGATGAAACCCCAGCAGTTGAGCATGGGGGCCTTCCTTTGCATGCACCGCCTGAGGAGGAAAAATTGGAGCGACTGCAAGCAACGATCGCTTATAGAGTCCCTATAAAGTGGTCATGAGAAAATAATCTTTCAGTGTGCACCTTCTTTACTGTGCCATAGCATAATACTTATTGCATTGCTTTTGAAAGAGTTCACTAGCGTTACCTCGTACAGGCCCATCAATTTTAAGGTGAAAATCTTTAATGGCTCATACTGTCGGCATTCGTTTGTTTGGTCACACTATAGCTGTCAATCAAATGACGTCATGATGATGCCATCAGAAAAAATTAAAATCCTGTTTCCGCTGGGAGACGAACCTCTATCCCTCGCATTCCCATCCGAGCGCTTTAGCCAACTGTGCAACGTTCGGGATCTTGAAACACACATCAAAATTCTCCTTGTCTACTGTGAGGATGATAGTAGCGATGACAATGAAGTTGGAATTAGCAGTGATGACATTAGCAATGATAATGGCGGTGCATTTAATTCATAATGATGAGAGCAAACGTGATGCACCGTGTGCACCAGCAACGCTTAGATTTTCACATTTCTGCAGTGTAGATTCCGCAGTGCTCCCGAATTTTTTCAACACTATCATCGACACTTGGTTTTTTTTTTCAAAGCAAGCGAAATTCAGAAACCTACACTAGGTTATTTTTTTTTTGTAATTGAAAGATCATATATACATCTCACTTTTGCAAATGGTTTGAGACAGTAAGGATGTAAATAAAGACCAGGAATTTCACAGAAATCATGTGCCAAATCAAAAATGAGCCAGATTCTGCTGATGTGCAGATGGAAATGAGCCAAATCTATTTTATTCTTGACAGCTTTCTTTCTCAGCTTTAGCATGATAGGGTGGACTACTGCGAGTGTAAATTCAATTATTGCTTCTCCATAGCTACTTCCTTATCACTGTCTAGGATACGAAGAGATCACAGGAAAATCTGAAGCCAGAAGATAAAAACACTGGGAACATAGGCCTGCAGCAGACGAAGCAGTTTGTGCATAAAGCTAGCAAAATAACTTATAAAAGACTACATTCAGTTTAGCCTGTTGGCAGCGGCTTTCTGCATTTAGCAACATAAGCAAATAGCCGAAACTGGCAAGAAACGACAATATTTGCCGCTGTCTTGTCGCTTTGCATCCTATGTGCATTTACCATTCCCCGGCAATACAATGGTGCACTGAAATAAAATAGCTCTTCATTAAACACATTCCAACTAATTTCTACCAATAGAAAATAGCCTCACATCTTTGCTTGAAGCAGAAGCCCACTAAGCATTTATTTGCTCACTTTAGAGCAAATCAGTGCTGCTGATTGTGTGACAATGAATATTACAACTCTTCAGCAGCTGTATTCACAGTATGATCGTTTACAGGTATTATTTTCACAAAGAGACTAGAAACGACTCTGAAAAAAATTTCCTTCAGTCAAAGTAGGGTCAAATATAGATTTTCATTCGATAAGGGCCAAATCCAAAATTGCTTACATTGTTTAAATTATTGCATAAAATTTTATGAAATTTCTGTGTTGAGTATTTCTAATACATGAAGCAAATGAAAAAATAACTTGTGCTGACAACAACCTTTTGCGTATTTCTCAGTTTGTGTTTCCGTGGACTTCCCTAATTTAATAAAAAAAAATTGACTTGTAAGTGTGCTAGTGTTTATGTTGATGACCTTATGCTGTGCTAGTAGGCAAGATCGAAAAGCAGCATAGCACTGGTTGCATTCGGGACGTTAAACAGTTTCACTAAATTCGATGTCGACAAGAGAGCACCTTCCCAAAGCTCTACAACCGAGCTGGAGAGCAGGGGTATATATATATGCCTTTGCACAAGTGTGCCTAAGTTAATTGACGTAAAAAAAAAAATCTATGATTACAGCAGACGTTCGGTGACTGGGCACGAGTCAACTGCAATCGTTAATGTACAGGGTCCTTCAAAATATGTGCGAACACGGCGAAGCGTGCCCGCGCTCCGTGAGCGTCAGCGCATCCAGCGCGGTCCCGCATCGAAACAATGTGGCGCATGCGCACGCTATGTGCGCATGCGAACGCTTCGAATATGTGCGAATATGCGAATTTGTGCGAATATGCGAATATGTGCGAACGCTTCGCCGTGTTCGCACATATTTTGAAGGACCCTGTATATTATGTTTTACAGTAGCCAAAACTGCTCGCCTGCTAGAAACGACACGTCGTTACGCGCCAGAGAGCATTGGTCCCATGCCATCATCCCTAGGAGCATGAGCGCTGGTGCCTTTTGACTAAAAAATGGTAGGGTTTTGACGTAGTTATATCGAGTAGAAGGCTCGGTAGCGTTTATGCACACATGGAAGCTGATGGGGATGATGTGCATTGAGTAGCGCGAGAGTGCGTAGCAGTGTGCACGCGGGATGATACGACATCCCGCCCCGCTTCTCACAAGGAATTTATCGCTTTAAATCCGCTCCGGCCTTTTTTTTTTTTAATTTGAAAGCGCTATAAGCGGTCGCACAAGTGTTAGACTGTTTTGATAAGCTCTGAACCTCAGGATTAGCGCTAATTCGCATTCAAAGATCACTACTGAAACGCCACAGCCAGTCAGCTTTGATTTACATGTTTCGGCGGGCATATTTATTTGACACAGAAAGCACTGCTATCAATAATTTGGCTTGTAACCGTCAAGCCACCACAGCCACCACACCATGCGCTACTTACCTCGGAGAATCGCTGAAGAACTTGCAGATCAAGCCACTTGTCATATCGTAGAGTAGATGACCGAAGTAAAAATCGAGCTGTGCCAAGGTGCCTCGGAGCCGGAGACCCTGACACGCTGCGCACTGATGACCTCATTTGGAATTAGGAGGGCTAACTGCAGCTCTCCGAAATCCTCTTTCTAGAATCTAAAAATCCTGTTGAACACTATGTTGTTGTTGGCGCCGATGTTGAAGGGTACCACGCTCACGTAAGTTCCTTCGAGGCTTTAGAATATCGCGCTCCCGTTGAAATCAATGCATGTCTTCAAATTCATCCCATGATAGGGTGCTCAAAAAAGCTGCCTGTCGTGAAGGGTGAAGGATGCTGTCGGCATGATGTAACGTAACGTGGGCAGGTTGCACCGATAGCACGAGCAAATTCTAGCACACGACCGAACACCAGCAAACACGAGCAGTTGTTTCCTTCCTCCATGCGAGCACCAAAATACCAAAACAAACGGATTTAATGCAACTAGGCTTGGATTGTTCAGGCTTGCTGCAGGTGGCAAAGTGGTTAAAAGTGAGCTCAAATTAATAATTATTCGAAACACAGCTAACACGTCAACATCATGACTTCGGGGAATCTGCATGTGACATTTTTGTGACATTATTTGAAGCATTTATTACAAATAGCTTCTATCTTTTTTTATTGGATAGCCATCATCATCATCTGCATGTACGTCTAGCGATACGTTTTACGTATGGGCGATAAGTACAGCTGAAACGTGTTTTGCCCGGTGTCAGCCGAATACGTCTACATCAATTTTCACGCATGCGCAGTAGGCGTCCGATACGTCTACGTCTGTACGTCTTCGGGAGACGTAATACGTCTCCGGTAAGCTAAATCTCTCTATTGCCTCTCTACGTGCCGATGTTCGCGGCCTACGCCAGGAGCTTGTGCGGTGCGCTGCTTCGCAGTGTGAGCGTCCTCTCGTCGAGCGTCCTCTCGTTGTCTCCGTGGGCAATCCTACCCGTGAGGAGCAGCCGTCTGTGGACTACTCCGCCGCTCTTCATCGAGGGATGACTCCCGGCGATATTACCTGTTCATCTTCTGCCTCTGCTCCTCCCCGTGCGGTTAACTCACCCTGTGCGATGAAGAAGCACCGAAATTGAGCCATTACTGGCGCATCGAGCTCATCTGTCCTGAACGTTGCCATTTACCAAAAGAAGCGTCCGAAGACTATTTTCGTCTCTAAACTCAGTCCCGATACAACATCGGTAGATCTTACCAACCATCTAAAATCAGTGAATATTACCCCCATTTCCTGCCGGCAGCTGAAAACAAGGTACGACTCCTACTCGTCCTTCCATATTGAAGTTGATGAAGAATCCTACAGTAAGCTTGTTGAGCCTTCGATGTGGCCGATGAGTTGCATATACAAGGACTTTCGTGGGAAGCTTTACGACGATATGCTTCATCCCTCAGGACTGACGCAAAATTGCAGTAACTCCTAATTTGGACATCTATTATCAAAACGCCCGAGGTCTTCGGACTAAGGGATCTGAATTTTTTTCTAGCGTCTTGTCCTCTTGTTATACCGCTGTAGTGGTTACCGAAACCTGGCTGTCAAGTGATATTCCTTCCAATGATTTCTTTCCAAATAATTACTCTGTTTTTCGTAGCGACCGCCCGAAACAGGTCCCAAATCAAGAGGAGGTGGAGTGCTCATTGCTATTGACAGTTTTGTGAAGTGTGTTCGACGTTCCGATCTGGAAACTGTTGAAGAATGTGTGTGGCTCGAGCTCACTTTAAATCGACATGAAAAACTTTTACTTGCAGCTTTCTACATTCCTCCGAATCTTCCTCCTCCAGCCTATGATGATGTTCTGCTCTCAATCGAACATGTTATAACCCGTCATAGCAAACACAAACTTCTTATTTTAGGGGATTTTAATACTCCTGGTATCAACTGGAACTCATTTATTTCTTCTCACAGCAGTCATTACATATTAAGTAAGTGTAACGCTCTACTTGATTTTATAGCCTTTAACTCTTTGCAGCAACACAATTTTATTGAAAACTTCTGTGGTAATATTCTTGACATCTGTCTATCGAATTTTGAAAATGTTCGAGTCTCGAGTTCAGACATACCGCTGACTCGCTGTGGAAAACGACGCTACCTTGCGTCGCGCACGTATGCACGCGTGGCACCTCGGCTCCGTCAGTTTTTGTCAAGAGCCACGGACCAATTCGTCAAACCCCGCAAATTTGGCATCCATCGGACGCAGCAAGTTACCCGGCACACAGGGACACCACTTCAATCCCGGTGGGCAAATTTTTCACCACTTTAGAGCGGACTTTCACTCGCGCTCGGTGGCGCCGCCGCTAAGCCTAACGGCTGCGCCGGCGTGCGCCGGCAAGGAAGCCACTCTCCGCATCAACATGGCGAACGCCCTGCCTCAACGCGGCTACGACCCGGACGCCATGACCTGGTCGACAGTTCCTCAAGCCGGGGAACCCAATTCGGCACCATCGGACCAGCTCCGGGACTCAAATCTCCTCCGTCTTGTTGAGAGCCGCTCTCAGCGCCGGAAAGCCAAGATGACGGCAGACGCCAGGTTGACATCCGGCAAGTCAACCCCACCTCAGCACGACCGCGTCTCGCACACGGCCAAGGATCGCCAACCCAAGTCATCGTGGAGGCCCAGACATCTCCACAAATTCCACCCCGACGATTTCGTCGTGATCATCAAGCCCCGAACCGCTGTAGCCATCGAGACTGTCTTCCAATGTGGTGAGCTGGGCTTAGCCTTGCGTGCCTATCTCGGCGTGCAAATGGCGTCCGAACTCAGCTTCGTCGTTTCCCGCGAGCAAAATCTACTCATTGCGAGCACCAAAAACGAATACGTGGCGGACCGTCTGCTTGGTGATTTCGCGATCAAATCAGCTCAAGGAGATGTGCCACTGCGAGGCCATCTCAAGCAAAATGGCGAAGAAATTTGCTACGGCGTCATCACTGTGGCAAATCACGAAACAGCGGAAACCCTGAAAGATGGTGTCCAGTGGAGGCATGGCACTATCTTGGAAATTCGCAAATTTGGAACCTCCAATAAGGCTCGTCTTACTTTTGCCGGAAAAGTGAAGCCACGGACGGTGACCTACAACTCAGAAATTGTCCAAGTGCAGCCCTACCTGCGCACTATCCCAGCCTTCAGTGTGTGTGGCACCGTGGGCCACAGGGCAGACACATGCCCAAATCCATTTCAAGGTAAGTGTGGCCTGTATGGACTACAGGCTCCTTTCGTCGAGGGAGTGCGGGCCCCTCATGAGTGTAAGCTGAAATGTGCTGTTTGTGGGGGCGCCATGCCACAAACTCCACAGACTGTACCGCCAAGTACTGCCTCGACACCAATACGACTGCCCAAAAGGGCGGCAAAACTGGCGCAACGGACAAGAAGCCACGTCAACAGGATCACGTCACCGGCGTTGACGCCACCAATTCCAAGAAGCAAGCGCCTTCAAGCGGGCGTGACATCAAAGGCGACGAAGCGCCACCACCGCCCCCACACGGCGGATCGGGGAAGCAAGCCCACTCCCAACTCAAACAAGGCGAAAGCGGTGCCTGGGCAAATGCGGTCAAAAAAGGAAAACAGGTGAGCGGCTCGGGTAGGGTTGCCTCCTCCTCCCACCCCCTTCTCCTCACGCTCGCTCGGCGGCCGACGCCGAGCTTCATAACCTGGTAGCTTCTCTCCGGGTCCAAAACGAGATGCTACTTGCCAAAATTAAAGCCCTTGAAACTAAAACTGCTCCTCCCCCACAACCTTCCCCCCAAGCAGAAGCCATGGAGAGCGATGCGGCGGCACCGGTGACCTCGGACTCCTCCGTGGCCATTCTTGAGGCCCGCCTTAACGCCAAATTCGAAACCCTTATCGGGACGGCAATGGAGCGTATCATTGCCAAAGTCATGGAGGCCCTTCCTACCATGATCGCTCAACATGTCGCGAATCTCCCCCGCACGTCTCGCCGGGCCGCTCCTCTCAAAATCGTATCCAGCCGGCCCTCAAAATTTTCGCGTCGAGAAATTGACATCGAAAATGACGAAGATAGCTGCCCCCTCCCAGGAGCTGATATTCAGCCCCGGGTTGATGGCTCCGGGGCATCTACCTTCCCTCCTCTAACCCCAAAACCTGAACATGGCGGGACAACCTCGGTGTAAGCGTTCCCCCTTATCTAAATTGGCCTCCCCCATCACTGTAACTCAATGGAATTGCCGAGGGCTACGGTCTCGCACTAAGCGGGCCGACCTTCGGCTTTTCCTCTCAACTTTCGAGCATATGCCCGCCGTGGTGGCCCTTCAGGAGCCAGGAAGAGGCGCCACCCTAACAAACTATACGACGTTTCAGCAGGACCCCTCGTCTTGTCTATGCGTTCATAAAAATTACACAGCAAATATGGTCGACTTGAACCTTCAACTTGGCTATTCCCATGTAATGGTGACTCTCCTCCCCCTCCGCAAGCAGGACCCACCACTGCACATTATAAATGTCTACTGCCCACCTAAATTGCCGAATGTATCATTCTCGGACCTTTTCAGCCGTGCGCTGAAAGCTGCGGGTCGGGACCCCCTCTTGATTGTGGGCGATTTTAACGCCCCCAGTCGAGGCTGGGGGTACCGCCGTGAAGAGAAACGGGGACGCAAGTTGGCGGAGCTTGCGTCTACGTTGGGCCTCACTCTTCACACAGACCCCGTCCACCCAACACGTATAGGTAACTCCGTGACTCGGGATACGTGTCCGGATTTAACCTTTACCCGCAACATTCAGTATGCTGACTGGGTCAACACTGAGGAAACACTCGGTAGCGACCACTGTATACTAAACACTACAATTCGAACCAGACCATTAGCAAAACCCACAAAACAGGCTCGACTCCCAGACTGGTCCAAATTTAGGAAAAATTACAACACAGCTACATCTATACTCGAGCAAGGCTACCAGTCATGGTCCGAACAATTGGTTTCTAGCCTTCGCTCTACCGAAACTAAAATTCAGCTTTCCGAGGCGGTATCAGACGTGGATAACCACCTCCTCCACCTCTGGGAAGCGCGGCATTGCCTTGTCCGCCGGTGGCGCCGACAAAAGCATAACCGTAAACTTAAGGCTCGAATTTCCGAGCTCACCCAGCAGGCGGCCGAGTATGCGGCCCAGCTCGCAGACGCCAACTGGGTGGATCGTAGCAACACGGCGGCGCGGGAGATGTCCAGCAGGAACACCTGGCGGCTCTTCCGCGCTCTTATCGACTCAACGCAGACACACACAGAAACTCAGAAACATTTACAACGTGCCATACACAGCTTTCAGGGCAACACAACTCAGCTAGCGCACAAGTTGCGGGACCAATACTTGTGCACTACCCAGGACCCCCGCGGACCGGCGCACTCTTATGCAGGTTCGGAGAACGCTGAGCTGGATCAGCCGTTCCAGCTCCACGATCTGCAGGCGGCCCTGGCGAAAATGAAACGTGGCACAGCCCCGGGTCGGGACAAAATTAGTCAAATTACTAGCTAACTTACCCGACCCGGCCTACCAATCCTTATTGGATTACATCAATTCAATTTGGCTTGGGGACGCGCCACTCCCCATCGATTGGAAGACTGCTCTGGTCACTTTCATTCCAAAAGCTGGCAAGGCTATCAACACGGACAACCTTCGACCCATCTCTCTAACCTCATATGCGGGCAAACTAATGGAGACGATGGTGCGTGACAGGTTGTCCGAGTTCATGGAAAATCAACACATCTTCGCAGACTCCATGTTCTGATTTCGCCCGTACAGGTCCGCACAGGATGTTTTGCTACAACTTAATCGGGACGTTCTTGACCCGGTCGAATGCCCTCACAACGACAGGGTCATACTCGCCTTAGACTTGAAAGGAGCCTTTGACAATGTTACTCATGAGGTAATACTCACTCATCTTTCACAAACCGGTTGCGGACGCAACGCGTTCAGATACATTCGGCAATTTTTGACAGATCGCCAATCCTACATTAAACTCCAGGACACCGAACATGGCCCGTTCCAACTTGGAACCAGAGGAACACCACAGGGTGCAGTGCTGTCTCCTCTCTTATTCAATCTGGCTATGATGCACCTGCAGGCCCAGTTGGGTGCAGTCGCTGGTGTGCAGCATGCGCTGTATGCCGATGACATCACCCTGTGGGCCACGCGAGGTTCTCTTGGAGATATTGAGGCCAACCTGCAACAAGCGGCAACCATAGTGGACCGTTATGCTCGCCGCTGCGGCCTTCAATGCTCCCCTCAAAAATCTGAATTTGTACACATACGCCCCTCACCAAAGTGTTCGGCCAAAATTGAGCTCTTTTTAGAGACAGGATCAATTCCTGAACGCACAGAAGTCCGGGTACTGGGGCTCTTTATTCATCAACATAGACGGTCGGACACTACCTTGGCGAAACTCCGTAAGGTGGGGGACCAGGTGGGCCGCATGGTCCGCCGGGTTTCTAACAAACGTGGGGGGTTCAGGTGCAAAGACGCCTTGCGGCTGGCGCATGCATTCGTGACCAGTCGAATCTTGTATTCGACTCCTTACCTCCACCTTCGGAAACAAGACGAGGATGCACTCGAAGTCGTCCTGCGCAAACTTTTTAAGAGAGCCCTCGATCTCCCCGTGAACACCTCCAACCAGCGTCTACTGGGCCTGGGCATGGTGAATACGTTCCGGGAAATCCGAGAGGCTCACTTAACCAACCAATACACACGTCTTTCTAAGACACTGTCGGGTCGCCGCCTCCTTGCCCGGCTACACATCCAACATACCACCCTTATGGAAGATCGTGTACGCCTCCCTTTCGAGTGGAGATTCGCCCTCCACGTACGCCCTCTTCCTAAAAACATGACACGTGAAGACCACAATGGCCGGCGCCTGGCGCGGGCGGAAGCCCTGGGCCGCCATTATGGGTCGAAACCCGGCATTTACTACGTGGACGCCTCCGGCCCCCACCATGGGGGATGGTACACGGCCGCAGTGGTCCACCAGTCTAAAACGGTTAACGGGCTTACATTTCGCGCCCGTGACATAACCCACGCGGAGGAGGTCGCCATTGCGCTGGCAGCTACCCACACTGATTCTAAAACAATTATCTCCGACTCGCGAGGGGCCTGTCGGAACGTCGAGCAAGGCTGGGCGCCATACCTAGCCTACCGACTACTTCAAAATTGCACCTACACCGGGGACCCCGCTTACCGGAAAATAGTATGGGCTCCTGCTCATATGGGTCTCGAGGGGAATGAGGCAGCCGACGCCGCCGCCCGCGCGCTCTCTTTCCGGGCTTCCCATCTCGACCCCCTAGATCAGGATCTCGAATTCGAACCCGCGTATTCTTTTAAAGACATTGTTCTTTATTATCAATCTTGTCATAGCCTTTACCCTCGCCCAAGTAAAGGATCTAAGACGGAGGAGCGGCTTCTACTCCGTCTTTATATACCAACACTCTGCTGTGCCCGGCAGCACTAAAACATTTTAATCCCTCCTTCACGGGCAGTTGTCCGCACTGTGCGGAGAAGTCTTCGGACACCTACCACATGGTGTGGGCTTGCCCATCCAACCCAGCTATTCCTCCTCACCCCAACCCCACTCGGGAGGACTGGGAGGCGACCCTGCTCAGCTGCTATGACCTGCAGGCCCAAAAGGCCTTGGTCGAGCGCGCCCGGGCAGCGGCCGACGCCACTGGGGTCCCGTACTAGGGACCCCACCCAGTATCTTTAAGGGCTGGATGTTCATAGATCCGGCCGATGCATACATCTACCCCTTTTTGATTCAATAAACGTTTGTCACCACCACCACCACTCGCTGTGACAAATTTCACCCTCCGCTTCTAGTTACTACTGCTGTCTCTGCCTCACCTTGTACTAATTGAGATCGGGTGAGGAATTCGCCCCGTTTCGCGTATGCACGGGGTGATTATGTCGGTCTTTTCAATTTCTTCTCTTCCATCGACTGGTCCCTTTAAATGACATTAATGATTCAGATGGACAAGTCAGTCGCTTTACAGAAATAGTTCTTGATGGTATGCGTCGGCACATACCTTTGCATACTCCTACGCGTAGTAAGTTCCCTTCCTGGTTTTCAAGGGAACTAATAACGGCGTTAAAACTCAAGGAACGGGCCCATCGTAAAGCGAAACGCCCTGGATTTCACAATTGGGCAGATGAGTTTCGCCGTGTGCGTTCTCTTTGCAAACGCTTATACAAGCGGGACTACGACTCCTATCTTGAGTCTTTAGAGAGGAGCGCCTCAAATCGTCCTAGCCAGTTCTGGCGTTGCGTTCGCAAGCGTTCCATTAAATCAGATTTCAGTATCAGCTTAGTTGACTCTCAGGGTTCGGAAATTCGGGATGTTGCCGACAGTTTTGCCCAACATTTTTCCTCCGTTTACAAACATCCACATTGTGATTCCGTTTGCCTCCCATCTGGTGTACTAATTCTATTCTCTTTGACGAGGAGTTGAAACCTGAGAGTCTTAAGCGTCTGAGACCGTCTTTGTCTCCTGGACCTGATGGCATTCCAGCCGCCATTATAAAAGCCTTCAGTTATATCTCTGTACCAGTACTGACTGCCATATTTAATAACTGTTTAAAAAATGCTGCCTTTCCTCGCGTGTGGAAAATGGCACGCATGTTTCCTGTCTTCAAGTCTGGAAACAAATCTTATGTTTCCAATTATCGTCCGATTTCTCTTCTATGTGCAACCTCTAAGCTTTTCGAATTAGCTTTGCACAACGTACTTTCCTTCCATCTCAAACATATCATAGTACCGAATCAACATGGCTTCATGTCGGGTCGCTCTACTTCTACCAACCTAGTCACGTTTATGACGTATGCCTCTGCAGCAGTCATTCAGAGGGGTCACTGTGTACTGTGATATGAGCAAAGCTTTCGACGTTATTACTCACTCACTACTCCTTGAAAAACTTCTACTCTCTGGCGTTGAAGTCTCACTCGTAGCCCTCCAACGCAACTATCTCCTTGATCGCTTCTGCTTTGTCAGTGTCAATGGTCAGACTTCTTTCGTTTACCCTGCAACGAGTGGAGTTCCTCAAGGTTCAGTACTAGGCCCGCTTCTCTTCTCCGTTTTTATTAATGATGTTTCCTCGGCGATAAAGAACTCCTCGTTTCTTCTTTATGCTGATGATATAAAAATATTCAAGGTAATACATTCTTTTCAAGATTGCTTGTTGTTGCAATCGGACATATCTGCTTTTTCTGATTGGTGTGCGATGAATCGACTTACCCTCACTTCTTCCAAAACTAGGGTTGTGTCCTTTACTCGTAAAACACATAGCTTTCTCTACCATTATTCTGTGAATTCTGTGCTGTTGGACAGGGTTGATAAAATTAATGACCTTGGTGTACTTTTTGACCGCACCCTCAGCTTCTCCTTTCACACTAAACGCATTGCTCAGCGGGCTATGCGCACACTCGGATTCGTTTGCAGACTTTCGAGAGAGTTCCATACTCCCCTTCTGTACCTAAAACTGTACCTGTCCATATGCTTGCCGCTCTTAGAGTATGCGTCGGTTGTTTGGAATGGCACTTGCAAATCGAACTTGGACAAGGTTGACTGAGTACAAAAAATTTTTACGGATATTTCATTATCGCTTTCCTTGCGCAACTTCCCCCTCTCGCTCCACCAGGAGCGCCCAACTGAATCTTCCTTCTCTTCACTGCCGTCGTATCAGACTTGATATCATATTTGTGTACAAACTCCTTCATGGTCACATTATGTGCCCTCAGCTCTTAGAGTACATCCTACTGCGCGTTCCGCGAAAGAGCATGAGGGAATTCAGACCATTCAAGGTTTCTCCTCTTCATTCCCACTCCCCTCTGGACAGGATGCAGTGGTTATTTAACTCTTTTTGTCCTCACTCTGACATCTTCCAAAACTCGCTCTGTTCATTTACATTGGATGTTCGTAGCGTTGCATTCTAAATAGTACTTTATCACATATAACTCCCACTTTCTAGCCTTAATATTGTATTTACTTCACTTTTTGCTTTTTCTCCTGTTCAATGCTGTCTGTATCTTGAACTACTTTTTATCCGTTTCTTACTTATATTTCAACTTTAAACTTTATATTCGAATCTTACTGCCCCTTGTTCAATTTTACTTCTTTATTGTATTATTCTGTATTTCTAGCCTGTGTTTTAAGTACCGTGCACTTGTTGCGCCTGGAATTGTTGTTTATTTTATGTATATTTCTACATTATAATAATCAATGTCAGTTATTTGTTGTTGTTTTTTTCTCTTCTATCTACCGTTCTTTTTTTTCTTTCCTGATATGCTCAAAAATTCTCTCACTGTGTATATAAGTGATGCCACTCATTTATTGATAACTTTCCGTGATACTTTTCGTCTCAGTTTCATTTCATGTATTATTTATTTCTTCTTTTGTGTTCTCTGTGTGTGTGTAAACATGTTTGTGCATTTTCATATTTGTTTTTTTTTTTTTGTATTTGTGCTGCAGCACGAAGACCACGTGGTTGTTCCTGCGCACATTAAATAAAGATTGATTGATTATTATTATTATTATCATTATTATTATTATTATTATTATTATTATTATTATTATTATTATTATTATTATTATTATTATTATTATTATTATTATTATTATTATTATTATTATTATTATTATTATTATTATTATTATTATTATTATTAAGCACGCTCATACCACCGAGCAAATGAACACAATTTTGAGCGACTATCAGCAAGCCTGCAAATCGCACCTCAATGGGGAAATCTGCCAAGCGGCCTCTCACATCATGAGAAATCACACTCCTTGTAGACACACCCGCCACAGTATTCCGTGGATCCCGGCACACGAAGGCATAGATGGCCATAAGGCGGCTGACAGGATAGCTCGAGGTCATACATTCCGAGCCCCATCGCCTTCCACCTCCGAACCATTGTCTCCACTAATATACAGCGAAATAATAAAGTACCGTCGACTATCGCAGAACATACGCAGATCCCCACAATGACCTCACTCGTCAGGAAGCCACTATATGGCGGGCAGAAGGGGGTGGTGAATGGTGGCTGATCCTGGCCCTGATGGGGCTGGAAAAAGTAGGTCACCGCCGCTTGCGGCGGGAGCTTACCTGCCACCGAATTTTTATCTGTTGTAGGCCGTCATTGAACCCGTCACTGCTTCGGTGGTGGACGACGGCTGTTGTTGCGGCGCGTGTCTTTCTCTCCCCCTTCATTTTTTCTCTCTTTTTTCTCTTCTGTCCGCACGAGGCAGCGGAGGTGGCTCAGCTACAGAGCCAGTAGCAGGCCCGTGCTTTTTCTTTTCCTTCCTACAGCCACAACAACAACAACACTATATGGCGAAACATGCAAGCCAGGGCACTACCAAACCCAACCCGACATAAGAAGATTTGGCGCATGCAATACCCTACAAATGCATTTCCGGCCTGCAGAGAAGTGTCCGACATCCTCTACATGGTTTGTAACTGCCCAAACAACGTAAATCATACGGTTTACAGAAAATTATCCATGGGCAGTGCGAGGCAAAGCTCGCTCACACAGAGCTCCACCTTCAGCGCCAGCAGATCGGTCAGGCCTGGAGGGCCGTATTCGCCAGTGGTTTCACGGACCTGGGTGAACCACCCGCGTAATTACTTTTATATAAATAAAGCTTATGCTCTCTCTCTCTCTCTTCCCTTACAGCGTGGGTCAGGCGTCCACAAAGAAGTGTGACTAATACTGCGTATTTCCTTTCCTATAAACAAATGTCCTATGCCATTTCGAGTAACCGGAATATAACACTGGCGGCTGCATTTCGATGGACGCAGAACGGAGAGGCGCCCATGTGCTGCGCGATGTCAGTGCATCACACTGAGTGCATGTTAAAGATCTCAAAATAGTGGAACTCACTCCGCAGCCCTCCACTGCCGAACGCTTTCTTTCAGATTTCACTCCCACCTTCCTTCCTTGCCTCACTGTGTGGTTTAAGAGTACGGATGGCGCCGTACTGACGCTCGACTACTGTGTCGGAGTACCCGGGTTCGAACCCGACCTCGGCGGCTGCGTTTCGATGGAGGCGAAACGAAGAGGCGTCGTGTGCTGTGCGATGTCAGTGCACGTTAAAGATCCCCAGGTGGTCGAAATTACTCCGTAGCCCTCCACTACGGCTCCTCTATCTCTCTTTCCACTTTCTCTCCCACCTTCCTCCCTTCCCTTACGGCGCGGTTGCGGTGTCCACAGATAAACAAGTGAGACAGTTACCGCGCCTTTCCCTTCCTATAAATAAATCAGTTAAAAGCGTACAAATGACAGATACTACGCCTTTAGTTTCACATAAAGCAATTTACCAGTGTACGTGTCCTCCGTGATGTGTGGCGGATACTTCGCCTTCCTTTCTTCGCAGCCCAACTTAGTCTCTTTCCGCCCCGCCGTGATTGCGCAGTGATGAATATTCCACACTACTATTTCCGTAGTTCCGGGGGTTAAGCTCGACCGCCGGCGTCTACGTTTTGTTGCAGGCGAAACCAAGAGGTGTCCGTGTACGATCTCGTTAAAGTCAGCGCACGTTAAAGATCCCCAGCTTTTTGAAATTACTCTGCGGCCATCCACTACGGCACCTGTTTCTTTCGGCTTTCACTACCACCTTTCTGTTCCTTGCGGTGCGGTTCAGAAATGAGCAGAAAACGTCAGCTAAATAATAATATCTGAAAATCCAATTTCAAAAACTAGCATGAGTATCTCGTTACTACCATGAGGTGCTATATGTAACACTATACACCAGGCATAAGACAATCTCTGCAAACAACGCAAAAACACTTAAAGAAACGACAAGTTGCTTGGGAAAGGCTACAAACGCCTTTAATTTCTAAACCCGATTTCAGAACCAATACTCTCGCTTATGTACAAAATGCAAGCAGGTAGCATACTTGTGTTATATCCACTGTAACTACCCGCAGAAAGCGCATAGATACAGAAATCGCTAAAGATCTGCTGTGCGGCTCATCCAGTTAGGCCAGTAAGCAAGCACCCTTTGGCGCCTTTAGTCAGTCTACCCTCATTTCGAAATCTCCTGAAATCAGTTTTCTCATTCACTCATACCACCAGCTACGAATGTTTTTCTTTTGTTTCCTTCAACATATAACCAGTGAGAAAAGTCGACCGTGGTCCCAGCTTGGAGCTATGACAATAAAGATATCTCCGAATACATTCCCAGTCTATATACAATACTTCGTAATGGAAGCTGAGAAACGACTCACTCAATAAAAAATTCGCCCACAAATATGTGTGATATTGTGGTGGTGAAAACATTTATTCAGGGCAAATTTATACACGTAGGCATGCTTGGCGTGGAGCCTATGGCGCTGTCTTAAATATACTGAGTCGAATTTCTATACAGGGACCCATTTATGTTTGCCGCCTCCAGCGCAGACAAAGTTAAGGCCCATTAGGCCTGCGTGTCCCTGCAGCCGAGCAGGGTCGTCTCCCAGTCCTCCCGGGGAGGGTTAGTGCTGGGAGTAAGGAATGGACTCAATTACCTGCCCACAGTACTGGCACTGCCCTGCGAATTGGGGTCAAAGCGTTTAAGCGCTACCGGGCACAGCATCGCGTTGGTGAAGAAGCGCAGTAGCAGTCTCGTTCACTTTTCCCAGCCCTTTGTAGGGAACGAGGCAGGTGCGACGCGATAAATTGTTATAATGTGGTTAAATATGTAGGTAGGATTAGCGTCGGTGTCGTGAGCCGATTAGACTCCAGAGCCCGTATGTATAGAAAGAGCACTCGGGCGGATGCTTCAGCTGCTTCGTTCAATGCGAAATCCTGGCGACCGGTAGCCGCAACGAAATATCGGCACGCGGGTTCCATGTCCCGACTGCAATTATGATATACTCTATAGCCTTACTCGACTTTCCGATAAACCCCTAGCAAGTCGGTGAAGATATATTTAGAGTTGACATCTCAGGTGGCGAAAGCAATGGAGACGTTTTCAGCATGCTTTACAAATGTGGCGTTGAAGGTAAGGTCATGGACTATGTTGCCATCGTGAATGACTGCGGCCATATATTAACCCTCCCCTCGAATGGGGGCCGGAAGCATACACATATAATACTCCTTGTATGCTGCCATTATGGCGCGCCAAGGCTTCCGCTCGCGCCAGGTGCCGCCAAGTATTGTCGTATCGTGGTATGTCGGCAAGAAAAGGTCACTCTCGAAGACTCGTCTCCAGAGTTCAGAATGCGGGGCCTTTCCTGTGTGAGCAGCTTGTGTTCAATATTTAGCCGAGCAAGAAGGCGGCGACCCAACAATGTCTGTGTGTGACGAGAATATAGGTTCCTTATATTTGCTCCCTAAACCTTCCTGAAAATGTTCACCCTCCCTAGGGCCATGAGACAACTGTTAGAGGTAGAGATTGGAAGGCCAACGACATATTTTATGATTTTGCAGAGGATAACCTCGAAGATATTCTCCTCGTGCTTTCGCAAGGGAATGTAAGCAGTCAAATACAGGATTCGACTGGATACAAAGGTATTTGACCGCAACAAGACGTCCTTACATCGTAACCCGACGCGTTGATTAGACATGTGGAGCACAATACCACCAACCTGGTCCCACACCTGAAAGCTTGTCTAATGTTGAGTCAAGGCGTTCTTAGTGATGGATGAATAGACCAAGTACTCTTTGGATTCATGAATGGAACCGCTAGGAAGTGAGGGTGCAATTTGTGCTCTGCATCTTTGCGACGTGTGGAGACGCACAAATTCCGGTTTTAGGGGGAACATTGAAGACCACAATGACGGGCATAGCGGTTCACTATGCATTGCGCTGTTTCCAGTCAGGTCTCAATATCCTCAACTCTGTCTTGGATGGCCGAAAGGGTGATGTCGTCGGCAGACAGCAGAGGCCCACCTTCGGCCTCAACTAGCTGGCCAAGCAGGTGGATCATGGCGATTTTAAAACGAACGGGGAGGTAACTGCGCTGTGAGGTGTGCCCCGCTTGCCGAGTATTAGTGGCCGTGCCCTTTTGTTTGTATTTTGATGTAGGACTATCGGTCTGTGCTGAATCGTTTCGTAGAATTGAAAGCATTAGCTTCGTGATCTTTCCTCCAGTATAGCGAAAATGAAGACGGGCACCACGCTGGGACGGCACAAGGTCACCGTCATGCATATGACACTGCGGTTGTCGCATATCCAATATTGCTAGTTCAGAACTGGAGTGAATAGCGCGTAATCGGACAAAAAAGTTAAAAAAGAATGCCTCCAACGGCAATCAAACCACTAACCTTCCGACCCCTAGACGAGTGCGAAAATTACTCAACAATGCTGGGCTCGTGAGAAAACAATCGTAATTCTTCGTGTCTAGCGTGAGGATAATGGTAGCGAGGGCAATGACGCTTCAGTCAATTACAATGGTAATGATTAGAGTAGCGATGACAATGTCGGTGCATTTGTTTGATAATGATGATATTAATGATCGCAATGATGACAATGACGATACAGTTAGTGAAAACAGCGTAGTGAAATGGCTTCTGCCATTTCCGCTCTAAAGCAGACTTTAGCGCAGTCTTGAAATATATTTGTTGTGCTTCAAGGGGAGTGATAACGAATTGCCCCCTGTTCGTTCTAATAATACTTGTCGGACATCCTTATGTCCCGACCCTTGTTACTGTTGTATAATAACGGCGCTAATTTATCGTTATCGTTCAACGCAGCTGCGATGGCGCTAACATGATCTCATTGTGGTTGTGGCACTGCCGGCTTTGTGCTGATCTCGTTATTGGCCTTATTACGAAGACTTCTGGTACTACCTTGAAATAACTAACACTCAAAACCTTAGCGCAATAGATCTTGTAAATCTTACACTTTCGTACAGCTCGAAGTGGGGCCTAAGACAGGCGTCACCTTGCTTCTTGCCGATGTGGGCAACGCTGAAGCCGTTTTCTATAAACTGTTATGCGACGGGATGACGATTGTTATAGGTTGGGTTCATCGCAGTCCACCTTTTGACAGCACAAGCCTTTCAGCTATCATAAGGCATCATGTCCACTAACCAGGATTATTTTTTCAGGTGACTTTAACCTTGCCGACATATACTGGGCCACACTGCACCACATATCGGAAGATTCAGAAGCGCTAATAGACTTGATGCTAAATTTTTCTCTCATCCACTGGTTTCTCGTCCCACTCGCATTCAAGGTAGAATAAAAAATATCCTCGACCTCATACTTCTGAGCAACTATTTTCAAATCAACAAAACACAATTAGACATTAACAAAGGTACATCTGACAACAGTATACCTATGTGCACATTCCCACTCAGTGGCTGCATTACTAACCCTCGTACAGTAAAGAGTTTCATTAACTTTTTTAAAGCAGATGATGACAGCATACTAACCTATCTTGTTCATGAATTCCCTTCCAAGTAAAAGCCTCTCATGTATCCACTGATGTAAATTCATTGTGGCTTCATTTTAAGAACGTTTAATTAGCTGTGCCACTAATTACACTCCAATGAAATAGAAAAAAGCAACACTGAAGAATCCCAAGATTATGCGCCAAGTTCTACATGCTAAACGACGTGTAAAAACATCCTGAAACAATCTACGACTTCCAACTTAAAATAAATACAAAAATTTCAAGGAAAACTAGTACACTCAAAACCACTTTATTACAGTGTAAAATTTCCGATCTTAGAAATAGCCCCTAAATATTCTGGAAACATCTACGCAGTACCCAGCCTGCAACAACCAACCTAACAAGAGAAGAGAAAACTACAATGGCTATTAGCTACAACATAGTTTTTCAGTCTTCACAAAAGACAATGGTACACTTCCTCCTCTCCCACCACCTCCTACCTCCGTGCTTGATCCATTAATAATAACTGATGCCAGAATCTTTAATCTTCTACTTAACAATAACCCTAAAATATCCAACAACCCTTTTTCACGAAATCGGCGCACATTTTTATCAAGCCAGCGCGGCGCGAGGCCCGTGCGGCGCCGCATTGAAGTTTCCACAAAGTTTGAGAAAAGCCTCCTTCCCCGCGCGAGACAGCGCGTAGCTTTGTACGCATCGCCGTCGCCCCCTTTCTCATCACCCGGTGATGACGGTGACTCATCAGTCTGGAATAAGCCAGAGCTCTCCAGAATTTTCTACGGGTCATAGCTAATGACGACGCGCGGCTCGACGGGAGGAAAAGGGAGCGCTCTAACTAGCGAAGCTAAGTGTGTACGCGCGCTAGCCTTAGTCCGCCTTAACAGACAGACGCGGCGAGCCCTATTTATTGAGGCCGCGCCGCTTGTGTAGTCACTCAGTCAGTCAGTCAGTCAGTGGTTGCGGCGTGTTCGCAAGTGCGACAACTGCACTCCCGATTATCACCCGCTGCTGGCAAGCCCACGAACCTGCGAGGGAGCGGCGCTCGTCTTGTATGGCGGCCACATCGTGACTCTCGAGGCGTCGGACTGCAACAGGGCCCGGTGAACAATTTGGTGTTTGTTTATGTGACTCTCTCGTGTTTGATTTGTGTTGTAAAGGCTCTGTGTTATTGAATATCTCTTTTGTTGCATGCTACACCTCGGTCCACAAGCGGACAGACCTCTACCTTTTTACCGAGAGGTTGCCGAGATAAAGTCGACTCTAGATGCAGACCTGTCAGATGCTAATGTAGGCGACCTACCACCCATACGCATCAGTGAATTAGTAGCCGTTCGCAGGCTTTCAGCTGATGAGCAACTAGATACCGATGTGCGCAAAGGGCGATCGTGGGCAGCTTGTCGGCTGCCAAATGAAGTGCGAGATTTTGACTGGCTTAGGCGCTGGGGCGTCCTCTCCACGAGACAGCGCCTTGCCAGATGAGGTGTTGTACCCAAGGACCAGTGTGCCAACTGCGGTGCTCCCCAGAGCCTCGCGCATGTTGTTTTCGAATGTGTAGTTGCGAGAACGATGTGTCGGCTCGCATATAGGATGTTTAACGTCCGCATGAACCCCGGCGTCAGGCACCGGCGCAACCCTTTTGAACACCTTGTGTTCAGTATGTTTTTGTTTGTGTTGTGGCGTCATAGGTGCCTCGCTGAGGCGCGCCGAACTCCCGCCCGAGCAATGTACCCAGCCTTGCAGAGGCTGGGCCTCGTCGTCTGAAAGTATCTGTCTAGAGAGTTAGAAACTGACGACGAGACGCGGTTTCTGCGGCGCTGGCACACGCGCTTCTATGTTGTACGAGGCAGCAGACTTGAGATGCCTGTCGTCCTTTATTAGAACCCTTCTCGTTTATACTGTTTTCCCCTCTCTGGGGAATCATGTTATAATTAGTTTATTATGCATATGTAACCTATAGTGTTTTGTATGGTGCTTTGGTTTGTGAGTAATGTGTGTTTTTGTATGTATGTATGTATGTATGTATGTATGTATGTATGTATGTATGTATGTATGTATGTATGTATGTATGTATGTATGTATGTATGTATGTATGTATGTATGTATGTATGTATGTATGTATGTATGTATGTATGTGTGTATGTATGTATGTATGTGTGTGTGTATGTATGTATGTATGTATGTATGTATGTATGTATGTATGTATGTATGTATGTATGTATGTATGTATGTATGTATGTATGTATGTATGTATGTATGTATGTATGTATGTATGTATGTATGTATGTATGTATGTATGTATGTATGTATGTATGTATGTATGTATGTATGTATGTATGTATGTATGTATGTATGTATGTATGTATGTATGTATGTATGTATGTATGTATGTATGTATGTATGTACGTATGTATGTATGTATGTATGTATGTATGTATGTATGTATGTATGTATGTATGTATGTATGTATGTATGTATGTATGTATCCAATAGATTCTCTTTATGCTTAGCATTTGTTTTTCTGAGAGCCTCTCGTCTGTGCAATTTCAAGTGTTTGTGTGTTCTCTGTATCGTCTCTTGCTGTGTATAAAGTTTGTTTTCATTGTTACTTCTGACTCCGACCCTTACTCTGGCTTGAACCGGCGACAGCTGACCACCAAACGGCCACCCCTTCTGTCACTACGAGGTAGTTGAATTCCGGCTGAGCTTGCCACGCAGGTCAGGGCATCTCCTTTAATTATAATTAATTTAAATATTAATTTAGAGGCACACATAAATAATGTTACAACAGCAGCACTACAGAATTTAATCTATCTAATAAGACGCCTAAAGACCACCTGAATGAATATTCTGCTTTTGGCCTGTAAAATATTCGTCACATCAATTTTAGAATACGCTAACAATATTTGGTTTCCATATACAGAAACTAACATATCTAAGCTCGAAGGCATGCAAAGAAAATCAGCAAGGTTTATTCAAAGCAAATACCAGCGTATAGATCCACCCTCACTTCTCTCAGCTCATTCAGATCTAAACGCATTATCGACCAGAGCAAAACAAGCTCGACTAAAATTTCTTTTTCAAATACTGCACCGCACGTACAAAATTGATACCACTCTGTGCATATCGTATTCGCAGACTAGAATAACATGGCACCAACATGCGCATGCGCTAATGGAATATTCTTTTTCTAACGACACATTCAGGTACTCTTTCTTTCCTCGGGCGATAAGAGAATGGATCAACTAAACTCATCTCTAAAACACACACATTCATCGTCGCAGTTCGTATTGCAACTAGAATTAATCACAAGGCATCACTAATGCTTCTTATTTTTATTCCCGGTTCGCCTTTACATGCCACTGATACCACGTAAGATTAATATTGTGTAGTCCGAATATTGTTGCATACTACTGAAAGTTTTGTTGTTTTTTAAGAAATGTCCCCATGCTGTTATGCGCATTGTTCGGTTCTGTTTTTCACAAAAATTGTATACTTTGTTGTCTGAGTTTGCTGGAACTGTTTTGCTTCATTTCATTTCTTCTTATCTATTTATGTACATAACATGTATGTTTTTGCTCGTCAGCTAGGCTCTCAGTTGAGAGCAGGAGTATTGTTAAATAAAATAAATAAATAAAATAAATATATGTCACTGCACGATAAAGACCTCCACGTTGTCGAAATTACTTCGGAGCCCTCCACTATGGCCCCCCTTTCTATCCGTCTTCACTCCCATCTTCCTTCCCTTACGGCGCGGCGGAACTGGTTCTACAGTCCTGAGCGTAGCGGCCTAATGAGAGCGTCACCATGTTCGTGGTAGAAATGACTCGACTTTTCAACCGCGCGGATCCGTCCATGTCAGAGACAAAGATGGTGCGTCATCTTATGCTAGGCGTCAAAGAGCAGCTGTTTGTCGGCCTAATAGTTACTTTTCATGTACTGTGGCGGATCTTAAGAGGGATGCGACAATCATGAAGCATGCCCTACCGCAGTAATTTGTGCACTCTGATCGCTCTGCGAACATCTCTGCTGGGGACTAACACATGCCAGTGTCCGGGAACGACAGTGAAGCCCTTCGTGAAGTTATCCGAAAAACTGCGCATGAAGAGCTGCAAACGCTGCCCTGTCTCGGGTTTTGTGCGTGAGCATCTTCAATGATGTGCGTGAGCAGCTCCGCCAAACACTGGCATCACTGTCCGTCCCCCCAGCCACCCGCGATGTATGTCATGACCTACAGCGATGTGTAGCCTACCCCTGCGCCCGCACAACCACAGTACCCTGCAGGCTCGGTCCTCCCGCTCGTCCTGAACTCCGATATCCAGTTTCGACTGGTGTGCCTAACCTCGACCGCCCGTTAGAAAAGCACCCACTTGGCGCACGCCGAACAATCTACCTTTGTGCTTCCACAGCGAGGCGAACCCGGTCACGTACTGCGCCATTGCCTTTACCGTCGGTTGAGCATGCACAGAGTCTCACCGGATACCCCTCGCTGCACTATGTTGAACACCCTCGAGACATCGACGAGTACATCAATGACAATGTCCACATGCGTCGCTCCCGCGACGCCAGTCCAGGTCACCAATCCCGCGATAGTTTTCCTCAAGCCGCCGTTCTTCCTTCAGGCAAACCCCCTAATTCCGCGCCGGGAAAACGGACGACGGCGACACTCGGCGGTAGGAAGGGCTTCAATGAGCACTACGACCAACGTCCTCCGCTAGCCGATTTGATCAAACAATCCAACCTCCAACCCTCCGCTCCGACAGCAATCCGACCACCTTCCGACCATCGCCGAAGCTTTCCTCCGATGCCCTCAATCGACGCACAGAACTACCAACCAACTTTCTTCGCAAAAACGGCACAATCATCGATCTATCTGACCTCATTATTCCATTTTCCACCCAGCGCGTCATTTCCGACGGCTGCACACCAGTCTGCGTAAACCATGCGTAAACCATGCGAGTCTGCGTAAACCATAACACTTTACCACCGCGCACCAGCTTGTTTGTTGATGTGCAGTGCAACAACCCTCTCACCCTTCCAGGCTTTGTGGATACCGACGTAACTTTATAGTCGAACCTAAGCTCTGTGTCGCTCGGGGTATTTTTGCCTTGAGTAACAAGCGATCTGAACTGCTCTTAACGAACATTGCGGCGAATACCGCCATGTATCGTAAGCTACAGCCCTCGCTTATTTTGATAAAGTCAGCAAGCTCTCCACCTACTGCGCCATGTCGTTGGTCAACAAGAACCTTCCCGAGATAACTGGACATACTGTTAAAACTGACGTGAATCCCGACTTGCCTCATGACCAGAAACGCCACCTTTAAGCAATTCTTGACTCTTACCATGATTGATTTTCCGCCACATCCGAAAAGAGATAGACGTCACTAGAAGCGCATTGAATTATAGTTGATTCCACCGAACGCCCTATCATCCAGAACCTCTGCCGAGTGCCAGCGAAGGAACGTGAGGCTATTCGAACCCATATGGAGAAATGCTCCGCGATGACGTGATACAGCAATCCATAAGCCCATGGGGCTCGCCAATTATGCTGGTTGCCAAAAAGGACTGAACACTCAGATTCTGCGTCGACTCCAGGGGACGCAACAAAATTACGATAAAAGGACGTGTACCCATTGCTTCGAATCGGCGGTGTAGGGACTTCTCAGTGAATGTTCGCAGCCGTATCGACAGATAGTACGAAGCCATCGTTTTCGTTAGCGGTATGTCGCATTCGACGGCTCTGAATGTTCATTTGATGTACAAAGCCCTTGCGAGAATATCCAGATGGGGCAGCCCCAGGCCACCCTTGAATCTGGGCAGGCAGACAATGGCTCGCTTTACCTTATCGGTGGCTCTCTGCCACAAAAAGCGGTATATATGTTTCTGGAGCTATTTTTTCTTGTCTGGGGGATGTCAAGGATGCTGACCACAAAGCTGAAGGTAGAAATCAGCATTGTCTTGATGATGGTGGCCTGCGCAGTCAGGAGACATTTTAGAGCACCAAGATTGTGGGTTTTGATGCTTAGTTGCTCTTCAGCCCTATTCCAATTTCTGGGCGCTGGTCTAGCCGAATCGAAGGAATATCCGAGGATTCGTGTCTCGCGAGTAACAGAGATCCATTGGATAGTGATAGGGCAGATGATCCTGTTCAAGGCCATAACAGTGGACTTCTTGTGATTAAGGCGAGCCCCACTCGCTTAGCAGTACACCGTAGTTAGTTCAGGCAATCTCTCCACTGATGTTGTGCTTGGCACCACCACAGAAACATCATCCGCGTAGGCGAACACTGGAGTGAAGGAAGGGCCCGCTGGCATTGGTGTTTTGCGGATGCCGCCATCTGTAACAATCTTTTGCAGAAGGGGTTCAATCGCTATGACATAGAGCAACGGGGAGAGGAGGCAACCTGGTCAGACACCCTTTTTCACGGGGAAAGGTATTGAGATGCGCCCCTGTACAATGAACGCTGCTTGTGGTGCCGTATAAAGCGTCTCGCGCATTTTTATGTATTGTACGGGAATGCGCTCGAGCTGGTGTCGTAAACAGGTACTCGTGACTCAGGCGGTCTCGTGCCTTCTCTTGGTCCAGGGTGGTGGTGGTATAAACATTTACTGCCAATATTACAAAGGGTGGGGGCGCTGCCCCCTTCATGGCATTTGAGAGCCCCCTACATGTATGGAGGGCCCTCTTGCAAAACAAAAGAAAGCCCTTGGAGGGCTATCAGAGCGAGAGCGCATGTAATGATCTTGCGCTGGTCCTTATAGGAGGTACTGGTGAGTAGCTTCTCCCGGGAATCTAGGGCCACCTCCGGTGAAGGAGGATGAGGGAATGAGGGGCAGGTGAGTAATATGTGTAGAAAGTCGCCAGGTTTGCCACAGAGCTTGCAGGAAGAAGAAAACTGGTCAGGAAACCGGGCGTGGAGAAGGATGGGGTATGGGGCTGTGGGTGTTTTTAGCTTGCGCCAATATTCAGCTTGTGTTATTGTAAGCTTCGGGGCAGGGGGTGCGTAAGTCCTCCTATTTTCGCGGTGATAGGTAAGGATGTCACGAAAGGACCGCAGGCACTCCCCTGCATCTGAGGAAGACTGTTCCTCCCGAGCCTGGAAAGTGAGACCTCGGGCCAGGGAGTGAGCCTCCTCATTACCGGGAAGGCCCGCATGCGCAGGTGTCCAAATAAGGGTGACAGATTGTCGGAATCGCCAAAAACGCAACAGGCGGTGGGTGTTGGATGACACTAAACCATTCGCAAAGTTCAGGATAGCTGTTTTGGAATCCGAAATTATTTTTGCAGCGGGTGTCGGCGTCATGGCTAGCACAATGGCTGCCTCCTCAGCCTCTGTTGTAGAATCGGCGAGAATTTAGCAAGCAGAGAGAAGTTTTGCATGATTGTTAGTAACTGCTGGTACCTTACGATGGGTGTTTGCATAGGTGGCTGCATCTACATATTGTTACGGCGCGCGCCGAGGACCGCTGCGCCAGAAAAAGAAGAGGCGCGGGACGAGCGCGAGACGAGCGCTCGGCGCCAGTGCAAGGGTTCGAGAACAGATGAAGAGCGCCGGGGCAAGTGGTGTTTGCCTGGCGTCCTCCGTTCTTCTGTATCTATCTCTAGGCGGGCGCAGCGTCCCACAACATTTTGGTGTCAGAAGTGGGATCATACCGCTCACCCGCTCTCAAAATCAAGGACCCGATGTGCCAGACGACAGGACTCTGCCACCAGGCAATGGCGCCGACGAAGCAGCGGCTGGCGCAGCTAGACCTAGACGCTCGGAGGGACTCGGTCCTTCGCAGCAGCTGGATGGCGGTATTGAGCGCCTCCTGGATAGTTACTCAGCGGATGGACGCATGGGAGGCCCGTCTGACTGCCCAGGCTGTGGAGATGGAAGCTCTCCGGCGTGACTTCCGTCGTCTTGTGCCAGCCGAGCCGAACACAGGTCATGAGTCTTTAGGCGTCACCGCCACCGCTGCCTCCAGCCTTGCCGTCGCTAGGCCTGCTGTCGTAGCCGCCAATAACGTGCTCGGCGCGGGTACATCATTGGACGTAGTGGAATTACTCACGTTTGACGGCATTATCTCGCGGGATGCTTACCGCATCCAACTGGAAGGTATTGCGACGGCGAGAGGCTGGGACGAGCAAATGAAGCCATGGATGCTTGTCTCTAAACTGAGAGGCCGCGCAACTGAGCTGCTCCAAACGTGCCGCCCGACCAGCTGGGCTCTTACACCGTCCTGGTGGGCCTCCTGTCCGACCACTACATTGCTTCAGGTCAACCCCGTGCGCAGTACCACCGCCTGCGAGCCCGCCGTCAAGAGCCTGGGGAGACATACCAGGACCTCGCCGCCGCCATTGAGCGCCTGGTTCTGCAGTCGCTGCCGGGGGCACCTCAGAACGTCGTCGCCCTGGTCGGCACCGAGGCGTTTGTCGATGCCATCCGATTCCCTGAGGTGCAGCGCTTGGTCCGTTTTGGGCGTCCTGAGTCCGTCCGCGCCGCCATGGCGCTCGCCATCGAGGCGGAATTGACATTGTTGGCCATGCGAGGGTCGACACCGTCTGCCGCGCGCATCGTCTCGGTGCAGACTCCTCGATTGGCAGTCCCTACAGTGGCCTCTAACCGACGCGGGCGTAACGACACTCGCACGACCTGCTTCCGCTTCGGCCTGAGGGGGCACTACGCGAGGGACTGTGCTAGCCTTCCGACGTCGGAAATCGGTTTGGTGGAACTCGGGGGGCACCGTTCCGCCGAATAAAGTCCGTCCCCACACTCCTTCGTTCTCCTTGTCCCCTCCTTTCGTCAGCTTCGATAACAACTGAAGCTCCCTACGTTCTCGTCTGTGTCGCTCTGCTTGACCGGCACGTAGAGGCCTTGGTCGACACCGGAGTGGCTGTCAATGTGCTGGACAAATCGGTTATTGTTAACCAGCCCCACCGGCTTCTTCCAGCCGCTAAAACCCGGCTCTTAGCTTCTAACGGCGCCCCCGTAGAGCAAGTCGGACGTGTCATCGTCAATCTGACAGCGCTCGGAAAGACCCTCTCCACCGAGTTTGTTGTAGCAGACAACCCTATTTGGCCAGCGGTGATCGGGTGCGGGTGGAGTTTACCACAACAGAACTACGGGCGAGCCGAACTCTGCGTGGGTCGGGTTGGCTTAGCCGGATTTCCAGTCTCAGTGTTACCCTGTGGCAGTCCCTGGTGTCGCTGACCAAGCGTGCCTCAGCATCTGTGCGTTACCTCGCAACGAAGTGGCCACGTCGAGTCAAGCCGATCGACGTCACTACCGTGACTAGCGTCCGCCTTGACTCTGCCACCGGGTGCGGCAATGTGCGTGTATGCCAAGCTTGACAGTCCGATCACAGCGGACGTGCTTTTCGAACCCATCCGGTGTTCAGCTCCAGCCCGTGAGATGACCTCCCCTCGAAGCCTTCTGCCTGTGCTCAAAGGAGAAGCCCGCGTATTTATGCCTAACATCAGCCGCACACCTCTCGTGCTCACTCCTGGTACTCAATTGGGTACAGCCTCAGTCCTGAACTCCGGATCACCGGTTGCGTCTCTGCAACCTAAAGCACCGCCTCAGCACCCTCCAGCGCCCGCGGTCCTACCATGGGAAACATTTAACTTTGGCCCCACCCTCACCGACGCGGAGCTTGCCTCTCTCAAGGCCTTGCTGCTCGAACATCGCAGTTGCTTTGCTCTAAGCGCCGGTGAACTCGGGTGCACTTCCTGGGCCCAACACCGGATCAACACCGAAAACCACGGCCCCATTCGTCACCAACCTCGCCGTGTAACGCCAGCCGCACGGAGAGTCATCCAGCAGCACGTATGCAACATGCTTGACCAGGGAATTATTGCCCCGTCTTGGAGCCCTTGGTCCTCCCCTGCAGTCCTTGTGCGCAAGAAGGATGGAAAACTCCACTTCTGCGTTGATTATCGCAAGTTAAATGCTATTACCTCGACGTGTACCCTCTTCCCCGACGATGCACTTGATCGCCTCAAGGGGGCCCGTTATTTTCTACCCTAGATCTGCTCTCGAGCTACTGGCAGGTGCCTGTTCACCCCGATTATGCGGAAAAGACGGCTTTTGTGACTCCCGAAGGCCTTTACCAGTTGAACCGTATGCCCTTCGGTCTCTCGAATGCTCCAGCTACCTTTCAGCGCCTCATGGACCGCGTCTTAGGCAATATGAAGTGGACTATGGCGTTGATCTACCTGGACGACGTAATTGTCTACGCGGCTACGTTTGAAGAACACCAAACGCGACTCAAACTCGTCCTCGAAGCCCTTACCTCTGCTGGGCTTCGCTTAAAACCAAAGAAATGTTTCTTCGGTTTTGCAGAGGTGACGTACTTGGGTCACGTTGTGAGCCGGCATGGCATCCGTCCCGACCCTGAAAAACTAAAAGCGCTTACGGCTTACGAAGCTCCCACCACCGCCAAGGAGCTCAAATTTTCCTTGGATTTGCTTCGTATTTCCATCGTTTCATTCAGGACTTTGCCAAGCGAAGCGCTACGTTGACCGCCCTGCTGAAGAAGAATGCAGCGCTGAGTTGGACGCCGGTCCAACAGCTCGCGTTCCTTGACGTCAAGCACGCCCTCCTGAAGCCTCCCACATTGGCCCACTACGACGAATCGGCCCCCATCGTCCTCCACACGGATGCCAGCCAAGATGGGCTCGGCGCTGTGCTTCTGCAGGAAGACGAGTATGGTGACCATAAAGTTCTAGCTTATGCCAGCCGTCAGCTTTCCGACGTAGAGCGCCGCCGCCACTCTTCGGAACTTGAGTGCCTCGCCGTTGTCTGGGCCGTCGAGAAGTTCTGTCCCTACCTGTACGGCCGTCATTTTACCATAGTCACGGAAAATAGCGCTCTCACTTGGCTGCAGTCTGCCAAACACCTAAATGCCAAGATTGCACGCTGGTCACTGCAACTTCAAGAGTACGATTGCACCATAGTGCATCGGCGCGGTTCTGGCCATCAAGATGCCGATTTCCTTTCTCGCCACCCTTGTCCCGTGACGGCTTTGACGGATTTCAGGACTGCACAAACGCAAGATTCCGACATTGCGGCCATAGTCCAATCCCTTGCTCCGCCGGCACAGGTCTCCGTAAACTGCGCAGGGTCTATCGAAATAAAGATAATCTCTTGTGTAATGTGAGGCGGCTCCGTGGTCGACCACCCGTATGGTTTCCAGTGGTGCAAGCAACACTGCGGTCGCAAGTCTTGCGCGGCCTACACGACGCTCCCATAGCTGGTCATCTTGGTCGCGGCAAGACATACGCACGAGTGTCGGAGCGCTTTTGGTGGCCTAATCTGTCCAGAGACGTCTTGGAACACGTTGCGTCCTGCCAGACGTGCCAATACCGTAAATAGTCCACACTAATAACCAAGCAACCCCCGCAGGCTTTTTCGCCGCCGAGTTCACCTTTCGAACTGGTTGGACTGGACCATTTGGGCCCATTCCCGAAGACGCCCGCCGGAAACAGGTATATTCTGGTTGCGATCGACTACTTTTCCAAGTGGGTCGAAGCACTGCCCGTTCCAGACACCTCTTCCGCACATGCCGTTTTGTTTGTTGAACAGCATCTCGTTCTTCGGCATGGTGTGCCCCGATGCCTCATCACGGACCATGGGAGCTGCTTTATGTCCCATGAATTTGAGCGAGCCCTCCGCTCCTTCGGCATTGCGCATTCCACTACATCCGTCAATCATCCCCAGTGCAATGGCCTCGTGGAGCGTGTTAACCGCACCCTCACGGATATACTCGCCTCCTACGTGGCTCTGTCCCACAGAAACCGTGATCGTTTCGTTTCTGCGGCAGCTTATGCACTCAACACTGCGAGGCAAGAAACAACGCATGTCACGCCGTTCTCAGTCGTCTATGGCCGATCACCCTCCATCCCTCTCGACGCGCAGTTGGGCCTTCCCCATCAGACTGCGTCACCAACTGTCTCCGCCCAACGACTTCGTTACGCCCGCCTCGACGCTCAGCGCAACCTTCTCACGGCTCATGCGCGTGTGCAAGTGGCCAATGCGGCAGCGCCACCACTTCCCTCCTTCCGGTCCGGTGACTTGGTCCTCGTTCGCCGCACCATCCGCGCGACTGGCCGTGCCACGAAGCTCATGCCTCGATACCGCGGCCCTTACCGTGTCGTTGAACGGCTCGGCCCCGTGACATGCCGCCTCGAAGACCTCCCCGAGCATTTACCATGCGGTGTGCACATTTTTCCGGAGCATGTGTCAGACATGAAGCGATATGTCAACGGCGCCAGCATTGACTCCGACTTAGATACCGGGTCATTACCACTACTGTCGTCGCCTTCTGCCTCATTGCCTTCCCCACGAAATGCCACCCATAAGTGGAGCGCCTGAAGCAGCTCACCGACACTTTCTTTCCCCCTTCCCCCACCGGTGGAAAAATGTTAACGCGCGCGCCGAGGAGCGCTGCGCCTGAAAAAGAAGAGGCGCGGGACGAGCGCGAGACGAACGCGCGGCGCCAGCGCGAGGGTTAGAGAACAAAAGAAGAGCGCCGGGGCAAGTGGTGTTTGCCTGGTGTCCACCGTTCTTCTGTGTCTATCTCTAGGCGGGCACAGCGTCCCACAACAATATGCTACACTGGGGTTTTCTCCTTATTGTTTGTGCAAGGCTTGCGCCCTGGCTGTTCTACGTTTCCCATCCCGTTCTGGGTTCATGGATGGATGGATGGACTACACTTTAATGTCCAACAGATAAGGTGATCTACCCACTTCCCGACACGCAGGTCAAGGGGCGGGTGCCGCCGCCTCAGAGGCAGGCCGGGAGGTCTTGGGTCCCAGCAGCCTCTTCAGCCAGTTGGACGAGTAGGAACTGGAGCTCAGGGTCCGAGCTGCGCAGAAGGGTCTCCAAGGTGTCTCTACAGCCTATATTGTTCGTCCTGCTGGGAGAATACGGGCATTCCCATATTATGTGGTCGAGGGTCCCTCTCGCCCCACAAAGATTGCACTTGTCACTCCTAGCCTCAGGGAACATGTGGTTCGCCATAACCGGGTGCGGATATGTAAAAGTTTGCAGTCGCCTCCACGCCACTGCTTGTCTGCTGTTTAATTTCGGGTGTGGTGGGGGTACCAGTCTACGATCCAATCTGTAGTGCTGCGTGATCTCCCCATATTTTAGCAAGCGCTCTCCGCTTCCTCGGTCATCAAGTGGCCCTGTAGCGGCTCGGCGGTAGAGATCTCGAGCCAGCTTGTGGGCCGCCTCGTTGCCGGGTACGGCTTCGTGCGCAGGAGTCCAAATTATTTGAATTTTCCTATCCAACTTTTTCTGGCCTAGGATTCTGGCTGCTAAGGGCGAGATCCTGCCCTTGCTAAAATTTTGTACGGCAGTTTTGCTGTCACTGATGACAAACTTCGCTTCCGTTCCGACGCAAGCTAACGCGATCGCAGTTTCCTCGGCTATTTCTATGCTCCGCCCGCGCAAAGTGGCAGCTGTCACGGGACTGCCCCGGCCGCTGACGACCGTTGCTACCGTGAAACTGCCACCACCTCCCGCCGAGTCTACATAGGCCACTTCATGTTCCGAAATTTCGCCGAATCTAATTTTTAATGATTCGGCTCGTTTTTTCCTCCTGTCTTTGTTATATTCCGGGTGCATGTTTTTTGGCAGCGGGGGAATCACCAAATTTTGTCTGACTTCTCTAGCTACCTCCACCTTCACCGTGGGACCCCTATCCTGATTTATTCCAACTTTCGTCAAAATGACTCTTCCTGTCTTCGTGGTGCTAAGTCTCTCAATCTAAGAGGTTCGCACCGCTTCCGCAAGTTCTGGCCGTGTGTTCCGTACCCCTAGAGCCATCACTCTCTCTGTGGATGTGCATATGGGCAGTCCCAGCGCTCTTTTTACGCATTTTCTCATTAGAGACTCATTTTTTTTCTTTTTCCACCGCTTTCAAATCTAGATACGGCGTTGCGTAGCTCACTCGGCTGAAGATGTAGGCCTGTGTCAGTTTCATCAAATTTTTTCCTTTAACCCTCGGCCTCTGTTGGCCACCCGCCTCATTAGGCTCAGGGTCTGCATCGCGTGATTCTCCAGCCTCTTGATGGTCTCGCCATTATGTCCGTGTGACTGGAGAATTAAGCCCAAGATTCTGATTTGCTCGACTATTGGTACCTCGTTACCCGCCACTTTAATTTTGATTTCCGACGGTGCCTTGCACCTTAAGTGCTTCGGATTGTATATAAACAATTCTGACTTCTGCGGCGAGCACGCTAGGCCTCTCTCTGCCGCGTAATCGACTATAATGTCGGTGGCGGCTTGGAGCAGGTTTTCGACGCACGAATCACTGCCCCGGTTGACCCAAAGGGTGATATCATCCGCATATATGCTAAATGTTAATCCTTCGAGCTTTGCCAATTGCTCGGGGAGTTCCCTCATAGCCACGTTGAAGAGCAGGGGGGACAGCACTGATCCCTGGGGCGTACCCTTACTCCCTAGCTCTATTGCGGGGGATTCCAGCGTCTGGAACTTCATTGCAGGCCGTTCTACCCGTCAGAAAGTCCCTGATGTACCGATATGTCCTGGTACCTACATTAATCTTGTTCAGCCCTTCCAGGACCGCCTCATGTTTTACGTTGTCGAAAGCCTTCGTGAGGTCGAGCCCCAAAATTGCTTTCGCATCTTTAGACTTTGAGTCTATTATGTCATGTTTGATTTGGAGCATGACGTCCTGCGTACACATGTTTTTTGGGAAGTGGGTACCGAAATTTTGGAGCGAATTGCAGGAGGTAATGGGGTGCCTTTAGATGGGAGTCCTATTGGGGATATGTGTAGAGAAAAGAGCAGTGCGCGACCTGCTGATGTACGCGAAAGGCTGGTCTTCTGGGCTGTCAGTGTGGCTTTACGGAGTTCTTCATATGTATTATGGGCCCCAAGTTTTAGTAAGCGGAGTCTTGGGGTGCTGGGAGGAAGGCACAGGGCTGGTTTTGTACAACTGCGGAGTCAAGCGTTCACTCGATCACGTTCCTTGCTAGTGAGGGGTAAGTATGGAAGAGCGTATGTGACTCTGCTGGTAATGTATGCTTGTATGAGGCTAAGTGTATTTCGTTCATGAAGGCCTTTTTTCCGAGGTGCCACACGACGGATGAGTCGAGTAGTTTGATGAGCATGAGTATGGGCTGCTTTGATTACATCTCCATGTGCTTCATGGGAGTAGAGAGTCATTCCTAGTACTCTGATTTGAGTTACTACGGGAATCGGTTTGTTCCGAGTGTCAGAGTGATAGGTGGGCTATCAATATGTGTGGGTTTGGGTCGGTAAAGGAAGGGCTGAGATTTAAACGGTGAGCATGTAGGCCTCTCTCTTTCACGTAGTTGTCAATAGTATTAAGGGCTGTTTGGAGGCGAGTCTCTATGGTGGCGTCACTGCCTCGACATGCCCAGACAGTAATGTTATCGCATAAAGGACAAATATATGTCTGGAATCTCAGAAAGTGTTTTGGGAGATAAGGGCAATGTTAGAGTGTCGGTGAAATGTCCGCTCCTTGAGGTGTTCCTCGAGCACCGAGCTTGATGTTTGGAAGAGTATGAGGGCCCAGTGTGAGAGTCGCTTTTCGGTTGCTGAGGAAGGCCCTTATGTAGTTATACATGTGGCTGCCTACTTGTAGCGTTTGTAGATTATTAAGAATGGCACAGCGTGTTACATTATCAAATGCTTTAGTGAGGTCCACTCCGAGAATGGCGCGTGTATAGCGAGTTTTTTTAATCAAGGATATGATGCTTTAGCTGTAGGAAAACATCTTGAGTGGCCAGACCCGGACGGAAACCAAACATGTAGTTGGGCAGAAGCTCTCGTTCCTCCAGAAAGTTGCTTAGTCGTGCATGAACGACATGATCCATTATTTTCCGACACAAGAAGTCAGGGAGATAGGTTGAAGATTGGTTGGGAGAAGCGTTTGCCTGGTTTTAGTATAAATACCACTTTTTCCTCCTTCCACTCGGCCGGCAAAGTTCCTTGTTGCCAGAATTCATTAAAGTAATTGGTTAAGGTGGTTATGGAGGGGGTGTCTAAGTTGCGCAGAGTTGTATTGGTTATACCGTCTAACCCGGGAGCTGAGGAGGTATTTAGGTTCTGAAGTTCTGCCATTACTTCAGCTTCAGTAATAGGCATACTTAAAAGGTCATTCGGGAGCCCGTTATATTCCGGATGGAACATCGGTTGGTAAGGTTTAAAGTATGTATCCTTCAGGTCCTCAAGTAGCTGTAATGGCGGTGTGGGGTAAGTGTGAATTAGTTTTTTGAGGTTATGTCTCTGGGGTGTCATAGATTGAGAGGGGTCTATGAGATGTCGGAAGAGGTTCGATGTTTGAGGCAGGCTCATGTTACCATCAAGACGATTGCATAGAGATTCCCAGTTTTGCCTCGAAAGCGTAGCTGCGTGTGTTTCTATGTCTTTGTTTAGTCGGCCCAGCCTGCGGCGGAGCTGTTCCATCTTTGACATCCAGCGATTCTTTCAAGACTGGCTTTAGCTTCCCAGAGATGTAGGAGGCGAGAATCAACCGTGTCACTGGGGCAGTCAATCGCAAGTTTTCGTGTGACTGCCTGGACATACTTCTGTAATTGTGTAGTCCAAGCAGCGATGTCGGTGATTGGAGCAGCTTTCCTGGTAGATCTGCTTTTTCGAAATGAATCCCACTTGGTGAGAGTGGATCCCCTAGGTAGATGGTGAGGAAGGTGAGTGTTAAGAAGGATTTCAAGGATGTAGTGATCATTGCCTAAGCACTCTTTGATGTTGCACCAAGTAGCTGCTGGGATCGGTATGTGAAGGTAAGATCTGGTGTGGTGTCTTTACACTCACTATTGCCGATACGTGTGGGGTAAGTCGGATCAGTGATGAGAGAGACCCCTGTCTGTTGCGCAGCGAGCCATACTCTGCAGCCTTTTGGAGAATCACTTGAGTATCCCCATGCTGTATGCGATGCGTTAAAATCACCCACAATCAGGAGAGGACACTTGTTGGCAGTTCTTTTGGGCAGCGTTAGGAGACGCTCGAAGTTAGTATGTAGATGTTTTGGGTGACTATATACATTGAGAATGAAAAGGCTCTTGGCCTGTGAATGCTGAGGTACTAATTCCAGGAGGAGATGGTTGAGGTCTGGTATGGCTAACGTATGAGTTATAGTAGGGAGTGAGCGTCTAATTAGAAAGTCAACTTTGGATAGCCTGCCTGATTGAGGAAGTAATGGGACATAACCTGGCATAGTTATAGGACTGATGGGTTCCTGCAGAGCCAGGACGTCAAGGCCGGTTGCGCAATGAAGAAGCTGTAGAAGTACTTTGCGTTTGTGGCCAAAACCCTGGCAGTTTCACTGCCAGACAGTTATCATTGTGTTAGGTTTCGCCATCATGGATTCTAGGCATAAAGGAACCTGCAACAGGAGGATGATGATCCTGTACAGTGGGAATATGGAGTATGCCTTGAGTGGGAATGGGGTGTTCTTGTGCAGCAGGAGTGGGAGGTGTGTTGTGATGCTCCGGAGCTTTTGTCTTTCGACATCAGTACTGGTGACTGTCGACAGTAGTAATACGTTCCTCTAGATTCTCAAAACGGCGCGTTGTTTGTTCTTCTGTGGTGTCGAGGCGCCTGCTGAATTCATTGACTACATGTGTTAGCGTGCCTCCATGCCTTGGAATAAGACAGCTTCTAAGCGTTCTACCAGCTTGGTCTCAAACCGTTCGATTATCTTCCTTTCTAGCCTCTCTGTTATGGTACATTCTAACTTTTCAACTACAATTTGCAGGTCAGCTTCAGTTAAAGGTGAGTTTGGGCCAGCTGTTTTAACCGTACAGTGAGATTTTGGTGAATCTGTTTCTGTTTCCATGGAAGCAGAATCAGAAGAAACAGATGGGCTAAGAGCACTAATGAGCGAAGAGGAGTCCTTGGGTGCGTTAGCTGTGGTGGGCAGTGTGGAGATGGTGGGTTGGGAAGGAGAAGTTAGACCAGAGGTGGCACTTATCTGGGCTTCCAACAGCGCACTCTGTTCGCGTAGTAGGGCGTTTTCCGCGCTGAGATTGTCTTACCGTGGAGGAACTGGAACAAAGTGGGCGGATGGTGGCAAAGGGCACCCGTTGGATGGAGCAGCTACATGGGCCCAGGTTTGTGACTGGAAGTGAGGACCTTGCGGGGGAGGTGTGCGGGCCAGTCCTGTGAACTGAGAGTCAATGGGTTGCACACTTTGTTTTCTTGACCTGGTTTGCGGGATGTAGCAAGTTTACGTGCCTTGCATGAGCCGGTGCCAGTGAGATGTGGGCCTTCACACAAGATGCATTTGGGAATGGAGGGTGATTTTGGACGGGGTAATTTTTTCCGCATCGCGGGCAGAGGTTCGCCTTGGGCAGATGGTAGACGTCACATCTGTGTCCAGGTTGCCTGCAGTTGGTACACGCGTCCGGGCTGCCTCTGTAGGGCGTGCAGCAGTATATTGTGCTCATGTAGTTGACGGAATAAGGGACGTAATCTTCGTCAAATATACTGAGTATAGAGCTAGTCTTCCCCATCCGCCTAGCAGCCAAGATCTTGCAGTTGGGGTTGCCCTGTACGATCCGGTGGTAGACTTCCGCGGGCGTTTCTTGGCAGTAAGCTTGTGAGATGACACCACAGGTGGCTCCAAGAGGGGGGCGGGGGCTGTGTACGCCACACAGGGATGTCGTTTGCCACCAATATTAAGGGAGGTGATCTGAGAGACGCAGAGCAAGTTCTGCTTGCGAGGTGGCCACCGTGAATGTGTGGTTGGTAGGGTGGACCCGGAGGAAGGCGTCTGAGGGAAGCAGAGTCTTCAGCTGCTCCTTTATAGCGTTTCAAAGTTTGATGCCTGGGATCCGATGTGATTGAAGCTCACCGCGTGGGCGCAAAATCACACGAAGTGCTTCTGGAGGAAGAGATGGGAGTTGTTTGTTGCGTTGGGTTGCGACGCACGCTGCTTTTGTTGCGGACGGTGAACGAGTTGTAGCCGCACCGTCCGTCGGTGTGGATGAATTTGTCGACGCGTTCCGAATGCCAGGTTGAGTGTCTCCAGTCACGCTATGAAGCTGTTGCGAGCGGACATGTCGGGCTTCTGCTCTGTTAGCTGCACGGGTCTTGTACGAGTCATGGAGAGCTGTAAGCCATTCCTTAGAATGCGTTTCTTGTTCCGTGACGGGTCGTCCTTCCACGGGGATCTGCATGTTAAGCCGGCTATGCCGGATGGTGCACTGGGAGACGCAGTTGTTAGGCTTAACGCGGCTGCTCACTGACGCTGCACTCAGCCGGTTCACAAATAGCGAAAGTCCGTTTTGGGCTCGTCTTGAGCGGTTTGTAGGAGATCATCGAGCACTTATGTAGCTTGTCAGATAGCTCTAGGCCGCTATGAAACGTTGGTCCAGGGAGCAAAGAAAGCCATTGAGGCTGCGCGATTCCATCCATGTCAAAAGGTCTCTCAGAGCCATGCCACGGAGCTCTACCGAGCGGCCTTGGACACAGCAAACCTGGTGCGGGCCTACTATGGACGATAGAGCAGGCATCAGGCGCAGAGACATTTGGCAATTGCCTTGTAGTCCGTATTTAGAAGGGTTATTGACCTCCAAGCTTTATGGTCACTGCACCTGGAGGTGCCCTTGCACAGTAGCGTGATGAGGCCTTCGTTCATACTAGGAGTTAGTTTCACTCGCTCTAGGGCGTTGTTTGCTAGGTTAGTGAAAGCAGTATTTAGCGACGGCCAAAATGTTATGCAAAAGGCTATCGGAAGTCCGTCCATACCCGGGCTTCTGTTTGGCTTCATCTATTTTAGGGCTGTGTGTAGCTCTTCAGACGACAGCCATGTTCGTCTACGTTAGGTACGTCAGTTGCTGCCTGCAGCTGGAACGATGTCAACAGCATAAAGTTCAATGTAGAAATCTCGTGCTAAACTTAAGACCTGCTCAGGGTCCGTAACAATATGGCAGGTGAGTGGATCTTCTCTCAATACTTTGCATCATGTTTAGAAAACGTTTTATTAGACATATGACATTCACATTAGACATTCACATGAGCGTTACAAATGACCAAAACAGGAATTGCACATAATTAACAACAAAGCACATAATTAACAACAAAGAAGTGTATATAAAATACATTCTAACGAACAAATACATCACACGTCAGTATTTACATACAGAATAAAATTTGGGCAGTTCGTGATTATGATATATACAATTTTGAATGGCAATGTACATGAAGGTATAGACAGTGCAGAAAATTTGCCAAAAAATAAATATAAACATATACAGCGATCGCATGCACAGTATGTATTGAACATGTGGGTTGCAATATGAATAGCTGTGAGTGGACATATATTTTTGCATTATATTGCAAGTACGAAGGTGTGTTAAAAACCACTAAGTAATCATCCATTCGGCATGTGTGGATGCACATTTCTGTTGCGATGTATCCGGGAGTGAGGTGGCATAACTATTTACATTATATTACAGTTACCAAGGTGGGTGAAAAACCACCCGGACAACTCCATCCGACACGAAAACAAAAGGGCAAGACCATTTGTCAAGGAACTCTCGCTCTCCAAGGTAGAAAAGTTCCTCAGCCAGAAAGCTTATGATCTCCTTTCGTTGACGCGCCAGAATAGGGAAAAGCGCACGTCGTCGCCGGCTCGATGCGACAGCCTTACAACGATTGCGCCATAACGCGAAAGCGCCAGCTACACTCAACAAACTGGCATTAACTGCCCTCCAAAAAACACGAGCAAAAAAAACACGAGCTGGGCCATCTGACGATTGGATTCTTGAAGTGGGCAGTTGGGGCTCTGCGCTGTCCGCACAATGCCCCATCGCTGCAGCCGACGTCGTCTAGACAAAACTCCCCAATCCAAAAGCCACACAAAGCGACAGAGATCTGCAATCAGAGTGCAATTGAACCGAATAAAAAATACAATTCCTTTCTTGATACTATAACAAAGCGCGAATAAATAGATGGAGCAGGATGAACACAATTGGTAATTTCAATGACAAGTCTGCGTCTACAAAGAAGACACAAAATAATGGCATTTTCTTGCTTTGTCTGTACAGAACTGCTAACCATCTTCTGATTCAAAAATATAGTAGACCGGAAAAGTTTGAAATATTCCCACACAATACATAAGAGAGCGAATGGCTTCCAACACCTGGTGGGCGGATCTATTTGAATATTCGTCCGCCCCGCCGGGGTGGTGCAGAGGTAAGACGCCCGACTACTGTGCCGGAGTTCCCGGGATCGAATCCCGGCCTTGGCGGCTGCGTTTCGATGAAGGCGAAACGAAGTGGCGTCCGTGTGCTGTGCGATGTCAGCGCACGTTAAAGATCCCCAGGTGGTCGAAATTACTCCGTAGCCCTCCACTACGACCCCCCTTTCTCTCTATCCACTTTCACTCCCACCTTCATCCCTTCCTTTACGGCGCGGTTCAGGTGTCCACAGAGCAAGTGTGACAGATACTGCGTCTTTCCCTTCCTATGAACCAGCCAACCAGCCAACCTCGTCCGCTGCAAGGCTCCAATCGCGAAAGTGCTATGAAGTTGGACCCCGCCGGGTTGGTGCAGTGGTAAGACGCCCGACTACTGTACCGGAATACCCGAGTTCGAACCCGACCTCGGCGACTGCGTTTCGGTGGAGGCGAAACGAAGTGGCGTCCGTGTACTGTGCGATGTCAGCGCACGTTAAAGATGACCAGGTGGTCGAAATTACTCCGCAGCCCTCCACTACGGCTCCCCTTTCTCTCTTTCCACTTTCACTTCCACCTTCCTCCCTTCCCTTACGGCGCGGTTGAGGTGTCCACAGAAAACAAGTGACAGTTACCACGCCTTTCCCTTCCTATAAATCAATCAATCAATCATCGTTTCGAAACTACTCTGGAGCCCTCCACTACTGCTCCTCTTTTTTTTTTCGGCTTTCACTATCACCTTTCTGTTCTTTGGGTGCGGTTCAGGCATCAGCAGGAAAAGTAAGCCCCGCCGAGGTGGTCCAGTAATAAGACACCCGACTACTGTGCCGGAGTACCCGGGTTCGAACCCGACCACGGCGGCTTCGTTTCGATGGAGGCGAACGGAGAGGCGTCCGTGTGCTGTGCGATGTCAGCACACGGTAAAGATCCCCATGTGGTCGAAATTACTCCGTAACCCTCCACTACGGCTCCTCTTTCTCTCTTTCCACTTTCACTCCCACCTTCCTCCCTTCCCGTACGGCGCGGTTGAGGTGTCCACAGAAAACATATGAGACAGTTACCGCGCATTTCCCTTCCTATAAATCAAATCAATAAGAAAAAGTAAGGTAATTATTAGTATCGTTCACTCCAACTTCAAAAACTAGCATGAGCATCTCGTTACTACCATGCGGTGCTATATGTAACACTATACACTAGCCATAAGACAATCTCTGCAACAACGCACAAACGCTATAAAAGCAACAAGTTGCTTGGGAAATGCTACAAACACCCGTAATTTCAAAACCCGATTCCCGATCCAATACTTTCGCTTAGGTAGAAAATACAAGCAAGTATGAAACTTATATTCACTGTAACTGCTCGCAAGAACAGCACAAAGATGCACAAATCCCATGAGAGTTGCTGTGCGCTCAGCTAGTTAGGCGCCAGCACGCAAGCACCCTTTGACGCCTTTAGTCAGTCTACCCTGATCACTCCGAAATCTCCTGTTATAAACGTTGTCACTCACTCATAGTACTAGCAACGAATGTTTGCTTTCTTTTGTTTGCTTCAACATATTACAAACAGGAGCGACCAGTGAAAAAGTTGGACGATAACAAACCTTGGAGCTATGGCATTAAAATATCTCAGAATACATTCCCAGTCTTTATGCAATACTTCATAATGAAAGCTAAGGAAATAAACACTCCAACAAAATTCGCCCAAAAACATGCGTGTGATATGGTAATAGTGAAACCATTTATTCATAGCGAATATATACACGGAAGTGTGCTACTCGTGGAGCCTTAAATGACTCTGGTTTACAAATACTGAGTGGAGTTCCTAGACGGGAACCCATGTATTTTTTGTCGCTGCTAGCGCAGGCCGCGTTAAGGCTTATTACGCCTGTCTGTCCTTGCAGCCGCCTAGGGTCGTCTCCGAGTCCTCCCGGGGAGGGTTAGTGATAGGAGTAAGGTTTGGATTGAATTCGTAGGCCCATACCATGTAGTAAGCATAAGCCACTTGCCCACAGTAGTGGCCCTGCCCAGCGAATTGGGGTCGAAGCATTTAAACACTACTGGTCACAGCATCGCGTTGGTAAAGAATCGCAGTAGCAGCCTCTTGTTCGCTTTTCCCAGTCCTTCGTAGGGATCGGGGCAGGTGCGATGCGAGAAGTGTTATAATGTGGTTGAACCTCTAGGCAGGATTGGAATCAGTGTCGTGAGTCGATTCGACTCCCGAGGTAACTGGCCGGAGAGGGAGCACTCGCGCGGCATCGTCAACTGCATCGTTCCCTGCTACTCTGGTGACTGGGAGCCGAGATGAAATATCGGCACACGGGTTCGTGTCACAACTGCAATTTCTCTCAACGTTCCGAGAAGCCTCTAGCAAGTCGGTGATGATATATTTAGAGTCGACAGCTCAGGTGGCGAGAGCAAGAGCGATCTCTTCAGCATACTACAGATTTGGCCTTGAAGGCAAGGTCATCGATTATGCTGCCGTCGCGAATGACTGCGACCGTATGCCAACCCTCCCCCCTGATGGGGGCCGGTGGCATTCGCATAGAATACTCCTAATGTGCTGCTATAGTGGAGGCTCAAGGCTTCTGTCCACCTCAGGTGCCGCCCATTGTGGTCTCGTGGTACGTCGGCTGGAAAAAGCCGCATTCGCAGGGCTCGTCTCCACAGTTCCGGATCCGGAACCTTTCCTCTGTGAGCAGCTTGTGTTGAATATTTAAACAGGCAAGAAGGCGTTCAAGAAGGGAGGAGAAATATGTGCGTCTGAAACCTTCCCGAAAGTGTTCGCTATCTCTAGGGCCACACGAGAACCGTTAGAAGTAGAGACTGAAAGGTCGATGGCACTTTTTAGGATCTTGTGGAGGATAACCTCGAAAACATTCTCTTCGTGCTTTCGCAAAGGAATGTAAGCAGTGTAATACAGGATTCTACTGGTTACGAAGATATTTGATAGCAACAAGGGGTCCTTACTTCATAACCCCCCGCATTTATTACACATCCGGAGCACCATACGACCAACCTGGTCTCACACCTGAAATCTTCTGTGATGTTGAGTCAGAGCGTTTTTACTGTTGGATGAATAGATCTAGTTCTCTGATCTCTGTATTCATGAATGAAACAGCTAACAAGCGAGTTCGTGATTTTTGTGGTGCATCTTCGCGAGGGGTGAAGATGCACTAACTGCAATTTCAGGGGAACATTGAAGACCACTATGCATTCTGCTGTTGCAGTCAGCTCTCTAGACCCCATGTTGTCTTGCATGGCACAAAGTGTGATGGCGTCGACGTAGCGTATGCGCTGCTCACCTTCAACCTCGGCTAGCTGAGCAAGCAGATGGATCATGGCGATTTTAAAAGCAACGGAGAGGGAGCTGCGCTCTGAGGTGTGCCCCGCGTGCAGGGCATGAATAGTCATGTCCTTTGTTTTGAGCTTAGATGTAGGATTCCCGGTCTGTAAGGAATCGTTTCGTATAACAGAAACCATTAGCTTATGATCTGTCCTCCAGTTTAGCGAAGATGAAGACGGGCATCGCACGGGGACGGCTGAAGGTCACCGTCATGCATATAACACTGCGGGTGCCGTATATTGAATATTGCTAATTCAGAACTGGAGTGAATAGCGCGTAGTTGGACAACGCTATATTAAATTGAAAGCCTTACTAGCACATGGGCTGCCGAAATGTTCTGCTTCTGTTACTTTTCCTTATGTATGCATGTACAGTCGTGAGCAAAAGTAGCATACAACACTCAGCCAGTGTCACAGCTCAGCAAAACTGCATCGAAATACCATCTAGTGAAAGCGTAAGAGACACGACACATGTATGTGGATAAAATGGGGCACCGCTACTATTGTCTCGATATTAGATAGCGGTTCCTAGATAAAGTTAGGGTCCAGTTTTCTCGAGCTCTGCCACCGGCTGAATGTTGTATACCACTTTTGCTCACGACTGTACATAGAATGTATGTTTTCCCATCTGCTGGGATCTCGGTAGAGAGCGGCGATATTGTTAAATAAATAAAAAATCACCACGTTCGCAACGACCACGCCGTTCTGTTTCTGTTTTCTGGAATTGTATTCGCTATTGCACTTAGCCTGGGCTATGGCGTTCCCCTTGTCTAATACGTATTCAGATCCAAAGGTTCCCGCATTTCCCTGATAACTGGTGAAACTTCGCGAAAAATTTGGATTTTTTTTCTTAAGGTCTATGGTTAGATGGATAGTTCCCACCAAAAGTATTGTAGGATTGGGCTTAAGACTGTGGGACCGCGGAAACCTTTCTCTTTTGCTCTCTTACCCGTGCTATCACTGTCTTCATCATCATTATCACTATTAATATCACCAACTATCACCATCGTCATCATCATCGCCAATCTTATCGCCATCACTATCATTAAATATGTCGTGATTGTCACCACCCGTATCATCCCACAACTACCACTTTCACCAATGATCACTAACCAGTTACATCATAATCGCCACTCATCTTCATCACTATAATTACCCCTATCACTAACTGCATCGGAATCACCACTGTCGTCATCATCGCTATCCCTAACTACCGCCATCCCAACTATCACCAGCTGCAGCTATCACTAACTGCACCGTCGTTGTCACTATAATCACTGCTATCACTAACATCACAACTATAATTACCTGCATCTGCACCTATTATCACTAATTATACCAACCACCCTGGTCAAAGCCACTATCCCTATCGCTATCGTCGACTACCTCTGTTACCAAGTGCTATTATCACTGTTATAACTACACTAAGTCTGGTACGATCATATACTGCCAGTAACTCTCGGTAACTATAATTTTCATTGTGTATTTATGATTCTATTTTACTATCACTAACTCTCACTATCATATTGGTCACTGTTATCCAATTTGATATATATCACTGCCACTATACCTACATGACTGACACTAACAATATAATTATTAACAGCTAGCTCATGCGCACACAGCGCGTACACATTCTCGGCTGACGCATTTGACAGCGCTTCCGATCATCCATCCAAGATCCAAAACTATGGACAAATTTGGTTACCTAAACTGCACTAGGCGAAAGCCTTTGCCACTCCACTGTGACCAGTCACTGTCCGCGGTTCCTCTCTGCCTCCCTTGCTTCGTCCCAGGCGAAGCATTGCACCGTGTTTTAGTGCTTCTCTCAGTTTGATCCGAATCTAAATACGAGAGTAAGCAAAATAAGTCAGGTAGAGTCTCCGATCAAGCCCCTCTTTTGGTCAGAATTATTATGACGTTCGAGAGCCACGGTTATGCTGAGAACAAGCGAAAGACTGCGTGTGCAGCAAGCACCGAAAGGAGCAAGAATGCGTTCATGAAGTTGTCACGAACCAGAACAAAATGTAGGTGGAAATCCCGAAGGAAGGAAGGAAGGAAGGAAGGAAGGAAGGAAGGAAGGAAGGAAGGAAGGAAGGAAGGAAGGAAGGAAGGAAGGAAGGAAGGAAGGAAGGAAGGAAGGAAGGAAGGAAGGAAGGAAGGAAGGAAGGAAGGAAGGAAGGAAGGAAGGAAGGAAGGAAGGAAGGAAGGAAGGAAGGAAGGAAGGAAGGAAGGAAGGAAGGAAGGAAGGAAGGAAGGAAGGAAGGAAGGAAGGAAGGAAGGAAGGAAGGAAGGAAGGAAGGAAGGAAGGAAGGAAGGAAGGAAGGAAGGAAGGAAGGAAGGAAGGAAGGAAGGAAGGAAGGAAGGAAGGAAGGAAGGAAGGAAGGAAGGAAGGAAGGAAGGAAGGAAGGAAGGAAGGAAGGAAGGAAGGAAGGAAGGAAGGAAGGAAGGAAGGAAGGAAGGAAGGAAGGAAGGAAGGAAGGAAGGAAGGAAGGAAGGAAGGAAGGAAGGAAGGAAGGAAGGAAGGAAGGAAGGAAGGAAGGAAGGAAGGAAGGAAGGAAGGAAGGAAGGAAGGAAGGAAGGAAGGAAGGAAGGAAGGAAGGAAGGAAGGAAGGAAGGAAGGAAGGAAGGAAGGAAGGAAGGAAGGAAGGAAGGAAGGAAGGAAGGAAGGAAGGAAGGAAGGAAGGAAGGAAGGAAGGAAGGAAGGAAGGAAGGAAGGAAGGAAGGAAGGAAGGAAGGAAGGAAGGAAGGAAGGAAGGAAGGAAGGAAGGAAGGAAGGAAGGAAGGAAGGAAGGAAGGAAGGAAGGAAGGAAGGAAGGAAGGAAGGAAGGAAGGAAGGAAGGAAGGAAGGAAGGAAGGAAGGAAGGAAAACTTTTTTCAGACCTATTATATTTTTTCGGCGGAGTTTGAGGCGTCTTCACAGATATGTCGTTCTTGCATCCCTAGCAGCCTTCTTCGCCGAACTCGTTCACTTGTAACCAATAGTCGCTTGCCACTCCGCTTCAGGGCTCCGCTGGCCACTCCCGCCCATTGAGTTTGCTGTAACAGACCTTGCTGGTCTTCCCAGCGGTCGCTGGACAGCAGTCTCTCGTTGCTCCGCACTCGGATTTCGTATTTTGGTGATCGCGTTTATGTTTTGACAGGCCCATGTGATGTGATATATGTGTGTTTTTTATCGCACCACGGACATATATGCCCGTGAGTAAGGTAGGGTGCATGTTTTTAGAATTAGTAGGTTTTGGTATGCACCTTAGGACTGGGTGATGGGGGATATAGCATTCTTCTGCCTGTACAGTTTTCTAGTATGGCCGAGTATTCTTTGTGTGTTGGCAGAAGTTCCGTGGTCTGTTCGGTTACTCGTAAAATACTGTATGCTCGAGCTATCCTCTACCGAGGATAAAGCGATCAAATGCCGATGAAGCCGGCTAAATAACGCCTCGGAAGCTGAGCCATTTAAAGAGGGTCTTGCGTCGCCGAAGATAAAGTTCTCACTTTACTATAGATGCCATATTCCTCTCAAATATTGAAAAAATACCGTTAAAAAGCACCGCATGGAGGCGTTTACAAATAAGTACTTTTCCGAATCCAGATATCATAAGTCAGTGGTGCCCGGAACAGTTCTCAGATAGGTGCAAACTATGTCAGGATAAGGCGGATCTGGTATATATGATATGGACGTGTCCCGAAATAAAAATATAAATGAACAGACAAAAACGGAAGAGCATTAAGGAGACTCTACTGTTGAGCTCACACCCTGAGACTCAGCTAGGTGTACTCCGACTGGCCGAACACGCCGGCCGAGTCCAAGGGCCCCAGGCCGTCATGTAGACGGATAGGTTGGCGCATGCCCTGTATCTGTTGGAGATTATAGTTTTACTACCACTAGCACCATCCACCGCTGCAACGCGAGACCGATTGGTCCGCCACTGTACCACTGAATCTGACATTACATTACGTCCAGTCCCGCACGATGGATATAGATTCTCTTTTCAGCAAGATTCAGTCACATTGCGACTGCTAATCTGTGAACATTGATGTAGCCGCTTAAACGTTGTCATAACGGTAGCGACATATGTCCTGCATGACGGCTGAGGAACGTTATCCGGTGCGTCGTTTTAGCGGCGGATAAAATTTTCAGTAGTATTCTGCGGCAGCCCTTACCTATATGATTTCACTCTCGCCAAAAGATGAATCGTGAAAAAGCCCGTAAATCCATAAATACGAAACTTAACAGGCCTGTTCACCTCAGTCTACAAAGCAGGAGAGTGGTGCTCGTGATACCCCCGCCATATTCACATCGATACTGCTAAGAGATGGCGCCTTGATTTTCCCTCGCGTTCAACATGAAAACATTGAGGGGTATAAAAAAATTGAGGGGTTCAACGCTACTGAATGGAATGTATTGCGAAAGTTTTAGCTGCGAGCAACCGAGCGTTGTATCGAACACAACTACCGTTCCGTTGAATGCATCAAAGTTCACCGCCGTTCTAGGCAGATTCCACTTTCATGTCCTGCGCATGCGATGCCGACCGACGCTGTCCTGTTCCACTCGGTCAGCTCTCCGCGGCGGTGCGCGTATGCGCAGTGCAGAGATTACACTCCTCTGCGCGCAGGCGCCCGCATCTGCTGGAATGCCGCTATCCTCCTCCTCCTCTCTTTAACGAGCACAACCAGCCTATAAAGGCTTTCTCAATACATTTCTCAAGTTCCCGACGTAGCTGTCAGGATTATTCACAGCTATAGAATAATTCTACATCACTATAGCAGTGGCCGAACACCTTTGGAACGGCGCAGTTAGTTGCTATAGTAACGATACATGAGCTACTAGTAGTGGCCGCTGTCCGGCTCTCCGAAAGGCGCTTCTGCTAGCCTTGAGTAGCTTGCACTACAAAGTACCGCAGCGATTCAACTATTCCTGAACCGAACTTAAGAAGGTCAAGCCATCGGCCGCTGTCACAATGGCTGCTCACGCTTCGATCCTGGATCGCCTCCGTGCTTGGTAAGTTTTTCGTCAACGGGCTCGTCTCCCTCGCAGCGATGGCAGAGGTCGTGGCCGCTACCTGTGTTTTTTGACACGCCCGTGTAACATATGGTAGAGTGTAGGAGTACCCCGCATAGTGGGCATTTATTCTCGTATGTGGTGGGATACATTTTGCTGAGTAGACTCAGGTTGGGGTATGTATTAGTCTGTAGCTGTCTCCAGGCAACCGACTGCTCTCTATTAAGGTCTTCATGGGGAGGTGGGTAGATACTCCTTAAGGCTTTTTCAAGGATGGCAGTTACCTCGGGACTCAAATAGGCTGACGACACTGATTCTAATGCTGCTGTGATATTGTTGCCGAATGTTTGCGTGTTATCCGTCTTCTCTTGCTATAGTCAGGGGATGTTGAAACTAACCCCGGCCCCGACCATACCGACAGCGTACTTTCCGAGCTCCAGAAACTAACTGCCGGCCAAGCTACAGTAATCTGCGATCTACAGGACATTAAAATACAACTGAAGACTACTGAAACAACCTTAAGTGACTTAAACAAACGCATGGACGCTCTGGAATCACACTACGCTTCACTTTCCACTCTCCATTCCGAAATAGACGCCCTGAAAACTCTGAACTCTGAACTTACCTGCAAGATTGACAAGCTGGAAGCACGTATGGACGATGCTGAAAATCGCTCTCGTCGCAACAACCTCATATTTTACAACATACCCGACACTAACCCCGCTGAAACATATGCAGACTCGGAAGAAACAGTCATTCGCCATTGCTCCACCCAACTAGATTTTGCCATCGAACCTAATCTAATCGAGCGTGCTCACCGCCTTGGATGCCACTCCACTGATCGTAAAAGGCCGATTATCGTGAAATTCACCTCATCCAAAACCAAAGAAAACATCCTTTCCTTAGGCACCAAACTAAAAGGCACTGACTACAGTATTGGCGAAGATTTTTCCCTTCCTGTACGTAACGCTCGCAAACATCTTGTAGCCTTTGCCAGATCGGTAACCGACAAGTTCTCCTTGCGCTTCAAAACTTTACACATTGGTCCCAAACGATACACGTTCGATGAATCCTCACAAACCGTAAAAGATGTAAAATAGCAACCACCTCATCACCAATCGACAGGCTGTTCTAAACATGCACAACAAGCACTTTCATTGTCAGCGATCTTTTCTAACATCCGAAGTTTGATTTCAAAGCGCGACATTATTTCCAATATCGTCACATCATCCTCCAGCAACCTACTAATCTTGACAGAAACGTGGCTGAGTAGTGACGTTTCTGATAGTGAAGTCCTTGCCGACTTGCCCAAATTTCGTGTTTTCCGTAAAGATCGTTCAGATAGAAGGGGAGGGGGGGTACTTATTGCAACCGCACAGGAGCTATCATGCACGGCCATTCACCTTTCATCGGATATTGAAATATTATGGGTCTTGTGTCATGCCTCACCAAAGTCAGTTGTGATAGGCGTTTGCTACAGGCCTCCTAGCAGCCCAGACTTTCCTCTAAAACTTAATCACGCATTAAATGAAATTAAAACCAAGCACCCTAACACATGCACTATCCTATTCGGAGATTTTAATTTTCCCAGTATCGACTGGCATAATCTAACCGCTACAGGTAACAGGGATGCTAATGATTTTCTTGACGTTTGCCTTAATTTTAATCTCGTTCAACTAATATCCGAACCAACCCGTGTAACGGATGTCTGCGCTAACATTCTCGACCTAATATTAACGGATAGCCCTGAATACGTTCATTCTATCACCTATCTACCAGGTATCAGCGATCACCAAGTCATACATGCCGGCTTCACGATTAAACCATCTTCACGCGCAACATGTAAGCGAGCAATCCGACTTTACGATAAAGGGAACTATATTGCTATAAATAATGAACTTCGAGCATTTTTACCTGGTTTCCAATTTAACTTTCATCGAAGATCCGTCCACGAAAACTGGTTCATGTTTAAGAAGAAAATTGAAGATTTGGTCGACAGGTTTATTCCCAATATAAATATACGAACTAACCCTCAAGACCCTTGGTTCACAAACACACTCAAACGTCTTGAAAATAAAAAGAAGCGTCTTTTCCGTTCGGCCAAGTCACGCCCTAGTCAAAACGCTTGGAACAAATATTACGCAGCTGAAAAAACGTATGTATTAAACATTCGAGAAGCTAAACGCACGTTTTTCCATACCGATCTGCCCAAAATGTTGACTACTAACCCCCGAAGGTTCTGGCAAGTCATTAACCCCCAGCACACACGCACTATTTCCCTCACCGACGCATCAGGTGCTACTATCTGTGAAACTGAATGCGCCAATATGTTCAACACAGCCTTTTCATCCATATTTACCAATGAAACAGATCCGATATTTCCTTCAAACCCGGTTATTATCCAGGATACCATGCCCTCTCTTACATTTTCTTCAACAGGAATTTTGTCACTAATAGAAAACATTAAACTTTCATCCTCGGCTGGAATTGACAATATCAGTGCCAAAATACTAATTAACACCAAAGATATATGTTCATCCCTGTCGTGCTTGTTATTCACTCAGTCACTCCTCACAGGTCAACTGCCCAAAGAATGGAAACATGGGAAGGTTGTTCCAGTCTACAAATCAGGTAACAAGAACTCACCGCTAAATTACCGTCCCATCTCGCTAACTAGTATCCCTTGCAAAATCATGGAACATGTCATCTATACCCACATTATGGCATTTCTTGATTCCAACGATTTTTTCCATCCTGCTCAGCACGGTTTTCGCCGAGGTTACTCCTGCGAGACCCAACTTTCTACATTCATTCATGACCTGCATGCTAACCTTGATTCTAACCTACAAACTGATGTCATATTTTTAGATTTCGCTAAATCTTTTGATAAAGTACCTCATAAACGCCTACTGATAAAACTTTCCCGATTAAATTTGCACCCCGATATATTGAAGTGGACTGAAGAGTTCTTAACTAATCGTTCTCAGTTTGTCTCCGTTAACAATGTGAACTCTAACTCACTCTTAGTAACGTCAGGCGTCCCCCAGGGGTCTGTGCTTGGCCCGCTACTCTTTCTAATATACATTAATGATCTACCCTCAAACGTAACATCTAACATACGTATGTTTGCTGACGACTGTGTACTGTATCGTGCTATTCTCACCACCGCTGACCAATCTTCTCTTCAAAACGATCTTAATGCTGTTCAAGACTGGTGTAACGAGTGGCTAATGGAACTTAACCCACGTAAGTGTAATCTTTTGTCTATTAACCGTCGCCGTAACCCTCTTGTTTTTCCTTACGTAATCTCTGAAGTTCCCGTACAGCTTGTTCCATCATATAAGTATTTAGGCATAACAATTTGTAGCGATCTTTCTTGGAGTATGCATGTTACTAACATAATATCGTCAGCTAACAGGACGTTAGGTTTCTTAAAGCGCCATCTTCATCATGCTCCCGAACACGTAAAGTTATTAGCCTACAAATCATTCGTCAGGTCCAAACTAGAATTTGCATCGCCCATTTGGAATCCTCATCAAGCTTACCTCATTAGTGCCCTCGAATCTGTTCAAAATCGCGCCGCTCGCTTTATTCATTCATCGTATTCTTATGAAATCAGCGTTTCCTCCTTAAAAACAGCATCCGGATTAGCCCCCTTATCGCTCCGTCGTCGCATTGCCAGCCTATCTTTATTTCACAAACTTTTCCACAGTCTATGCGCATCGCACCTTATATTCTTCCCCCCACACGCATATCTCATCGCACCAGCCATCAGCTACAAGTTGCCCGTCCACGTTCACGTACCGTCACGTTTTCAAATTCCTTTTTTCCTCGAACAGCTGCAGACTGGAACGGCCTTCCGGACAACATTGCTCTCATCACTTGCACACCACAGTTCATCGATAGTGTCAAAACTTTCCTGTTATTGTGATTATGCATTTTTGCTCTTGCCACCCCTTATGTAACACCCCTTTTTAGGGGCCTTTAAGGTAATAAAATGAAATGAAATGAAAAAATACGGCCTACATATTCAACTTCATTGTAACATTTTATCAAAACCGGCATCGAACCTGCCTCAATTCCTACAAAGGGCTAGGAAAAGCGAACGAGATGCTGCTAGTGCGCCTCTTCACCATCGCGATGGTGTGCCCTGGAGTGCATAAACTATTCAACCCCAATTTTCGAGGCAGTGCCAGTACTGTGGGTCGGTTGCTGATGCCAACCACATAGTATGGGCCCGCGGATTCACCCTATCCCTTACCGGCATCCCTAACCGTTTCGGAAGGCCTGGAAGGCGACCCTGCTCGGTTGCAGCTACCTGCAGGTCTAACTGCGCTGGTTTCGGATAGAATAAATTGCGTCCCTGCCTATAACCTCCACTCAGTATTTGCCCGGCAGGGCTATTTAAGACGCGAAGCACACCTTCCTGTATATAAGAAGAAAAAGAAAATGCTCTGTAGCTGAGCCACCTCCGCTTACTCGTGCGGATAGAAAAAATAGAGAAGAAAGAAAGAAAAAGAAGTGGGAGAGAAAGGCGTGCGTCGCAACCACGGTGGTCGCAACAGACCTTGTCCACCACCGAAGCGGTGGCGGGTGCAATGATGGCCTGTTACAGATACAAATCAGGTGCAGGCTAGCCCTCGCCGCAATTAAGCGACTGTGACCTACCAGACCGAGTCACACTCATCCCTTACCACCAGGGAACGGCATCTCTGGCGACGATTGCAAACAAAGACCCTCCCCACTCCCCTCTATTATCTCACAATCAATCCCGCCAACCTGCCCCCACTGCCAAGCCCCTAAAGCAACACTGACCCATATCCTACTAACCTGCCAGGCGTCTCCTCCTCCCCGGCGGATCGGTGCCACTCCCACATGGGAAGACTGGGAGACCACACTACGCTCCAAGGACCCGGCGAAGCAAAAGGTCGCAGTCTGCCGGGCTGCCGACGTACGTTATGGGCAGATTGAACCTGAACGTTTCAGTGCTGTGAGGTCGTGCGGGGACCCAGGGGGCCCCGAAAAGCCTTGCGAAAATAAATGTTTTGTTCTCCTCCTCCCAGCCGCGTAGGACCAGGACCAGCCACCCCCCCCCCCTCCCCGCTCCACCCTCCGCTGGCTGTGTTCGACATGGGGTATGCGATGTACCGTCACGGCAGGTCATGATGTCACCAAGCGATTCACGCATACACGAAGCTGACCCGCCAGGCATTGGATCCTGGTGCTTCCTCTAACGCCGCACCACACAGCAGGGTACAGGTCTCCCCTAATGGGGCGGGCACAGGTAGGTTACCGCCGCGTGCGGCGGTGGCTCGCCTGTCCGAATTTTTATCTGTTGTAGGCCGTCAATGCACCCGCCACCGCTTCGGTGGTGGATGACGGCTATTGTTGCAGCGCGCGTCTTTCTCTCCGACTACCTTTTCTTTCTTCTCTATTTTCTCTTCTGTCTGCACGAGGCAGCGGAGGCGGCCCCGCCGGGGTGGTGCAGAGGTAAGACGCCCGACTACTGTGCCGGAGTACCCGGGTTCGAAACCGACCTCGGCGGCTGCGTTTCGATGGAGGCGAAACGAAGAGGCGTCCGTGTGCTGTGCGATGTCAGCGCACGTTAAAGATCCCCAGGTGGTCGAAATTACTCCGTAGCCCTGCACTACGGCTCCTCTTTCTCTCTTTCCACTTTCACTCCCCCTTCCGCCCTCCCCTTACGGCGCGGTTGAGGTGTCCACAGAAAACAAGTGAGACAGTTACCGCGCCTTTCCCTTACTATAAATTAATCAATCAATCAATCAGGCAGCGGAGCGGCTCAGCCACAGAGCCAGTAGCAGGCCCGTGCATTTTTCTTTTCCTTTTTTTCTACAGCCACAACAACAACAACCACACAGCAAACAGAAGCAGACCCAGATGTCCAGGAAGCGCTAGTACGGCAGGCATCAGCGCCGTTTGATATTGATTTGCAGGATAGAAAAAACACAGTATCGGTCCCAATTATCCGTGTATATGTGTACCAAGCCCTAAAAGAAGGGGGTAAAGTGCAAGTGAAAGTAGAGGGAGATGTATTGTAGTCACGGTGTAAGAATACTATAGGTGCTGACACTGTCCTCCCGCCGCCCACTCGCGGCCAGAGTATGTTTGGGTAGTTCGGGCGTATCCCCATGGCAACCGGTAGCTAACTTAGAGGGCGCAGCCAAATTCGGGCCCACGTTGGGCGGCTCAATCATCTTTTCTAGCGTTCCTGCCATATTCAATCCCACACTTGAACACGCGCGAAGGAACACCACGTGACAGGAGCGATGGTGTACTGTCCAAACGTACACTTCTCGGAGAAAGTGTGATACATACTGCGCCTTTCCTCTCCTGTAAGCCAAATATAATTATATGTAGCACTGCAACGAACGCCGATAAGACGTTTGGGCAGCGAAATCTCAAGGCGCCAGCACCATTCACCTAGACTAAAGTGAGCTAGCTAGCTCCCTTCAGCGGTGGCGCGCACCTTAGTTCGGTTGTTGTGGCTGTAGGAAGGAGCCACCTCCGCTGCCTGATTGATTGATTTATAGAAAGCTAAAGGCGCGGTAACTGTCTCACGTGTTTTGAGTAGACACCTCGACTGCGCCGTAGGGAAGGGAGGAAGGTGGAAGTGAAAGTGAGAAGAGAGAGAGGAGCCGTAGTACAGAGCTACGGAGTAATTTAAACTACCTGGGGATCTTTAACGTGCGCTGCCCCGCCGGGGTGGTGCAGTGGTAAGACGACCGACTACTGTGCCGGAGTACCCGGGTTCGAACCCGACCTCGGCGTCTGCGTTTCAATGGAGGCGAAACGAAGCGGCGTCCGTGTGCTGTGCGATGTCAGCGCACGTTAAAGATCCCCAGGTGGTCGCAATTATTCCGAAGCCATCCACCACGGCTCCTCTTTCTCTCTTTCCACTTACACTCCCACCTTCCCCCCCATTCCCTTACGGCGCGATTGAGGTGTCCACAAAAAACAAGTGAGACAGTTACCGCCCCTTTCCCTTCCTATAAATCAATCAATCGCACAGCACACAGACACCTCTTCGTTTCGCCTCCATCGCCTCCACTACGGCTCCTCTTTCTCTCTTTTCACTTTCACTTCCACCTTCCTCCCTTCCCTTACGGCGCGGTTGAAGTGTCCACAGCAAAACAAGTGAGACAGTTACCGTGCCTTTCCCTTCCTATAAATTAATAAAAAAAGATCCCCAGGTGGTCGAAATTACGCCGTAGCCCTCCACTACGGTTCCTCTTTCTCTCTTTCCACTTTCACTCCCACCTTCCTCCCTTCCCTTACGGCGCGGTTGAGATGTCCACAGATGACGAGTGAGACAGTTACCGCTCCTCTCCCTTCCTAGAAATCAATAACTTCCACCCAAACGTTGCCATAGCGCCTTTCCGTTACTATAAGCCAATCTACACTACACTAAACCAGAATGCTGGCAAAGCAAGCAAACAATAAAAAAATCTTGGCAGCCAACATAAGAATGTCAAGTAAGGAATGTTATTGCTTGAGATCACACTGTACTGTGCGGAAAAGCTGGAGTCACAATATTGATGCGAAATCACGTTGTGTTTTGATATCTACCTCTTAAATCCTGGAGGCCAGCATAATAATGGCAAGTAAGGAGTGGTATTGCTTGAGATCACCCTGTACTGTGCGAAAAAGCTGGAGTCACAATATTGATGTGAAGTCACTTTGTGTTTTGATATCTACCTCTTGAAAGGACAGGCACTCCGCCTTGAGAGCGAGCTGACGCGGTTCACCTCGGCTCCGTGTTTTTCGAATTGTGTATGCGGATTTTATATGGCCTAATCCCACTCGAAACGGTCAGTAAAGGTGTTCGGCACCTGTTTGCAACAATTTTGTTTTCGGCTCGCTGTTCGATTCGAAGCTTTCAAAGACTAGGCATTTCTGACGGCTAAGCTTAACCGACGCTCTCAGGGCCCACCACGACCACGGCTGCTCCCGGGCCACAGCCGGGAGGCGCTGCCGCCACAGCGCATCCGGAAGATGTGACCTTCAAATTTTTACGCCCGGCAACCTTCACTCCGGGCCAACCATCGACTACGACCCCACAGTCAAGCCAAATTACAAGGCGTTACGATTATCCGCTCTTACCGGCAGGGCACGAGCAGATGGACGCTGCGCCGTACTTCGCATCCAGCCGAACCCTCACTCCGATACCACAAACGCCACAGGTTACACCGACTACAACCCCACGGTCAAGCCAAGTTACAAGAATTTGTGATTACCCGCTCATACCGGCGGGGCATGAGCAGATGGACGCAGCGCCGTACTTCGCATCCAGCCGAACGCCGACTCCGACACCACAAACGCCACAAGTTACACGGACTACCACCCCACAGTCAAGCCAAGTTACAAGTTGTGATTACCCGCTCATACCGGCGGGGCATGAGCAGATGGACGCGGCGCCGTACTTCGCATCCAGCCGAACGCTGACTCCGAGACCACAAACGCCACAGGTTACACGGACTACAACCCCACAGTCAAGCCAAGTTACAAGAAGTTGTGATTACCCGCTCTTACCGGCGCGGCATGACCAGATGGACGCGGCGCCGTACTTCGCATCCAGCCGAACGCTGACTCCGACGCCACAAACGCCACAAGCTACAGGGAGCTTTGATTACCCGCTATTGCCGACGGTGCACGAGGAAATGGATGCCGCAGCTCTTACTGTCTCTGCAAGCCCTCCTGCTCAGGTTAAGACAGCACAGGATGCAGCATGACTTAACGTATCGCAAGCGTCAAGTGTCCCCGCAACGCCTGCACACAGAACGAGTGAGTCGCCCTCATTTAACTGCTCTAATCAGGCCACTTAACAAAAAGCATGTCACAAACATCCCGAAACAGGCTATTACCAACGCAATAGAGCAAAGTGCTCCGTCTCAGTCTTTATCAGATATGGCCATTCTCCGCTTTGATTCTGCTGCTAACTGCATCCGCATAACTGTCAGGGACGCTGAGCATTTCAAGAAGCTGTGTACATTGGCCCGTTTAGTCGCGCGAACGCGGGATTCTGTCCAAGCGTTCGATGTAAACACGTCCCCACTGAAGCAGCCTGCGGTTGGCAGCACACGAGGTGTGATCAGAATTAGAGAAGACCTCACGATTCTTCCACCGTGCGATGGACTATATCATGGCACATCTGCGCTGCGAGACAGCTCAAATCACAGACATACGCATGCTCGACAAGACAAATTTGCTACTTCTGACCTTCGCATCAGACACATTACCTTCTCGGCTAGTATTCGACTACGAAATTACACGAGTCCGTGAATACCAGCCGCGGCCAGTCGCATGTTATACCTGTCACCGCATCGGCCGTGTAGCCAAATACCGCTTGTTTCCCGCCGTTTGTCGGGATTGCGGTAAGAACCCGCACCTTGAGGACCCCGGCTGCAAGCAGTTTCCTCATTGCGTAGCCTGCGGCGCTTCCACTCATATCGCCCTGAGTGGCCAGTGCCCGGCTCGAGCTTATGCAAAGCCTGTGGACAAATCGGCACCTAAGGAGTCGGATGATCCGAATACGCATCAGGTGACATCCTCACATACTATCTCCAAACATGTATCATACGCTGAAACGATCTCTTCTCCATGTTTAGCCGAGGTCATTGAGAGCCTCAGAGCGGAAATATCTGAACTACGCCGCGAAAAGCAGCGTCTCCGGGAGATGGTAACCAAGGACAAGATAACAGTGAACGCCCGAACTCGTTCCCAGACTCCGCAACGCAGCCACTCACAGAAGGGCCGCGAAAGCCAATCGCCTACCCGCCGGCCGCAACCGGTCACAGCGTCTGATTCCGCCTACACCCACATGCTGGGGCTAATCCGACAGGAACGCGCCCAAGAGACACAGAAGCTGGAAGAAACTCTGCGAAATGAAGTTAATGCAACTCTTAGTGCTGCCCTCACTTCCATGCAAAGCCATCTGCAGACTATGTTTCAGGAGTTCTAACGTACCACGTTCACAGACGATAGTAAGCGCCTTAAATCTGTGCCCCTTTCATGAGTACTATGGCTCATGGGATTCAATGGAACTGCAGAAGCTTCAATCAGAACTGTCCTACCCTTCGTACATTTGTGCCTCAGCGCCATCTTCTTTTCATACTCCTTCAAAAAACGCGCGGTCCTTGTAAAAATCCTGGTCACTGCACTTACCAGACACGTACTATCCAACATAAAAACGGCCCCTCAGAGAGACAGGCGGCCGTCCTAACCCGAAACGATTGTCCTTCCACTTAGCTCTCGCTTCAGTCCCTTTGCTCTCCCACTCGTGAGATTGTTGCAGTAAAAATCACCCCCCCCCCTGGCCAAAAACCTTTCGTCGTGGTATCGGCCTATTTCCGGCCAGGTAACGTCATGGCAGAACCCTGTACCTGGCTCCCTGACCCTGAAAACGCAGCACACCCTTATCCTATTCTTATCGGCGGAGATTTCAACACACATCACGCAGCCTGGAGCTAATCTCAGCCTAATCAACGTGGTAAACACCTATATGACGCCCTTGATCAAACTCTTCTTACCCTGTGCAACGAACCAAACGCGCCGACCCGTATCGGTCTCCATTCCTCTCAAGCGGACACTACACTGGACCTTACATTCTCATCTCCGCGTCTTCTTCGGCGCTGGGAAGTCCTTTCTAATTCTTGGGGTAGTGATCACTTGCCCATCTTGCTCATTCTCAATCGTAAATGCCTTCTCGTTCGGACAACACGTTCGTTTTTCAACTGGGACAAGTTTCGTGCTAATACTACGACCCCCTTCTCGGATATTGACTCCTTTCTGTCTGTACTCCGAGATGCCCGCACTCAAGCTCTCGAATATATCCCCTGTGACGATTCCACAGTTGGCATGGATGCTCAGCTGGCTAACCTTTGGCGTCCCGCAGATCGCCTCACGAAACGTTTTTGGACACGCAGAAAACGTCACAAAGATCTCGTGCTTCTTCGACGATAATTCAAGCTTATCCGGGAATACCAGCTTCACCTGCAAAGTGAGGCTTGCCACTCTACATGCGACCGTCTTGGACAAGTACCGGGCCTATCACAACTTTGTTGTGGCCTAAATGGCAAGGCACGCGGGGCCCCACCTCTCGCCGATCTCCTTCTCAATGGCAACCCAGCTGATGTTGAAGATGAAGTTATACGCACCTTTTTCCCACACGCCAGCCTAACGCCTCCACCAGAAGTTTCCATTTTTCCAGTCAGAAACCCTGATCCAAACCTGGATCGCCCATTCTCAAAGGGAGAACTGCAAGCAGCCCTCGGAAGAGACCGAGCTCGCACCACACCCGGGCATGACCGAGTCAGTTGGCAGGAGCTTCGCAATCTCAACTCGGCAGCCCAGGATGTCCTTTTCTACATCATTAATTCTTACTGGGAGACCGGAACGGTACCGGATAATCTCAAGCTTTATCTTATTCTTCCGATCCCTAAACCTGGCAAAAACCCTCGACTTCCTAGTAATTTACGTCCAATCGCCCTGACTTCACATCTCTGTAAACTCATCGAGCGCCTGCTGCATACCCGAATTAGACACTACATTGAATACATCAGTCCTGTATTTCATGCCGCTCAAGCCGGCTTCCGCCCTAACCTCGGAACGCATCACTGCCTTTGGCTTTTGCGAAGAGTTTTGAATAGAGCTCATCGTAAAGCGCTACCTGACTATCTCTTGGCTGTCCATATACACAAAGCCTTTGACAATGTTCGCCTTGAGGTTATCCTGGCGGAACTCGCCAAACGTTTTCCTAGCACTCGTGCCCAAATCTGGATCCGCAATTTTTTGACATCTAGACCCATTCAGCTACATGGCAAAGCTCCGGGATGGGTGCCGAAAACCTATTACATGAATAGGGGTGTACCTCAGGGCTCCATTCTCGGACCCATATTGTTCAACTTGGCCATGACACGCGTCGCCGAGAATCTGGAAATCAGCACAAGCGCAATATTCGCTATATATGCCGATGGTATTACCTTCTGGACGGAGGCAGCGGATTACGTAGACAAATATACTATGCAGACTTAACTTCAGGCTGCGCCCTTTTTTGTCTTCAAGATACACTAACCATAATTGGCCTCGAACACCACCACATAAAACAGAATTGATTAGTGTCGACAGACCAACCCTAGTATGCATATCCATCTTCACATCGGAGGAAACACCATCACCTCCTCAAATGGGGCAAATCCGCATTCTTGGCCTGCCCATCTCAAGCTGCAACAGTCCCCAGAAATGGGTTCATCAGCTACAACGCCATTGGCCAACACTGCTACACACTATTCGTCGCCTGTCCAACCCGCACGGTGTTGCGCGGCAACATGCCTGCCGTGCGATGGCCCGAGCAGCGGTGGTCGGAAAAATCCTCTATGGCACACCCGTCCTCCAACTGTCGAAGACTGACTTTGCTAAGGTCGAACGCCTTCATCGCGCAACACTACGCACTATTACCGGTCTACTTAAGCCCACTCCTATAGCCGAACTTGAGCGTTGGGCCGCTCTTCCACCGCTCACTACCATCGTTACCGAGTCACAGACGCGTCATCAAATACGTCTAGAGAAAACTGTCCAAGGGCGTCGCCTGCTGGCCTGGGATGAACAGCGTAACGACATAACACCAGCCCTATATGCATCTCTTCCCCCTCGGGAGACGCCAGTAATCACACGCCTCAATCGCCGACCTATAAACCGCGATTTTGTCATTCCCCGAGAGCTCCTCGCTGCCCATCACCGACAAGAGCGGATCCCTGATACGACTGACATATACATCGACGCATCGATTACAAACGAATTTGCATCTATGGGCTGGGTATATGCTGACAACCCTTCCCTTTCAGGCGCTTACGCCTGCCACCTACCTCAAGGTACCCCTCTTCATGCTGAACTCCTCGCGATTTGGGGAGCCTTGTCAGGAGTGCCTTGCACCGGAACTGGTTCAATACGTATTCTCACTGATTCCTATGAAGCTTACAAGGAAATCGCTACTCCGGGTTCACCGGATGCAACAGCTACGGCCATACACTGCCTCCTTAACGCCACCAACTCGCGACCAGAACTGTCACTATTCACTGGACCCCAGGTCACTCGGACGAATCAGGGGGCAATGCGGCGGCACACGCCGCGGCTGCCTTGGCAGGTGGGATGTCCACATTTACTTCCCCACCCCCCTTGACTAATTCTTACTCGACCTTGGGCGGGCAACTCACCCCTTCTCTTGCCCTTATGCACTATACACGGACCAGTCTTCGTAGCCTCAGTCAGCATCGCGTGCGGGTGGCCACACCAGACCCACCTTTTACGAGAAAAACCCATCTCATCCGAAGTCAAGAAGTCTTTTTGAATAAGCGCATTGCCCATGCGGCTTACATTCTACGTATTATGGCCCGCTAGCGTCAGTATAAAGAGAAAATGATTACGTGCCCCCACTGTATGACTCTAATTCGCGGCGACATATCTCATCTACTCTGGGATTGCCCTGCTTTTTCTACTGGACGCTCCGAGATGAAACCATACAGCCTAAACTACCGTTCCCTTCTAGAAACTGATGCTAACACACAGATAATATTTGCCAAGTATGGCTCGCTTAGTGGCCTGATTAGAGAAATGTTATTTGAGTGACGACCTAAACAATGAAGATTCTGTCTACTCCCCTTTATTTCCATACATGGCCACGAGCCTTCCCATTCAATAAAGGACATTCAATCAATCAATACCTCTTGAAACTTCCTGCTGACGCCACTCAGGAGCCAAAAAAAAATATTTCGCCTTAAAAATTTCGTGACAGGAATTGACAACCATACTTGAATATAGAAGCATCTTTTGTGGAAGTTCGTCGTGCCATAGGTCTCGTTTCGTACCTTACCATGTCACTATTCAATACCCTACTCAACCGTCCCTCACTGTGCCTTTTGGAGTAACTCGCTTCAGTTCTCCGTCCTCACTGCTCCACTGCTCCTCGCCAGTCTAGGCGGCGACAGGTTGGACAGGTAACATGATGACCCAACAGAACTACAGCTTAGAGAAGAAATGCTGTGTTTAAAAGAATTTTATTGTTTCGAAATGATCTGCAGCACAACGAAGGCACTAATTTCTTCGGGCACGCGGACTAGACAGATAGTTTCAAAGACGAAAAAAATATATATGTAACAGATACTGTCATTCAGGTATGTATACTACACTTTCCTCATATGGTTAGTACATCGTATGCTTGCACGGTTTCGCCTCGTTGGCATTACCGTGCTGTGTTAATTCTAGGCTAAGAAAAGGTGTACAAATACTTGCCACCCCTATTTGTATGGAGGGATTGGCATGATCACGCTCCCATTATTGACAAGACAGAGCCTCGCGGACCACATAGGAGAAACGCTCCTCTTCAAGTGCGACTAGTTCCTCGTTCAAGTGTTTAGTTATTGTTCTTAAATGGTTCAGTAGAAGAACCACGGGTTTCTGCGGGCTTCCCTGCAAGGAAGCCAACCCTCTGTTGTTGTGGTTGTTGTGAATGTAGGAAGAAGGAAAAGAAAATGCACGGGCCTGCTACTGGCTCTGTAGCTGAGCCATTTCCGCTGCCTCGTGCGGACAGAAGAGATGATAGAGAAGAAAGAAAAAGGAGAGGGAAAGAAAGACGCGCGCCGCAACCGCCGTCGTCCACTACCTAAGCGGTGGCGGGTGCAATGACGGCCTACAACAGATAAAAATTCGGTGCCTGGCTAACCAACGCCGCAAGCGCGTTGACCTACCGTCCTAGCCGCGTAGGGCCAGGAACTGCCTCCCTTCACCCGCCTGCTTACATAAGATATATTTGCTCTAATGCACACTACCAATTCAGCAAATATCTCTGTGGCGACTGTGCCACCCCATTCGGACCTGAACAATGCTCGTACATTGGCGCCACATAGTGTGTGCTACAGGGCACAGTTGAAATACATGATTTGGAGTTCCCGCTTCAGAGCTAAAGTGGAATTTTACTACCACCTTCCTTGATTCCCTTACGGCACGATTCAGGTGCCCATATAAACAAAAGTGTCAAATACTGAGCCTTTCATTCCTGTGAACCAATTATGAAAGGCAGGCTTCAGAGCTCAAGTGGATGACGTGACCACACATGGTACACACTGCAAAGATAATTCAAGATAAATGCGAGCGCTCACACCAAACTGCAGAGCAACATGTGCAGTAACCGAGAATTCACACACTCACAGAGAAAAGAATCATATTTGATGTAGCTTGCGTATATACACCTAGTTCACCACTGTGAAAAAAAAACCTTCGCTTTTAAAAAAATGTCTCGAATGGCATGGTTTCAGCATTAAGCTCTCTGGCGCTCATTCTCTGTAATTGTACATGCATGTCTTGCTCGAATTCTTTCCCTCAATCTATAGAAAAGCTGAAACAGAATTTCGCATTAGGAAGCACCGTAATTGGCGGAAATTGTTTTTTTTTTTTTTCATTGCACTACCCAGTCGAAAAAACTACCGAACTGTGCCAAAAATACGACAAAATATTCTGTAGTTTTGTCGTAAACGTCAGATTTTCCTGTAGTTCTCTAGAAATTTTCTGTAGTTCTGTAGTTTTTCTGTAGTATGTTTCTGTTGTCTGTAGCTCTCTAGTACTTGTCTGTTGTAACTACAGAAATTTCTGATGTTACTGCAGAATGTTCTGTTGTCACAACAGGTTTCCCGCCAAAAACCGCACAGAAATTCTGTTGTAACATCAGAAAATTTTCTGTAGTTTTTTCCCACTGGGCATTAAGTAATCTGCGTGTTTGCCCAATATGTTTCTTTTTTGATCCTCTTCTTTCATGCAATTAATTTGCTGCCAACAATGCTTTGCTTAAAATTATATTTAAAACTCATTTGAATAAAGCTTCTGTTCGCTCTTGCAGCCCAATTCATACAAGCAGCTCTAAAGAAGAAAATAGCAAAGCTTGAAACTGAACTACGGGCAACGCCACGGAAGCTTCTACTGGCCCAGAAGCAGTGGTTGCAGGCATTAACTGCGAATAAGCACCTTGTCGCAGTCCTGAAGAAGTATTTAAACGAGGATCAAGTTAAATCCCTGAAGATGGCAACTATGAAGGGAACTCGATGGACCAAAAGAGATCATTATAAAGGCTCTGAAAGTGAGACTTTCCTGTGAAGCACGTGGCTATGAAACGGTCAGGGAGCTTGGACAACCTCTGCCGACAGAACGAATCCTACACCGTCACTTGGAAGGGTACAGGTTTGCACCAGGTTTGCTGCAGGAGACCATGGAGTCTCTCACACTAGTGGTAAGTACATAGGTAGATGCCCATGAGCATTCACCTTATGGGGGTGTTCATTCTCGTAAGAAGAGAGAATGCGCCACGGGGGGACTAGACGCTACGGTCGCCTTCTAGCCCCGACGTGCCAGCCCTAGCAGACAGAGCTGTGACCCCCAACCCGCGGTGCGAGAAATCGCCACTGCGGCGGGTTCGGGCCAGAGGGGAGAAACACCGAGTTGCGTACTCGAACAAGAGTTTATTGCACTGCTCGAGTACACGGCAAGAGAATAGCAATTAAGAACAGCCACCGTGTAGCGAGCGAACGCCGCGTACGGGGGTGAAATAAAAACCACCTAATGGGGAAGCGCGCCAAGGAGGTGAGAGGAAGAGTCTTCTCACCTGACACAGCTTCTCGCTCACATCCCGTTGCGGTAAGTGCCTACGGTCAATGGGCGATTCTCGGTGACGGCGGTGGTCTCCTCGGCGGAAATCATGAACCGCGCGCGTGCGCGCCCATTCGCCGAAGAACCCCAGCGAGTTGCTACAGTCGTGCTCCTCGACACGGAACGGGAGAGGAGGTCTCCCGGTTACGCCGGCAGGAAAGAGGGAAGCCCGCGGCAGCGTCGCCGCAGTCCCGGGAGCCGGCGGGGAGTGGCCAGCGTGCCCTCTCCTCCGCCAACCTCTCTGCCAGCGCGCGTAATCACGCGTGTTAATTACGCGCGGGCGTTATAATGGAGGAAGGGGATTGTGAATCCCCACATCCCCCCCTCCTTAAAACCGCCGTACGGCTAAAAGTAGTCACGTTCACCGAGGGATATATCGAGGGGGCCGGCTAAACGCCGTTTAACTTTTAAACACAAAGAAAACCGTTTGAACCCAAAGAAAAGTGCCAATATATAAAAAGTTGCAGACAGCTCACAGCCACGGGTATCGGAGGGGGAGGCAAGGCCGACGACCACAGGAGACGACCTTGGAGCTGGGGGCACACGTGCGGCGGCCGCAGGTCCCGCTTCTTCACCCTCACTCGGCCAGGCTTGGAAGTGTCGATGGCTGCAGGCCTGCTACTGCATTCATCGTCGGCCAGCCAGGGCAGCCTACCGGGGAACGGTTAGGAACTGCGTCTTCGCGCTGCGTAGCATGCTGCAGGCCCCCATCAGCGGGTCGTGCGCTCGCTCCCGGTCGGCCTCTTTCCCCCCCCTCGTTGACGCCGCCGATGGCGAGGGCAGCGGGGCGCCAAGCTGCTCCCGCTGGTGAAGCCACGGCCGCGAGCACCGAACGGCGCCGAGGCGGGCTCTTTGCTGCAGCTTTCGTCGTGCTGGACGCAGGGGCCTGTTCCACGATATCCGGCTGGCTCGCTCCGTAGCCGACCGGAAACCGTTTGTCTTGGCCCGGTTGACGGTGACAGCAGGCTCTGGCTACGGGAACGCCACTCCTTGGACGGCCTGCTCCTCGATGCTGCAACGGTCGTCGTGGCCTCCACCGACTCCCCTCCTGGCTGGCTGAAAGACTAGAGAGTTTTAGAATAGGGGGCCCCAAGCTTTGGGGCCCCCAAGGAGCTTGGGGCGTCGAAATGCGCATGCGCAGAACGTAAGGCGCGCTTGGGGTTTTGGGTTAACGCTAGGGGCGGCCCCTATTTTTCGGAAATAGCGTTCGCCCCAAGCCGCCGTTGGGTCGCTTGGGTTACGGCAACATGGCGGCGACCGGCCAAGCGGCGGCCGCTCGCCTCGGCACACATTCGTCGTCACCGCTCTATGGTGTCACGCGTTCATGGCAAACGAAAGGCCAACGAAGCTTATGCTGTCTCATGATGCCCGCACCACCAAATTTTAGCAATAAAACGCCCTATATTTTCTGATTGCTTCCGGATTTACCGAGCTGCTAGGCCTAGCGAGTTCGCCTCGTTCGGTTGCCATGGGGATCAGACGGCGGAAAGCGCGGAAGGTTCAAATGAGTTTTCCCGGCCTCGGCCTGGATTGACAATTGGCCGATTTCGTCTTGTATGACAAAAACAGTTTGTATAACTAGTAGTTTTAATATAGATTTGTGCAATAGTAGCACTTTTTGATTAACAAAATAGTGCTGTTGGCTCTTATATATTTAAATGCTTTTTCATGGTTTACCGTTGTGGCGCTGCAATCGACGAACGCAAGCACGGCTTTGCTGCGTCGGGAAAACCCCTATTCTAAAACTCGCCGCTCGGCTAGCACGTTGCGCCGCCGCACGCTATTTCCTTGGGGGCCCCAAGCCTTGGGTCCCCCTATTCTAAAACTCCCTACTGTCTTTTTCCTAGTTACATTCTTTTTTTCTTTTTCAAATCTACCCCCACTCGAACTTTTTCAAAAGACAGCGCGTGCTTTCTCTGGAAGCAAAATGCGCTGAATATTAACAGAGCGTCCCATCTATATTCAGAACAAGAAATTACTCCCTGCGCATTGGTCAGAGTTACGTTTGCCGTAGGCGCAAGTCGTAACGAGGCGCAATGCTCGAAATCCCAAGCCTTGCCTCTCGCTGCAGCTGCCTGCTGGTGGGGGAGTGCGTCCTTCTCGGGCCACGCAGCGCGGCTCGGATTGCGGTGCGCTTTGTGCAAAGTCTAGCTCCGCCATCTTTGCTTGCAGCTCTGTCGCGCGTCGGCGTGTGCCCAACGCAGCAACCGTGGCGTTGTTGCGAACTTATAGAGGAAGTTCTACCCATTCGACAACGTCACCATGCACATCACTAGGCAGCGAAATGACACAACTTGAAGAAAAGTCTTAGGGTCGTTCGCATGCTCAGCGATGCACACATCGTGCGATATAACTCGTATCAGCGTGCCGTGACCAACCTCGAAGGACTCATGTGTATCCTTCGCGTGGGGAAAGGATTGCGCAAGGTGCTATCGGAGTACTGGCGGCAGGGATCCAACGCGCTCACAGCAATACAAGCTGTGTAGCGCCCGCGCAGGCAGCAATATCAGCGTGCCCTTTGTGCGCCGCGGCCGCGCCGCTCGGCTCCCGGAGCCCGTCGAACACTGGTCGACAAAATAAAAGAAAAAACAGGATCCTACCGCTTTCCTAAAGCTTCCTTAAGGCTGACTAGGCTCCCCACTGCACTGATGCAATTATAACGGTCACCACTCAGAAAAGCCGGGTAGGCCGCCCCTTCTCTGAGGCTGCGAGCTAGCATGGTAAGTCAAAACACTACGAGAGAATGCCCATCACACCAGCATCCGCGCGTCACCCTGCTACAGAGCGGTGGAGTCGTGTGAGATGACATCCTGCCCTCGCAGAAAATTACAAGATCACAGTGGCTAGCGTCAGCTCCTGATCTCTCGCAATAATAACAGTTAAGGTGGTTTTGCTTGCTTGCCGTTGTGCAATCACCACTGCAGCATTAGAAGATACTGAAAAGTCAGTCCTGCTCACTGCCATGGCTAGTCTATGTGTCGGCGTCGTACACACACAGACACTCGATTTGTCACACCTCTGGCCCCACGTTCGGGCGCCAAAATATGGGGGTTCATCCCGCAAGAATGCGCCACGAGAGGACTAGACGCTACAGTCGCCTTCTAGCCCCGACGTGCCAGCCCTAGCAGACAGAGCTGTGACCCCCAACCCGCGGTGCGAGAAATCGCCACTGCGGCGGGTTCGGGCTAGAGGGGACAAACACCGAGTTACGTACTCGAACAGAGTTTATTGCACTGCTCGAGTACATGGCAAAGGAATAGCAATTAAGAACAACCACAGTGTAGCGAGCGAACGCCGCGTACGGGGGTGAAATAACAACCACCTAAAAGGGAAGCGCGTCAAGTAGGTGAGAGGAAGTGTCTGCTCACCTGACACAGCTTCTCGCTCACATCCCGTTGCGGTAAGTGCCTACGGTCAGTGTGCGATTCTCGGTGACGGCGGTGGTTTCCTCGGCAGAAATCATGAACCGCGCGCGTGCGCGCCCATTCGCCGAAGACCCCCGAGCGAGTTGCTACAGTCGCGCTCCTCGACACGGAACGGGAGAGGAGGTCTCCCGGCTACGCCGGCAGGAAAGAGGGAAGCCCGCGGCAGCGTCGCCGCAGTCCCGGGAGGCGGCGGGGGGTGGCCAGCGTGCCCTCTCCTCCGCCAACCTCTCTGCCAGCGCGCGTAATCACGCGTGTTAATTACGCGCGGGCGTTATAATGGAGGAAGGGGATTGTGAATCCCCACAACCTACATTGTTAATGCAGCAGCACTGTTAGTAATCCACCAACTAAACCTTTCCTCTGCGCAGGTCAGCCTCATGTCACCGGAAGAACGGCACGCTACTTTAATGCTTGACAAGATGCTGCTTACAGCAGGCTTGGTGTACAATCCATCTTCAGGCAGAGTGCTTGCAGCCCCAACTATTCCTCTTGCCGATGGAACACTGCCGCCTGACTGTTTGGCATGGACTGGTATTTATGCTTGGTGGCATAACAACTCGCTAGAAGCAAACAGTTGTTTATCATTTAACTGGTAACCCATTCCATTCCAAAACAGTTAAGGATATAATCATTCTCATTATAGAAGCATGTGAGGCAATTTCCCTGATAGTAGACGTCGTAGTGACAGACATGGGAGGAAGGAACCAAGGTGTCTGGAAACAGTTAGGTATAGTTGTAGCCAAAAACAGCAGATCGAAAACCTGTTTTCCACATCCATGTGATGAATCCAGGCAGCTTTTCTTCATGGCTGACGTTCCTCATCTTCTTACGAATCTGAGGAGCCACTTAACCAAGGGCCAGAAGATATATGTGCGAGAAGAGGCAGTGAAGAAATACAACCTTCCGGTAAAAGAAGTATCCATCTAGCCCATCAAGAAGCTAGTTGAGATTGATATCAATGCGGAGCTAAAGGTAGCACCCCACCTCAAGCCTTCTTCAGTTGACCCCAGTCATTACAATAAAATGAAGGTGGGGCCTGCGTCAGCCTAATAAACAGCGATGCTGCTGCTGCAGTACGCTTGCTTGTAGATACTGGAACTCTAGACAAGTTAGCCTTAACGACTGCATGGTTTCTTGAGATAATGTTTCGATGGTTTCGACTCAGGACTTCTAGAAACACAAAACTACCTTTAAGCCATTTTGATGATGTTGAGTATAAAAAGGCTATTCAGTTTCTTGAAGAAACGATTGCACGTTTTCAGAAAATGTCTATTGTAGATGAAAAAAGAGCTCTCTGGAAGCCAGTGCGAACTGGTGTGATAATAGTGACAACATCCGTGTTGCTTTTGCAGGCAGTGTTTTTTTTTTTTTCAAACCTACGACTTTAAGTTCCTGCTCTTGAGCAGGTTTGGGCGAGATGCCTTAGAGAACCTTTTCTCAGCACTCAGGTGCAAGAACCCTGTGTCCCGTGTACTTGAATTTAAGTGCACACTATACGTGCTGCTACAATGGCCCAGTTCCTGCGGCCAAGTAGGGACGCAAGCTACACTGAAGAAGACTGGTTTCTCTTAACTGGCATGGCTGAGAACAAGCCGGATGAAAGCAAAATGTATGCTGTTCATCCGTCTGACCTTCTCGATATTGAAAATTTGGAGCATGAATCTCTGGAGTACCTTGCCGGCTATCTAGTCGCACAAGTGGAAAAGACAAACTCCTGCCAAGCTTGTCATGGAGCTATCACAAGCTCAGAGGTCAACAAGCTCACAATGCTGAAGTGCAACAACAAGGATAAGCCGGCTCTAACTGTTCAATCACCAGCTGTCTTGCATTGGATCGAGACTGCTGAAAGCTATGTGCGCTTAAATGAGGATCGTCTGATAGCAAACACCGTCTCTTCATCCAAGCTTCGCAGCTCCATTCAAAGTGCACTGCCTAAGGTAATTGCTTCTCCAAATGCCACTCCATTTCAGACACACTCCTTGCTATGTTTTTGAGAAGCAGGATCTCAATTCTTGTGAGAAAGAAAAATCATCTGCTTCTGGAAAAAGTTCAAAGCTTACAGAAATGCTACAGCTGAAGCATTGGGATGCATGTTGCTGAAAATAGCATTAGGTAGTGCCCCTCCCCTCTCTCCCCCCAATGCTTCTGTGCTAATTTTGGAATGTCTGGTGCAAAGGCTGATGTGCAAAATACCTGGTCTTTTCTGTACTGCTGTAACATTGTGGAAGTTAAATGTTCTTACATTTTTGGTACTTATTTAAATGTCCTAGTGCTCAGTGTCAGCACTATTTCATATTCTTCTGCTCACTTGGAAGAATCTCGTAAGTTTTATTTTATGCACAAATTTTATTTTATTCATTTCATGCACTGCATATGTGAACAAATCCTCCATTACTCCGCTTTTAAAAACAAACAATGCATAGCCACTGCTACTGTCCATCAAATAAAAATATATTCATATATCGAAGCATATTGCACACAGCTGTGAAATGTTTGCTCGCAAGTTTCTCACGCTTAGATATGAGTAAGTGGCGATGTTTATTTACACAAAACAGATCTGCAAACTTACATAAGAGAAGCGTCAGATGGAATAAACAAATTTGCAGCGAAGCAAAGTGCACTCATAACTGGTCCAATGTGACGGCGTGTCATGTAAGATCTGTCTAATTATTCAGAGGCTTTTGCATAAAGCACTGCACGGAGGCGCAAAGTCAGACTGAAAATGCATATGACAAATCAATACGCGTGATGATTCTAGCTTACATGGCAACATCGCACAGTCCCTGCAACCGCTGTAGAATGTCGCACTTGCACCAGCTCGCAGCTGCAAATAAGCACAATATACACGTTACTTATCGCGTAATAACAACACGTCACACTCGGCGGCAAGCAGCACAGCTGACGTATTCGTTTTCCACACACGCACTCACGACTTGTTTACTTTCCACGACGATCGCACTTTCAGCGCGCGTCATGCCGCAATTGTTTCGGTCCGGGCGACTGTCAGCCTTTGCTTTGTTTCTTTAAGCGCACTATACGACCAAAGTAACTGCTATATGTATCCTGCATCATTACAAGAAAAAAAGCCACAGAGCAAACGCAATTGCCAGCAAGCAAGCACCGAGACTCGGGGAGCGCGAAACGCCACGGGAAACGCGACTCGCGTCGTCTTCGGCTCCGACGTCTTCTTGTCCACCGTCAAGGGCGTCGACTCTTTTTTTCTCTTTCCACTTTCACTCCCATCTTCTTTCATTCTTTACGGCGCGGTACAGGTGTCCACAGAACAAGAGTGACAAATACTGCGCATTTCGTTTCCTGTGAAGAATTTTTTTTTTCTCAAGGCCCCAAAAAAGCTTCTCGAAACATAAATGTGGATAGCATTTTCCATCACTCTAGAATCTAGATGGCGCGAAGCGAACATGTAAGGCTTTAATGTATTCAGACACCCTAGCAGTCAGGAACAATTGGGAGAGCTCAGCTTCCACCCACATCCACACGAAATGCTGTGCTGATGCGGAGATATCACATCTTCTTCACATGTTCTGATCTATATCGTCATGAAGAGTACCGCGGAACACACAACTCTTTACGCGCATTATTTTTTCTTCATGTACTTAGAACAGCACTAACAAGAAGCTGTTTATCGCGATGTAACGCTAAGAAGTTGTAAGAAGTCCGCCGAACGTGCAAAGTATAAACAATTCTGTGTATAAGATCAAAAACATCTTTTATTGAAGGTCCGCGTACTTGGAGTACTGACGGTTGATAGTGGCGGGCGTCCCTACGTGTTTCACGTTAGGGGCGTCCCGTGATTTCGTCACCATGGCGCCTTTAACGCCGTGGAATCCTTCGAAGACTGGTCTTCGACACAGTCGTCCCTGCGGGGACCAGTCCCGAGACCGTTGTCGACACGGCGGCCTCGATAGTGGGTTTACTCGAAGTTTACAGCGTCCAGCAAATGGGCGCCCAGTCTCTCATAGCCTGAGTCGCTTTGGGACGTTAAATCCCACAAACCAAACCAAACCAGTGTTTTCAAGTTACAGTAGGAGCATGGCATCCATGTCTCCAATCGCTGACGCCGGCTGCCTCGTCATCGGCAGCGAGCGTATACCAATCGTCCCTGTTGGGCCTCAAGTTACCACCGTGGCCTGCCTTTTCCTGCTGTCTTACGTTTCAAACGAAGCGCTCGTCCAGATCTTGAACCATCATGGTAAAGTCCTGTCCGTCACTGTGGGCCAGGTTGGCTCCCGTGAGGGTGTTCTCACTGGGACGCGGTATGTTCGGATGGAGATGTCTGCTTCGTCACCAGTACCCATCTACGCGTAGCTAGGCACCGCGTAACCTTTTACTATAAAGGTATGCAGCGTGTTCGCCGGCGATGTGGCTCCTCGGATCAGTTTCGGGCGCAGTGTTCAGCGCCTTTTTGTGGACGCTGTGGTATCCACGGTCATCATGGCGAAGGCTGCACTCTGCCCTGCCGATGCTGCAGTGATGACCACCCGACGGTGATGTGCCCGGTGCGCCGTTCCTACTCAGACGCAGCGGCAAGTGCGTTTCATCCGCTTACACCCATGAAGACTACAGTGCCCGCCCCTCTGTCAAGCCAGCAAAGTCGGCTAAAGGCAAGGAGAAAGTCCAAATAGACTAAGTGGAGGGCATGACATCAAAAACGCTGACGCTACTACTGGTACATTGGCGGAAGGAATGGCCAGCAGTGATGACGTGCCGTTGGAGAAGCATACGACTGGTCCATCCCAGCCTGAGATGGATTGCGCGATGGTGGCTGACGTCGCGGTGGCCCCCGGATCGCCGTGTGAGCCTACTGCTGCCGAGGCAGCTCTTGCCACATCGTCACCGGCTCTGTGCACGGCTAAAGTTCGCGGCGTCCAGGCCAAGCATGGAGTTCGCGGAAGGAAGGTGCAGTCGGCATGTAAGGCTTTGACTCCACCGAAAACCCGCGCTGCACTCGGAACGCAGGCTGGTCGTATTATGAAGCTGGCGGTGACGCCGGCCACTGCTGGCGTTTCTAAGATTCGTAGAGCCTTGAAAAAGCAAACGGGGCGCGTGAAGAAGCTGCCGGCATTACGAAAGGATTTAAAGGAGTCATCTGAGGTGGTGAGCCAAAACCAGGATGTGGACTATTCCAGCAGCTCTTTCAGCCTTGGTGTCGGATACTCCCCGTCACTTTCACCGCTCAGTGAATGTGATATGGACATCAAGCTCCGGCGAGAATGTAATAAGCGCTGTGTTTCGTCGCCGACCTCAGGATCGGATGCGGCACAAGGTCGCCCGGAGGAAAACCCTCCCAAGAAGTCCCGTCCTTCTTCAGGAAGGCCGAGAATGTGAGTGCAAAGCACTTTCGTGGAGCCACCTCTGGGCGCGCATCTGCCTTAGTGGCGTTCCAAATTCCACACCCGATATGGCATTAGGGCCCGCATTCCGAGTTTGTGTCGTTATCGAAAGTGTCGCTATCTCCCCGACCGCACGTCATCTGATTGGTGGAAACGCCGGACAATCGTGTTGCCACCTCTTTCGGTTCCGTAGTGGCAACACCCGGTTCCGGTGTTTCGACCAATCAGATGCCTAGAGGTCACATGAGATAGCGACACTTCGATAATGACGTAAACTCGGAATGCGGGCCTAGGACTGAGAATTCTTTCTGTAAACGCTGAGGGGTTTCGTAATATGCGAAAACAGACAGAAATAGTAGATTTGTCTTTCAGAACAAACTGTATATCTTGTGTCTTCGGAAAACAAATTTTACTACCCTTTCTGGTGTATTGGCCTTTAAGCGCGATTTTCGTTTGGAGTGCTTCTTTTTTTCGCTACTTTGCGCTCGAGTGGCATAAGAATTGTGGTGTTACCAGATCCCTTTTGCGCGATCATCACTTCACTTATGACGGGTTTGGGCGTGTGCTAGCGTTCGATTGGTTATTTTCGGCTGTGAGGTTGCGCATCTTGTGCATTTATTCTCCGGTGGACTCCAGCCTTAGTAATAACTTCTTTATAGGGTTGGATGTTTACTTTTTAGACGGCCGCCATGTAATAACACTGAGCGATATTAATTGTGTCATAGACTCACATGTAGATGTTCAAGGCCCTGGTCGAGGGCGATCAGCTTGGAACGCTCGTCAACTGCAGCGCCTGGTTCAGCATTTTGCGCTTCTTGGTACGCACGAACTCATGCATGGGTCGCGTTTCTGCTGGAAATGGCGTCGTGGTTCATCTGCGAGCAGGCTAGACCGCGCATATGTGCCGCAGTTCCTTTTAACGTATGTGTCGCCTATAGTGAACTAGAATAGTGTCGGCTATGGATGTTCTGACCTTGCCTCAGACGCCCATTCATATTTCTGACCATAGCCAGTCATGCTCAGCCTTTCCTTTCGTAGCGCTGGCTCATTTCGTCCGTGGCGATGTTCGCGTGCTACACGATTCGCATTCTCGTGAGAGCTTGTCGCGAGTTTTACGCGTTTCGCTTTCTGACAGTGCTGAAAATAATTGGAACACGCTCAAATCAATTTGGCGCATGCACATTTCGGTAGAGGGTCGTGCACTGCGTTGTCGAGTGTCTCAGGAGCTGGTAGACACGGCTGCGAAGATCCGCATCGCACACAGAGCGGGTTGGCATACCCCTCTGATGCGCGCCTGGTGCGACGAGTTACATAGCCGGTATCAGTGCCTTGTTGGAGCCTCGTTCCTTTCGGCGGCGGTCTGGCGTGGAAGAAGATTTGCGCGAAGAACTTACATCCATAGCTCTGCGTTGAGCGCAGCGCCCCACACTGCGTCCCATCAAACTAGGGAGTGTATTTGTTTCTTGGCGCACTTTAAAGGTACGGTGTGTTCAGATGCTACGATTGATGTAGGAGCTGTAGAGACGCATCCAATGTTAGCTGGGTTGCCACTGGTGAGCCCGGAGATGCATGATGTGCTTTGTGCACTTCCCTCTTTAGAAGAGGTAAACACAGCTTAGGATCAATGAAACGCGGGTCAGCGCCTGGGCCTGATCGGCTTCTTGTGGAATTTTATTTGGGTTTCTGGGCCGTTGTCGGTCAAGCACTGACCAATGTCCTTCGACAGTGCTTTGGGCATTTAGATTTTCCGGCCTGTTTTCGAAAAGATACAATAATTTTGATCCCAAAACGTAATCCTAGGTCATCTCGTCCAGAAGAATGGAGGCCGATGACCCTTCTAAATGTAGACTACAAACTCTCGCAGCCATTGTGGTTCGGCGCTTGAGGGGTGTGATGGCCTCCCTTATTGGTTGTCATCAGGTGTGCTCATTTCCTGGCAGGGACACACATATATGTTGTCGTATGCCATTCGAGACATTGAATACACACAGAGACGCTTAGCTAGTGGCATCCTTGTTTCTTTAGATCAACAAAAAGATTTTGACCGGCTAGAACATGGCTACATATTCGGCGTTCTGGAGGCTTTTCAGTTTCCGCATAATTTCATATGTTTAATTAAAAGCATGTATGATGGCATTCAAAGCACACTGGCGACGGATAGGTGGAAAAATAGCCCTTTCCCTGTGACCCACGGTGTCCAGCAATGTTGTCTCCTCTCCCCTGTTTTGTTTGCTTTGAGCCTAGATTCTTTTTTAGGGCAATAATTACAGACCGAAGTACCCGTGGCCTCCCTCTCCCAGGCTGTCAGGCGCTGCGTGTGACTGCTTACGCGGATGATATTACGTTGTACCTACGTGATCAAGCGAGCCTGCTGCGCTGCCTTCATCTTTTTGACAGATACGGCAAGGTGTCTGGGGCCGCGCGCCGTTTCCTTCACCTACCGCAAGAAAGGTGGGGCATCGGGCTGCCATGCGTCAACACGGTGGGCCGAGTGCTCGCGTCTAAACTGGTCGCCACGCTGCTCAATGATCCGCTGTACCCGGGGCGATCCCTGTTACAGTACTGGCTGAGCACAGCTCACCGGCCTTTACTGCAGACCGGCACCTGGGCCCACAGGCCGAAAGGCCTCACAAGTTCCACCAAACGGTAGCAGGCTTTAAGACAGCGGTCTACAGTGATCTGCCTGACCTCAATATTTTTGAGGTGCCCGCAATGCAAGTCAGCGAGATGGTTGCCTCCTCGCGTCTAAACCGCGACGACCAGCTCCGCACGGCCGTCAAGTGGCGTCGGTGGGCGGTGAGCCGTGTGCCTTCCGAAGTCCGCGATTTCGAGTGGCGCCCACGATGGGGCGTGTTACCCACGCGAGAACGCCTCGCCATGTGGCATGTCGTGCCGAACGACAAATGCCCAAACTGCAACCGCACGGAAACCATGAGGCACGCGTTCTTTGAATGCCCAGTCGCGCTGGTCATGTGGCGCTTGGTGAGAAGGATGTTCTCGGTGCACGGTGGCCCTAGCGCCAGGCCACCACGCGGATGTTTTGCGCGGCTAGTTGCCGCCTGTGAATATTTTGTGCTGTGGAAGAGGCGTTGCCTTGCTGAAGTCCGTAGACAACCAGCCAGGGTCATGTACCCAGTGCTGCAGCGACTGTGCCTTCTATTGTGTAAGCATATCTCTCTGGTCAAGTGGACAGAGATGGAGAGGCGCGGTTTCTGCAGCGCTGGCACGCCCGTTTCTTCATCGTTCGGGACGGCAGGCTTGTTATGCAAGCTTTGCCATACTAACCCCCCCCCCCTTTGTTACGTACCTCGAATCATGAGGAAGTTTTAATCATCTGTCATTAAGTTTCTCATTGTAATTCCTTTTGAGGTTGTGTTCTGTAGGTATTGATGAACACGGAATAACTATTAATATGTAATTGTTGCTAGTATCGCACCTTTCGTTGTCCTCCCATGTATGTACTACAGTGTGTGTGTGTGTATATACAAGTACCTATGTGTGTGGAAGACAATAAATTCCTTCCTACTGCTATCAAGTTTGAAAAAAGTAAATATCTTTTAATTGGCAGGCCCGAAGCGCGTCTTAATGGTGCCCTACCAATCACGCACCGCGACACCATCCGCATACTTGGCATTGATTATGAGGCACGTAGGATAGCAGCTTCGGTGTAGACTACCCTCACTTCCCTTTACCCCCCCCCCCCCCCCTCACTTGATTCTTTTTTGAATCATTAAAGTTGCTACCTACCTACCGTCTTCAACGAGGTGCGCAGCTAGATGACTACAGCCAGTGCCTTTGAACTACCATGTTGGAGAAACGCTACCTTGTCCACACTGTTTTCAGTGGGCGAATATGGTACCTCGCACATGTAGCGCATCCACCTCTCAGAATTTTGCGTTCCCTTCAGTGTCTTGTAAGTTCATTTTTATGGGCAGGTCGCACAGAACTAGTATGCCGTGCAGCACTCGGCCAGCCACGTTTGAAGGGTGGGTTTGCCTTCCCTTTTTTGTCAGTCTGCTGTCGGCTGCTGGCTCTACGCTACCTTATTCGTTTGCTCCAGGGTGATGAGTGCCCAGCACGGGTGCTTGCCATCTATTTTTTAGGCACAAGTGTGAGGGAGCTTGGTCTTGACATACCGCTCAACAGGGGACCTCAGGCTTTCCGGATGCCTGTTTTTTATTCGTGTATGGTGGCATTTCGTCGCCACGCCCGCCATGTGAGCCCTGACTTAGATATCTCGGTGAACAGAGTAGTGGAGTCAAATAGAACGTTACTACTTCCGCTGGTGCCTGCGGAACGTAGGCAAAGGGCAGATTCCACTTTTTGGTTACCACGCCAGGGCATTTACGTGACTTTATGTGGCTTTTGGAGTTTGAAGTTTCGCCTGCAACGATGGGGCATTGTGCGGACCGCGCAGGGCTGCAACTGCCCAGTTCAGGAATCCAATCGTCACATGGCCCAGCAATACGTCGTTGCTCGTGTTTTTTGGAGGGCAGTTCATGCCGGTTTCAGATGTCTAGGTATTAATCGATTTCAGATAAATGGTAGATGTCCTCGCGGTCGCTTTGCACGATTGCTGATTGTAGCTGGCGCTTTCGCGTTATGGCGCAATCGTTGTAAGGCTGTCGCATCGAGCCGGCGCTGACGTGCGCTTTTCCCTGTCCTGGCGCGTCAACGAAAGGAGATCGTAAGCTTTCTGGCTGAGGAACTTTCTACCTTGGGGAGCGAGAGTTCCTTCAATCATTGTCTTGCCCTTTTGTTTCTGAGTCAGATGGACGTGTTCGGGTGGTTTTTAACCCACCTTGGTACCTGTAATATAATGTAAATATTTATGTTCACCTCGCAACCCATATGTGCAATACATACTGTACATGCGATTGCTGTATATGTTTATATCTATTTTATTTGGCAAATTATTCTACACTGTTTATACCTTCATGTAAATTGCCATTCAAAATTGTATATATCATCATCACAAACTGGCAAATTTTATTCTGTATGCAAATACTGATTTGTGATGTATTTGTTCCTTAGGATGTATCTTATGTGCACTTTCCTCTGTTGTTAATCATGTGTATTTCCTGTTTTGGTCATTTGTCGCCGCACATGTGAATGTCTAATGTGAACGTCTAAAGTCTAATAAAACGTTTTCTAAACACAGCACGCCGCTTCTATCAGTTCAAGGGCCCTTTAGCCGCCGACGTATCGTTTGTGGACGTAGTGCGTGTACTTGGCTTGCTGTTGGAGCCATGCGGGGTTTCTCCCCGTACCAGGGACTTCGTTCACTCGCGAGCAATGCACGCCCTTTCTGACGCAGCGCGTTTCAGCTGTTGTTGTTGTTGTGGCTGTAGGAAGAAGGAGAAGGAAATTCACGGGCCTGCTACTGGCTCTGTAGCTGAGCCACCTCCGCTGCCTCGTGCAGACAGAAGAGAAAATAGAGAAGAAAGTAAACGAAGACGCAGAGAAAGACGCGCGCCGCTACAACAACCGTCGTCCACCACCGAAGCGGTGGCGGGTGCAATGACGGCCTACAACAAATAAACATTCGGTGGCAGGCCCCAAGCGGCAGTGACCTACATGCCCCAGCCCCATCAGCAGCCTCGCGTTCAATGCTATAGTCAGTGTAGTCAAGACACGAGCCTGCGCTTTCACCCTTTATGTGGCGTGTATATGCGACTTGTATGTGATTTCTTATGTGAATTGAGTGAGATTGTGTGAGAAAATGTAAGGTTATTGCCTCATACAATTTTTTCCGTATGGAACACACGGACGTCTCACCGTTTCACCTCCATCGAAACACAGCCACCGGCAGAGCGTAAAAAGCGGCGCATAGCAGCAGCAAAACGACAATGACGATAAGAAGGCGGGGAGAGCAGCGGAGAAGCCCGAATAGAAAGAGGAACGGCTTTCTAAACGATGATGCCAGACTGCCGACCGTAATGGAGCATAACCGCCTAGATGGCGCCTATGGAAGAGTTCCGTTAGCCTTACTGACGAACAGTGCGTCGCCCGCTCGGCTGCATAGGTAATACTGGCGAGCATTCCCGTTTCTTGACTGACTCGGCCCATTTTGACAGCCACGGTGGCATTGCCACTGATGCCTATATAGTCTTGCAACTGCATGCAGAAAAACAACTGAAGAAGCAATACGACAGTTTGGGCGCTACCAAGTGCTCAGTGGTTCTGTTTGGGAGCCCTGATTGGACTATTCATGGCACCGATGGTGGCGAGATAGAATATTTTCCAAGATCACTGTAGAATCTGCGCTGGAGAAATGCGCAAACCTGAGCGCTGCTTGTTCGGGAAATGTGTTAGCTGGATTCCGCGAGTTTCATATACTGCGTCTTTCACAGTGGTGAACTTTGATGCATTTAGCGGAACGCTGGTTTTGTTTGACGAGGGGCACTCGATGTACCGTGTGACGATTAGTATTCCAGTTCACTATACGTGTGACATTTTAGTTCTACTGATACACGTGACCGGAAGCTGAGAACCGAAGCCGGAATTTGGCCGAAAGCCATCATCTAATTGAATATAATTAATTGAGTAGTTACCCACATCAACCATTTTGTCACTTGCACACCTTTCCTAGATGTGCTATCCGATGGATACCAGTTAGTTCCTCTAATATAGCTCTAACAAGGTCACGTCCGTGCGAAATCCGTCCACATAACCATACAATGATTATGTATTAAAAGTATAGCGCGAGTTGCTGCAAGATAAAGACCGTAGTGATAGAGGAGTGTCCCAAGTCGCACAACAGCATGGGACCAATACCGGCTCAGCATTGAAACAAATTGGCAGAAATGTTGTACCTTTATTGGCATTGGATCCAAATGCAACCTGAGCCAATATATAACCGGGCTAAAAACAGACATAGGTCCTATATTTAACCATTGAAAAAGCCGGCATACCTACGATGATGGTTTCCTAGTTTCAAACCGATATTTATATATATATTGCTTATGACTGGCTGTTCTATGCTGGCAACCCAACCGTATTTGTCGGCTATCGTAATATTTGCCATCGGATGTTCTTCACTGGCTTCTAAATATTTTCATTCGCTCAAATTTATTGGAATTTCAATATTTGTAAGCCAAGCCTACATACTGGCATGCGTAATGTTAGTATCGGGATTTATATATTGGTTTAATGTTTATTTTTCCAATCCGTTGCTTGCAGCCATTCACATGCATAGAACTGTTTGTGCAGCTCATTGGAAAGAAATGCATTGAAGCAAAACCAGAAATATGTATTGTGAATGAGATTTTTTTATTTAGTAATAAAATTGCGCGCATGTGTCCCAGAGATTTGTTGGAACTCACAGGGAGGCCCAGTGGCAGCATCTGTATTTTGGGTGGCTGGTGAGTGGGGAGTTTTCGAAAGGCGGCGCCGGTATTGTCCATGTGCAGGGCAAGGGGCTAAATTGTGTGCAGTTCCAGATGCCATCTGAGAAAACTCAACCAGGTATCTCATTCAGCCTCTCCCACGGTCGATTGCTCTGGGAATTCATCTGACGATGAACCCCTGTATTTCAGCGATGTCGATGTCGCCCTTGTAATAGATATGATATCTGCGGAAACAGAGAAAATCAAAACAACTATACTGTTAGCGCGGCTCCCCGCGCGCAGTTATCGTGTGTCATAGTTCCGTCAGGGAGATCTTAGCAGTAACTGTCGCAACTTTGCAGGACGGGTAATATAAGCTTAGTTATTTTCTTTTGCCGCAGAGTTTCCAACTTTAGAGTTACACTACCAGGGATTTTTTTTTGCGTTTTCGCGTTATAAGCCAGCACTGCATGGAAACAATGATCGAGATATGGGAAGCTCGTAGTACAGTAAGCATCAAGGAAAGCTCTTTTCCTACAAAAAATGGCCTCTTTTACTGCATATGAAACTCATGCGCGTGCGAATTTAGTAAACATGTGGCAAGTTACATTCCTGCTTTATTTCCGCTAATGCAAAAAGCCTAGGGCTTTCCGGCTGAGCCATATCGAACGTCGCGCAAGCGCAGACGATTAGCGGGAACAAAATGCAGGACATGTTGATGCAATTTCTTTCAGGCGCATGGCAACGTTCGTGTGCAGCAACGGAAATTACGGCCAGAAAACACGTGAAGAGGTCCATGGAGGAATAATTATTGCGTAAGTTCATGAAAGAGAGATACACTGCAACAACTAGACTTCTAAGAGGCATTGGACACCTGTTATGCGGTAAAGAAGAGACAAATTGGTAATGGGGGGTACTAAGCGCTGGCCAATAAAAAGAGCAGGACTGTCATAAGCTGAAACGAAGTATGACCAGCGTATATAAAGCATCACCTGCTACCGCTTCATACAGCTTCCAAGGACCTAAATCCTTGTTTTCTTTCTTCGCCATGATTCATTACAACATCGACGCTGATGATACTCAAGGTATTGTATTGCAGTCGCCGGAGGGATGGACAGCGTAACTGGAAATCGTGCTGACCCTGAAAGCAGAATTTAGGATCAGATGGGCATTGCAAGCAAAAAGAAAGGAAACCTGCACGCAGAAACGGATCAGTCTAAATAGTTTTGCTCATACAAAAATGTGTCAGCGAACAGCATTATATGCGTACATCAAATACTGATTGATCAAGAGTGCGAAGCAGTAACACATCACCGCGTTTGCAAAGCAGATGCAAAAACAAAGGTCGGACAGAACAGTCTTGAGGCTGGGAAATTCTCGCCACACTACAGAATTTTATTCCAGAAAATCATAATTTCACTCAATAGCATCTGGACATTTTTCGAGCTAACTGCATCTATTAAGAACGGAAATTAATGCAACAAACAATACTATTGTGTACAGCGAAAGAAGCCCTAATTTTGGGATATACTCCGAACCTAAGTAGTCTGAGGTTGAGCGAAAAGCTACTCTGTCGACCATCGTCAGCGATGACCTGTACGATAATGGCGTGAAAAAAACTGCTCCATGTTAACTTAGGATCGCTTGCTTTTGTATGCGGGCGGCCCCTCAGGCATGGCGTATAAGAGCGTGGAGCACGAAAATTTAGTAGAAGAAAATATTGTTGATGAGTGGCTCACACGTTCAAAGTGAGTGAGCCCCGATCAGTACTGCCCCGATCAACACACAATGTAATCTTGGGAATTGACTTCCTGCGTATGTGCGGCGCTACAGTTGATTGTCGAACGGGAGAGCTAAGTGTTAGTGGTTCTCTTCCTCGTGAACTTTTGGAAGAGACGTCAAATTATGAAGACGTTTTGTGTGTGTGTGATGAAGTCGTCGTACCGACACATTCTGCAGTGTGCGTTCAGGTGTCCTGCTCCCGTCCAATTGATGACTCTTTTGAGGTTACTGTTGCGCCTTTTAATTTACAGTGCGTAAAGAAAAATTTATTAGTGCCGCATTATTTGGTTTGCGTGAAGGAGGGCCATGCCGGACTGTGGACTATAAATTGCTCACCGGAACCTGTTGTTTTTCCAGCGCGCTCTAAACTAGCTTCATGTAGTGCAGCTATCCCAAATTATGCGACTCTCCTTACTTCTTCCCTTGATAACCCCGCTACTAACTCACCTGCTAACGAGAAGCTTCTTCCGATGATCAGCGCATTGCTGAACACCTCACAACGACAGATGTTGAAGAACCTCTTGTCCCAGCACAATCCGTCTTTGATTTCGCGCAATCCGACGGCTCTCAACGTTTTCCACTGTCGCGCGCACGCCACAGGATTAACACGGAATCTGCCCATCCGATCCGCCAAAAGCCGTACCGCGTGTCGCCGTCAGAGCGCAAGGTGATCACCGAGCAAGTTAAAGACATGATGAACAGGGGCGTAATTCAGGAGTCTTCCAGTCCTTGGACTGCTCCCGTGATATTGGTGAAAAAAAAAAAGGACGGAACATGGAGGTTCTGCATCGACTACCGTCGCCTCAACTCCATCACTAAAAAGGATGTGTATCCTCTCCCGTGCATCGACGATGCCTTAGATTGCCTTTTCTCTGCATCTTAATTCTCTTCGGTTGATTTGCGATCGGGGTATTGGCAGATTCCGATGGACCCCACTGACAAAGAAAAAACTGCAGTTGTTACGCTGGACGGCCTATTTGAATTCAATGTGATGCCATTTGGCCTATGTAATGCGCCAGCCACTTTTGAGAGATTACTGCGTGGCCTCAAGGGGGAAATCTGCATGTGCTATTTAGACGACGTTATTTTTGGCCAGACTTTTACTGAACATAACACGCGACTCGCTATTGTTTTAGATTGCCTGCAGAATGCTGGCCTTGTCCTGAATTCTAAAAAGTGCCGTTTTAACGAGCGTCAAGTGCTGGTACTCAGACATCTCGTCGACCGCGATGAAGTTCGGCCAGATCTACAGAAGACCACAGCAGTTGCAGCATTTGAAAGACCCCCGAACCAAAAGGAGCTCCACAGTTTTCTGGGGCTGTGCTCCTACTTTCGACAATTCATCCCAAGGTTTTCCGACGTTGCTTACCCTCTGACGTCCCTTCTACAAAAAGACGTCCCTTTCGACTGGACCTCAGATTGTGACGCGTCTATCCACCAGCTAAAGTTTCTGCTTACGTCACATCCCATACTACGGCACTTAAACTCCTCCGCTGCGACGGAAGTGCACACTGATGCAAGTGGGATTGGTGTTGGTGCTGTGCTTGTGCAACGTTCGGCAACCGGAGAGCATGTAGTTGCGTATGCAAGCCGTTCCCTCAGCAAACCTGAGCGTAACTACACTGTTACGGAGCAAGAATGCCTCGCTGTAGTTATCTCTGTTCAGCGGTTTCGGTGCTACCTATATGGACGCCATTTCACTGTTCTGACGGAACATCATGCCCTGTGTTCGCTCGTCAACCTTCGTGATCCATCTGGTCGTCTGGCACGATTGGCCCTTCGTCTGCAGGAATGCGACTTCACTGTCTCGTACAAGAGTGGCCGCAAACACGCCGATGCAGACTGCTTATCACGTCTTCCCCTTCCCACGACCGAATGTGACTCTGCTGACTTCGATCACTACATCTCCTCCGTTGTTCCCGAGTTTCTTGACGCCTCGGCTCTGCGGACTGCGCAAGAGACCGACATAAGCCTCGCGCCACTGCTTGCGGCGGCGCGGGATTCCACAGCTGCCAGCCCATTTTGTCTCCGTGATGGCCTTCTGTAAAAAAAGGCTTATTCCAGCACCGGCACGAATTTTCTACTTGTGGTTCCCGAGAGTTACCGCTCGTGCATCCTGCGTGCAGTGCACGACGACCCCACTTCCGGTCACCTGGGCTCTGCACGAACCCTCCACCGTGCCCGCGACCGGTTTTATTGGCCGAAGATGTGCCAGACGACAGAGATATGTGGTGAGCTGCACTGAGGAGTGTCAACGGCACAAACGTCCTACGTCCACGCCACAGGGCCTGCTTCATCCTATGACTCCACCACATGGTGCATCTGAGAAAGTTGGAATCGACCTTATGGGTCCCTTCGCGAAATTTTCCGATGGAAATCGCTGGATCATGGTTTGTGCCGACTATGTTACCCGCTACTGCGAAACGGCCGCTCTTCCTTCAGCCACCGCTCACCACGTGTCCATGTTCTTGCTCCGTTCCGTCATCCTGCGCCATGGACCTCCGCGAGTGATCATCAGTGATCGAGGTCGGCAGTTTACGGCAGATGTCGTGGAAGAGCTTTTCCGTTTGTGCTCGTCACATTTTCGACACTCCACACCATATCATCCTCAAACCAATGGATTGACTGAGCGCACCAACCGCACACTCGCACACTCGCCAACATGCTCTCTATGTACGTTGCATCAGACCACAAGAACTGGGATACAATACTGCCGTTTATAACGTTTGCCTTCAACGCTGCAACACATGAGACGACCGGCTACAGCCCGTTTTTTCTTCTCTATGCCCGTGATCCTCGGTATTCCCTCGACACCATTCTTCCCTATTCCATCCATGACGAACCTTATCGCCGAAACTCTTTGTCGGGCCGAAGAAGCTCGCCGTCTCGCCCGTTTGCGGATTATGGCTTCGAAAGACGGTTCCAAAGCTCGGTACGACCGACAGCATCGCCATGTGTCTTACGCATCTGGAGACTTAGTGTGGCTTTGTAGTTTAGCCGAAAAAATGTTGGCGCATTACGCTGGCCCTTACGTTCTCCTCGACCGCGTCAGTTACCTGAATTACGAAATCGCACGCATCACCGCAACTGATCGTCGCTTAGCTACAACGGAACTCGCTCATGTAGCGCGGAGGAAGCGGTGCCAATCCCGTGGGAACGACTAACTCCCTCGCCCAGGGGGGTTTCGGATGTCCCGGGGGGAAATGTAGCAATCCTGAAGAAGAGGAAAACACATAGATGAAGAAAGGGAAAAGGAATTTGAGAAAGACGAGGAGACTCTCGTGCCTGTGCCGGACTCGCAGCCGTTCATCAGCAGAGTTCTCTTCCTCCTGTACCTGTGCAGCGCTCCGACGTCAAACTCCGTCGTAACAATATATATGACCGTGATCCCTGGGAAAATTCAGCTATTTCTGCTTAAGAGCATATCTACGCATACATGCAAAAAAAAACAGAGGCTCAGGAATTCAAAACAAAATCTGTTCCAATCACGCAAAGAGCTTGATGAAAAGCAGAACTAAATAAACAGAAATGAGAGTTTCATCTGCTGAAATAATAAGCGAACTTTTGGGTAGCCTTGGAGATTAGGCTGCGATAAATTATTATTTTTGTTTTGCATTCTGCAGCTCGCACAACTTTAGGCCACGAATGTGCGTACAAAATATAACTCTTAAAATAGAACCAATAAATATGCTCACTCATTTGGCAGCTAGTGCTGATAAGCGTATTAATGTAATGTAAAAATTTGGTTGCGCTCATAGAGGACAGTCTTGGTTCGAAAAGGCACATTCGTGTTCCACCGTCCATTTTTTCAGTCGGCCGCGGCGTCCACGAGTGCTGGTTAGGGGCACGGAGGGAGCGTAAGGGAGCGTGCAGTATGGGGATCGTTCACAGAAAAGAAGGAGGTATCCGTCGCGCGTTGGAGGCGATGGCATTGTTTGCCCCCAGTCCTTTCTAAGAATTCGCGACAAGATTTTTCGTGTCGCTTTCAAGAAAGTACATGCGTTTTGGCGGATAGGTTCTGCTGGAGATGACCAGCACAGTGCGCCCAGAACCAGGCACACTTATTGGCTCAACTGTGCTTGCGAATAAGAAAATATATTTAGATAACAATTCGAGACTGATAAGCTGTTATACTATCGCTGTAGAGAGCATTCAGTTAACTTAGAAAGATTTTTGCTCAAATATAACTTCCGCGAACTTGTGAGCATTAAATATGAAGGCATGGGCTAGGGAACCGCATAGTGAACTTTGTTTTCATTATACATGCATCTATCTGCTAACGAGTAACGAGAATAAAATTCTCGCACATAATTCACGTAAATGGGCTTACTTTTATCTGCGCTCTTGGCTGAAGCAGTGAGCAATAAAAAAATTAGCTATCCATGAATAGAAACACATTTGCAGTATTTTGATAAGGTGTCCAGTCCAGCTATATGGATATAGGCAGCAATATTTCTAATCTGCATTTATTGCAAGCTCAAGAAAAAAGAAAAGCGGGATAGCGCATAGGCAAATGTGCCTAGGGAAAACTGGGCGTCGCTTCTCTTTATGAGGTGCCGCTGAAATGCCACACTGGTAAATTTCATCAAAGTGACGTCACGTGTGAGCTTGCTCGATACGAACTGGCCGCGCTAATCACGCCAACGTGTTCTCTTCCTACAGAAATCAAAGCACGGAGATATGGATATTTTCTACCTGATTTGTTATCATCAGCACAAAAATGATGCTTGTCTCAATCTTTATTAATGCCGGTTTCCCATTGTCATCCTTCCTTCTGTTTTAAACCATGTGCATTGTATTATTTCTTCTGTGTGTAGTCCAGCGTCATTCTTGTAAAGTGCGTCGTCAAATGTAGACTGCTGTGGTTTGACGGCATGTAAAAATACAAAAATTGATCAGTAAAACAGTTTGGCGTTGCTCATCTACACAGTTTGCAGAGTTTTAAAAATAAATAATAATAATACTGTATTTCCTTTACTACAAGGAAAGGAAAGGAGCAGCCGCTAAAAAGCTGCTTCGAAGAGCAGCTTGACGGGGCGGCTGCCCCTGCATATGACGGCATTTCACAGCAGAGAAAGTCACTCCCAAACAGTGAATAATCAATCAATGGAGAAATAATTAGACTACAAAAAAGCACTAGGTAAATCAGGAAAAAATACATGAAAATAAAACAGAAACGCCGCAAGACAGAACACCTAACTTAAAAATATGTATTTATCGAAACATTTCGCGGATTAATTTAATGGGAGGAAGAGAGAAATCTTGACCACTATTAGCAAAGTATTCATTTAATATGGTAGGAAGCCTGAAGCGAAGCATCTGCCTGCCATAGTTCGTCCGGCACGCTGTAACGTGTCAATGCTTTGGGTTACGGGTGTCGTATGTTTTTATGTTGTCTTGAAGCGCTGCTATGAGTGTTAGTGTGTAGTCCTTTTTACTGATTTCTTGTTTAAATAATCGCAAAAGCCTGTAGTTATACAAAGGTGTTACTTTAACTATTTTAGCTGCTTAAATATTGGTCCTGTATGTTCGAGGTAAGAAGCTTTAGTAATATTTCTTATTGCACGTTTTTGAAGGCGTAGTAACTTTGTAATGTTTTCTGCTGTTTTTGTTGCCCATACTAGCAAGGAGTAGTTCAGAATAGACGAAAACAGTGAATTATAATGCATAATGTTAATGGTAAGTGGAAATACTCGGAAATGTTGGCGTAGAGAGCCTATTGTGCGTGATAATTTGTTGACTAAATATTCTATGTGAACGTCTCATGTCATGTGCTCTGAGAAGTACACGCCTAACGTTTTCACAGAGTGAGCAATTTCTATTTTCGTGCCACTGAGCACAAGAGAATGCAGCTCGAATGCTTTATTTCTGGGATGGAAGAGAACGGCTTTTGTTTTACTGACATTGAGTTTTAGACTGTTTTGACACGCCCAGTGTTCAATGTTTTCCAAGGTTATGTCAGCCCGACTGGATAGCTCTATGTCTGAGTGACCAGAGAAAAACAGACTTGTATCATCAGCGTAAATAATGTGTTTTGCAGATGAACCTATGGAAACAAGATAATTGATGTAGAGAATAAAAAGAAGGGGGCCTAAAAGACTGCCTTGTGGAACTCCCGAGATGACTGGCTTGACTGTATAGGAGAAAGCGTTTATTTCAACATATTGTGTCCTATTGGCTATGTAGGAAGATATTAAAGAGTAGGCTGTGCCACGTATGCCATACCTGTCTAGTTTATTGAGTAAAGTTTTGCGGTTGATGCTGTATAATAAGCTTTCGAGAAATCTAAAAATATGCCCAAGACGAGTTTCTTTTCTTCAAAATCAGTTAATATATACTCTTTCTGATCAAGAAGGGCAAGCTTAGTAGATCTGTTTTTCCGAAACCCGAATTGAGCGGGGTTTAAAATATTATGATGATTAATAAAGGACGTAAGACGAGCACGAATTAACTTTTCAAATCCTTTTGAGAAGGTAGGCAGGATAGATATTGGGCGATAGTTGGAAAGGTCGTTTTTATCGCCTGTTTTTTTTTATAATACTGTGACCCTCGCCGACTGCATGTAACGTGGGAACACGCCTTTTGATAAACATAAGTTGAAAATATGTGTCAGGCAGTTTGATATATCAAGAATAACAAATTTTACTGGCATTATCTGAACACCCACGCTATCCTCAGATTTGCTATTGTTAAGACTGTTGAAAGCCGCCACCACCTCTCCCTCTGAAACTGGATTCAAAAATTTTGTTGAGTTATTGCGAGAATAGCTGAGCGGTACCTCTTCGCAACATGACGAAGTTTGGGCAACACAAGTGAAAAAATCATTGAAAGCGTTAGCGAGTTCATGTCGCTCAGCCTCTATACCATGAAGAATAAGTTTGGTAATTGGTTCTGTTATATGCCCTATGATAGAGTTCAATTTCTTCCAAGTCACCTCCGGGTTATTCCTCGAAAAAACAAACAAATTCTAATAATACAGTTTTTTGCAGCTCGAAGCTCTTTTGTCACTATGTTTCTGAAAGATTTGAAAGCTTTCAACGCATCAGGATATTTCGTTTTTAGAAATTGGCTGTACAATTTGTCACGTTCTTTTATTCGGTTAAGTAGCGTACTGCTGATCCAATGCTTACGAGCTCGCCGTGGACGACTATGTATTTTGCGAGGAAAATAAGTAGAATATAGTGTTTGAATAATGTGACAAATTTATCGTAGGCTGCTTCAGGATTGGTTTCGTTGAAAACGTCGCTCCAGTCTGCACCGACTATCTGCTCACAAAATTTATAAAGCGTAAACGAATTGATATCCCTATAAGCGTATTGTTTCAAGCTCCTTTTGAGATTAGGTACGTGGTTGACACACAGAAATATAGGGAGGTGATCACTAATCGGCGGACTGATTACTGCGGATGTTAAGTGATTTTGGTTATTTGTAATGAAAACATCTAGTAATGTTTCTGTTTCTTCTGTGGCTCTGGTTGGGGCATTTATAGTATTCATACAGCAGTGAAACCTTAACAGTGTATCTAATTCCCGCGTCGCAGTACTATTTAGAAGAGATTTATATTCAGGTCGCCTCCAAGGACAATATTCTACTTGTGCTGATTCGCAAATTCAAGAACAGAACTAAAAAAGAAAATAAAACGCTCGTATTGCCGGAAGGAGGGCGGTAACACACAGCAAACAGGTATGAGCGGACTTTGAGCGTAAGTATCTCGTAATGGGCGCTAACTACACAAAATTCGTCAATAAGTTCACATTCTATGTCCTTTTTAACCAACACTACCTCGTTTAACCTGGCGATTCAAGCAGTAGCTCTTAAACGCTGGTATGCTGAACGCCTCGTCTTCGTTACAAAACCAAGTTTCCGAAAACATAAGAACATGAATTGGCAACTTCACTTCAGCAAGAAAAAATTCAATGACATCTTGCTTCCCTCTTCCTGAGCGAAGATTAAAATGAACAATATTTGAAGATTGCTGGGAATTTCCGCAGAAAGAAGCGAGGTCCGATGTACAGACTGGGCTTGACAGAAAAACAGACATTGAAAAGAAAAACAGACAATAACTAGACAAATATCAAAACGATGATTGCATCATGCATTTTCCAGTTTGAAGATATCATCTGGGCTACGGATGACAACTGCGCTCTCCCCTTCCGCGTTTCTGACAAATACACGACCGCCAGCATGCCACGTGAAACGATAACCATTTGCTGCTGCCCAGTCTCGACTTAGCTGCAAAAGGTTTCTGTTGTACCTAGTCAGGTTTTCGGATATGGAAGCAGATGCCTCCGCAGCTCTCAAAGCTTTTCGTCCTTCGAGCCATTTGTCACGAAGCGCTTGTTTAGAGAACCGAACCAGAACTGTGGGAATTTTTCCCACCTTAGCAGGAAGTCTGTGGACATTGTCGATATCGCTCGGTTGCAGATCTGGCAATTTGATTGCTTTAGCGATGCTGTTCAGTTCGGTTAGCAAGTCTTCATTTGGGGAAACGGGAACACCGTGAACCTTAATGTTGTGCTTCCTACTGTATAGCTCTAGCTCATTTAATGACATTTTCAATTGCTCAATGGTATTTTTGTCACAGCTTGTCTGCTCCAGCTTTTGGACACGTTGTTTAAGGGTGCCTATCTCTTTGTCCTGCTGTTCCTGCTTTGCTAGGATGGCATCGTATTTAGCTGACATCATTTCGATAGATGCCTTTACCTCATCGACTTGGGATGGCAAACCCGAAAGCGCGTCCAGCTTTTGAACAATATCTGCAACACTTGCAGCGAGTTCTACATCAACAGACATTTTTCGCCCGGTATTTGCCTTCGAACTGCGGCAAGGCACGCATCGCCACGCTTTGCGACCGGCTTCACCTTTAGATTTGAAGGTTGCCTCCGACCACCCTGAGCAATTACCAAGGTGATAGCTGCACTTACATTCGGCACACAGCAGGACTCGGTCACCATGCGGTACAGCTTCTTCACAAGATGGGCATATCTCAGACATGTTGAGACACAGTGCACGAATAAGCACAGAAAACAAAGCACTGTGGCAGCAGTGGCGGCGATACAGAGATTAAATTAAGCAAATAAGAAACTCCGTATAGCACCAACCTGGAAAACGAAGTAGGTGCAAATTAGGTGGGCGTCCTTGCTCTGCCGCCGCTGCCAAGGTACCGCTGCCGCCAAAATGCCTCGTTTGCGATAACAGCCACCAAGAGCAAATCACGACCAGAGCGTCGGTAATGTGACGTCAGCCGCTAATCCAGTCCACGTAAGCCTGATGCAGGTATTTTGAAAAGGCTTGGTTCCTGCCTGGGAAGGCGAAATACCGCAACAATGATGAGTGGAACACGCCTCGCTTGGTCGTATCGAACACAGGTAAGCCAGCAACAGGGTTAGTGGGCCGACCTGGAAAACGAAGTAGGTGCGAATTAGGTGGGCGTCCTTGCTCTGCCGCCACTGCCGCCAAAATACCTCGTTTGCGATAACAGCCACCAAGAGCAAAGCACGACCAGCGCGTCGGTAATGTGACGTCAGCCGCCAATCCAGTCCACGTAAGCCTGATGCAGGTATTTTGAAAAGGCTAGGTTCCTGCCTGGGAATGCGAAATACCGCAACAATGATGAGTGGAACACGCCTCGCTTGGTCGTATGGAACACAGGTAAGCCAGCAACAGGGTTAGTGGGCCGACTTGGAAAACGAAGTAGGTGCAAATTAGGTGGGCGTCCTTGCACTGCCGCCACTGCCGCCAAAATATCTCGTTTGCGATAACAGCCACCAAGAGCAAAGCACGACCAGCGCGTCGGTAATGTGACGTCAGCCATCACATGTCCATCAAAGCTGTTTCGCAGGTACGCTATGCGGACCAGTCCAGTCCAGCTCAGTTCAGTCGTGTTCGACTCTTCGTGACCCTATGGACCATATCACGCCATGCTTTCCGGTCTCTCACTATCTTCCTAACATCACATAACTTCATCTGCAGCGCCTCGAGGATGCCATCTAACCATCGCGTTCGCTGCCTATCCCTTCTCCGGTGACCCTCAACCTTTTCTAACATCAAATCTTTCTCCAACGACTCCTCTCTTCTAATCAGATGACCAAAGTAGCTGAGCTTTAACTTTAGAATTTGACCCTCCAAAGAGCAATCAGGGTTTATGGTCGACAATATCGACTGATTTGATCTTCTGGCCGTCCAAGGAACTCTCAAGAGTCTCCGCCAGCTCCACAATTCAAACGCGTCAATTCTTCGGCGGTCAGCCTTCTTCACAGTCCAACTCTCGCATCCATACATCACAACTGGAAAGACCATAGCACGAGTTATACGGATCTTGGTAGGCAGTGTAATGTCTCTGCTCTTTACTAGGCGATCAAGGTTAGCCAAGGCTCTCTTTCGCATAAGCAGGCGTCTCCTAATTTCATGACTGCAGTCTCCTTCCGGGGTAATCTTGGAGCTATGCGGACAGGCGGACATACAAAAAAAGGAATTGCTGTTGTCAACCCCACATTTAAACACGATACAGCAATAAAATATTTAGCCTCTTATATTACTAGTTTGTAAACTTGGAGACAGTCACATTTCTAGGCAGCTCTAATTTGTAGAACATTTCTAGAGCGCGTGTGTACAAATATTCAATTTCAGTTGTCGTATTCATGCGTAAACGTCACGATGGCCGCCTAAACCGCTTCAGCTGCGGCGAGGTGTTTCACGTCACTCCATGTTCCATTGGCATACTAGGCAGGTCTCTACTGGATGCCGAATTGGAAAAAAACGTTCGGATCAAATGCTAACCACGTGGGATGTTTTTTATGGACTGCCTGTGTGTTGCGTGCGTATTCACATGAACATAACGGTAAAGTTCGGGTAGTATGTCTCGAAACCCTCACCTACACTGAGATTGCAATCGAATGGAGGAGCCCTGGGATGCGACAGCCTCTAGTTTTATAATATTGTCACGTACGCACCGCGATTGCATTTGCGCACCCGATTGTAGTGAGTGAGCCAGTCATCCACGTCTTCCCCGGGCTTGCCATAGAAGTGCCGGGGTTCCCTATTGTTTGAATTCTGCCTCCTATTGTTTCTCAGTTGATGGGGCTATTGGCAGATTCCCATGCACCCGGAACACAAAGAAAAGACGGCATTCATCACCCCAGACGGACTATATGAATTCAATGTGATGCCGTTTTGTTTATGCAACGCTCCAGCCACCTTCGAAAGATTCATGGATACAGTTTTGCGCGCACTGACGTGGAACATTTGTATGTGCTATTTGGACGATGTATTAATATTCGGAACTATCTTTCTTGAACACAACAGTGGATTAGAGGTTGTTTTGGAATGTATTGAGAAAGCTGTGTCATTTTGAAGAACGCCAGACAGTAGTACTTGGACATCTCGTAGACAAGGATGGGGTCAGACCTGATCCGAAAAACAATTGAAGCTGTCACTTGTTTTAAAACACCGAAATCGTTAAAACAGCTAAGGAGTTTTTTGGGGCTTTGCTTCTACTTCCGGTGTTTTGTTCCGAAGTTTTCTGACTTAGCATATCCACTTACTTGTCTTCTGCAAACAAGATGTGCCTTTCGAGTGGACTAAGGATTGTGACTCCGCCTTTCGTCAGTTAAAATTTATTTTGACATCAGGACCTGTACTACGCTACTTCTGTCCATCAGCTCCAACAGAACTTCACACTCACGCCAGCGCAGTCGTAGTTGGTGCAGTTCTCGTACAGCGCCACAATGGCAATGAACATGTTGCATATGCAAACCGTTCTTTAAACAAGGCTGAGCGCAATTACACAGTAACTGAACAGGAACGCTTAGCTGTTGTTTTCGGTGTGCAACAGTATCAGTCATATATTTATGGATGTGCATTTAACATTGTGACGGACTATCATTACTTGCACAAGAATGCTGAATTGCGTGAGTTGGTGCGTTTGCATTTTAGGAAACGTAGGCAAAGAAGACAAGGACAAATAAGGGATGCCCATGTGTATTCCTTATTTTGTCCTTGTCTTCTTTGCGCTATGTTTCCTAAAATGCAATCATTCCTTATGTTGGCTCGTAAACCTCCGTGTCCCCTGTGGACGCCTTGAGCGGCGCCGTGGGCTTTGCGCTTCGAAGAATTCAGTTTCACTGTGTCTTTTAAGAGTGGTCGTAAGCACAGTGATGCTTAATGCCTGTCATGGTTGCCTCTTGAAAGTACTGATTGCGAGAGTGAGATCATAGATGAATATATAGCTGCTACCTCTGCAAGCTTCGCCGATGTTGGTGAATTCAAGATTGCACACCGGAACGACAGCTAGTTGGCGCGCTTTTTGATGCCGCAAGTTCCCCGAACCCTGCGACCTTATTCCTTATTCATGATGGTCTACTATACAAGAAGAACTACTCGTAAGTAGGTGCACGGTTTCTTCTGGTAGTTCCTACAAATCTTCGGTGTCAGGTTCTGTGTGTAATGCACGACGATCCCACGGCTGGACACTTGGGTTTTGCCAGGACATTGCACAGGACTAAGGAACGTTTTTATTGGCCGAAGATGAGTCAAACTACTCAACATTATGTGGCCAGCTGCCTCCAGTTCCAGCGTTTCAAACACCCAACCTGCTCTCTGCCGGGTCATCTTCCGCCTATAACGCCGCCACGAACTCCATTTGAACAGGCGGGAATTGACCTTCTAGGACCGTTTCCCCGTTCTACCAACGGGAACCACTGGATCATTGTGTGCGTAGACTACCTCACGCGGTACTGTGAAACGGCTGCCATACCGTCAGCCACTGCTTCTGATGTCTCGGCCTTCCTCCTACGGTCTATCATTCTTCGGCATGGGCCTCTTCGTGTCCTAATACGTGACCGGGGGCGTCAGTTTACGGCAGAAGTTGTAAAACTTCTTCGTCTCTGCTCATTCCATTTTCCCCATTCAACTCCTTACCACCCACAAACAAATGGCCTGACCTAACGCACCAATCGTACGCTTAGCAATATGCTCGCAATTTATGTCGACTCCCGCCACAAAAACTAGGATGAAGTACTTCCTTTTATAACATACGCATTTATCACTGCTAAGCACGAAACGACAGGCTACAGTCCTTTTTTTTTTCTTCTTTACGCTCGACTTCCACGAAGTACTCTGGACACATATTTACCTTTCTCGCTCCCAGCTGAAACTTCATTAGCGCATACTCTCTCTTTGGCTGAAGAAGCTCGCCGACTCGCTAGACTTCGCACTTTAGCCTCCCAAGAACACTACAAGCAACGCTACGACAAGCCTCACCAAGATGTTAAATATGCCCCTGGCGACTTGGTGTGGCTTTGGACGCCGTTGCGTAAGCGCGGCCTGTCTCAGAAACTGTTGCACCAGTATACAGGTCCTTTCGTTGTGCTGGAACGCATCAGCGCAGTCAACTTTGTAGTCTCTCGTCTGACCACCCATGGTCATCGTTCTCGAATAACTCAAATAGTTCACGTGGCCCGCATGAAGCACTGCTATCAGCGTGGCGAACCTTGACTCGCCCGTCTGCGAAGGGGGCAGCGTCACGCATGTCCCGCGATCCTGTATTGGAGGAAGATAAGGCGCTGCAGGAGAAGCTGAAGGGGAAGAGGAAGCTGGTTTGGTTCGCTCTTGGTGTGCTAACAACAACAACAACAACAACCAGCGCATCTAACACCAGCCATGTAAGTGAACCACGTAACAATATAACAATGCCCGGTAGCTAATGTTGCCTGAATGTTCATGAACCGCTATCAGATAAGGCAGGCGAGAATTAATTCTGCAGTTTGTATGCGCCTCGTTTCATAAATTTCACGCAAGAGCAAGTTCAATGTGGTGCTTATTGCTCACCTAAAAGCAGTGAAGACTAATTTGGGACACCGAGGATCGTATAGGAAGGTCTCATTCTTAAAAGTCATATCTTCTGAACGAAACAGTGTTGTCAAGAATTGCATGCCAAAATACGTAAGATGTTGACATTCTAAGGGGAAAACGTTGACCAACGCTAGTTAGCAGTTTGGCAGGTAATGTTTATCACTATATGCTAAGATGTACCTCAAGTTGGCAGCGTGATCTTAATGAGCAAACAATATTTGCCAGCAGACATAAACGTATATCAGATGTTGCCAGTCTTACCTAAATGAACGAACAATATTTGCAAACGTACACGAACGTATGTCAAATGTTCGCATTCCAATCCAAATGATTGACCAATATTTGCCAATGCACGCAACCGTATATGAGATGTTGGAAAACCGATCGATATAATGGAAGATGTCAGGCTCACACCAGCATATGCTAAATATTGTCGAGCCACACGTATAGCAGGACAATGTTTATTACTGGTTTCCAGACATAGTACCAATGTCAGCAAGTAATGTCATACCTAGCCCGTTGTAACCAGCTTATAGATTGGCATGACCAATATCAGAAATATACTGGCAACAATGTACCGCCCTTGGGCCGCGTTTTGCCAGCACTTTTCCAATATCGGGCCGGTCAACTATGCTACCTGGGGTGATCAAGGGTTTTCTGAAGAGAGGTTCCTATGTTTAACACTGGCACTGGTTCGCGTTAGAGGTCTCAATAAAGTGTCTGCATCATGTATATATTTCGGAGGGAACATCTGACTGTGTTTAACTCCGTTTAAACTAATAAAACGTTTGAAAGCACGTTCGGCATGGTTATGCTTGGCGGTTTCACGTTGAGAAACTCACAACGTTTGGAAGTCTGTACCATATCAGAAATGAAAATCGGTTCGTGTTGAGGAACGGAAAGGCGTTTTGTGTGTCTCACACCTCGTTGGAGCAAAACATTTACAATTAACGGCATACATCCAGAGTTACATAAGTCGCCGGTTGGAATTTCTATCAGAAACAAGCCTCCAACTTAACATATGAATAGGAAATAAGGAGCGATATTGTCACTCTGAACGCTCGGCTTGCGTCAGAATTGTAATGAGAAATCACGTTGTAATTTGATGTCTATCTTTTGCCACCTCCTGCTGACGCCGCTCGAAATTCAAGTAAAGATTTCGCCTTACACTTTTCGTGGCGGGCATTGACTACCATTCTTGGATATACAGGCATTTTTAGTGGAGATTCGTCGTGTCCTAACTGCCGTTTCTTGCTTTATCAAGTCGCTATTGAATACACAATTTGGCGTTACCCTCGTTGTACCTTTCAGCATTACTGGCTTCAGTGATTCACCCTGGCTACTACGCTGGTCCACACCTGTCATAGCGATGACAGATTGGGCAGTTAATTTGCTGACCAACCATAAGTAAAGCTTAGACAACAAATGACATGTTTTTGAGAGAACTTTATTGTTTCGAAATTATCTAAAGCACAACGAAGGCACGTGTTTCTTCTGCCTCGCGGCCTATACAGATAGTAACATACAACGCGAAAAATGGTATTATGCACGTATATAGATACTATCATTCACGTCTGCATGTAACCTGGTCCTCAACTGGTTAATACATTGTATACGTTTACACGATATCACCGTGCTATGGTAGATCCAGGCAAATAAAAGGTATAGAAACACTTGCCACCCCTCCTTGCATAGAAGGATGGGCATGAGCACTCTTCCATGAGCGACAAGAATTAGCCTCGCGCACCAGCATACGAGAGAAGCTTCCTCCTCAAGTGCGGCAAGTTACTCGTTCAAGTGTGTAATATAATGCTTCTTAAATGATGCAGTAGATGAACACAGCTTTCTGCGGGATTCCCCGCCAAAATGCTAGCCCTCTCCACTAACGAAAGACATTTTCTCTGATGCACATTATCAGTTCAACACAGATATCTCTGTGGCAACTCTGCCACCATATTCGGACTTGGAACATGCGCATCCCTAGGCGCCACAAGGTGCGTGCTACAGGCCACTCTTGAAATACATGACTTGGAGCATGCATCCATCCGCGTTGCGGACATGAGGCAAAGGGCGCCACGCCAGATGTTGCAAGGCGGTCTTGCATTGCCAGCGTTTTCATCCCCTTAACCAGGAGAACGCAAGAACATCCCTGGGGAGGGAGGCAGAGATTAATGGCCTCCCAAAATCTACGGGGACTTCCTGCACTGGTCCATATCTGAGGCATTGGAAGCTACAGATTCGCATTCTTCAGTGGCGGTCATTTCATTCAATTCAAAATAAGACAAGATTTCATGCAATATGTGCAGTGACCTCTCTACGTAAGTGTAAAACGCTGGTGGCCGCTCAGTCGCCGGGTCTATCCAGGTTACCAGCCCAAAGAAAAGGGGCAAATCCTCACTGAGTACGATCGAGACCTCCACCACGGTAAGCTATACATGAAGAGACACCACATGTTTATCAAAGCCAACACACGACATATTAGCTCAAAGTGAAGTACGGTGCAACCACTCATACATGTTAGGAGGCGGCCAAGGACTCTCGCGAAATTTTCCGCGTGCTCGTCCCAAGCGAAAGAGCCACAGGTAGTGGCTGTCCTGTGCGGAACCTGACTAGGAGGGCGTGCAACTAGCTACGTAGAAAATAGGCGCGGCTGTGCTCTTGTTGATAAGATACGCATGTTAAGACAAAGGTAATAAGGAAGGTTCTGGCAACTTCAATTCGCTTTTCGGCCTTGCGTTTGATTTCGTTCGAGGTGGTGAGGGTTACTAGCAGACGCCAGAATAGCGACGCCCAAAACTCTCATTCCCTCAATTCATTGGACACTGTCGAGAAAGGCATCAACAAATGTTCTAAAAGATAATGCTTTCCGTTTTGGTGAATTAGGCCGCGCTCCAGGTGAAATAGCCGTACGAAAGCCCTGTAACTATCTAGATGCGTAATAAAAGGGAGACATCATCAGCCTATGCTGCTACTCTCACCTCACCCTGGGCCGGGGTGAGGGAAACCAATTATATATTTGCAATTTTGGATTTGCTACAACGCCTCTATGCAAAGCACAAGGAGAACTGACGAGAGGGGATAACCCTGCCGTATATCAATCAATCAGCCTTTTATTTTCTTTATATTACAGAAGGAGATTGGACTAGAAGCACGGAAGCTTGACAGATGTCCTGCTCCCTTTTTTCACATTGGAATTGCATCAGACAAGCGGCAATAAATTCTGCCCTATACATTATAGCACAAAAGAAGGTAACACACCGTGGAAAAAAAAAGCAAAAAGTACCGACACAAAAATACATGTAGCGTCATCATACAAACTTGTTCAGAAAATAAAATTCCTAAAAGTATCTGCATGCTGGAAAGGGTAAAACATTTCTTTGTTTAATTTATTTAATATCACTGAGAGCGTATAAAAGATAGATTGTTCTGAGTAATATGCTCTAGGTGTAGGAACTAGCCACATTTTTTTTATTTCTGGTTTGTGCAATATGGGTGTTTTTTGCACATTCTGCCAAATTACCAGCATAATTGTGGTTGCTCCGCGAAGTATTTTTGAAGCTCATTAAAAGTCTGTATTCCTGTAAAGCGAAGCTGGCAGGATTTCGTAATTTAAATAGAGGTCACTCGTAAGGACACAAGGAACACCAGCAATGCACCTCACAGTTCTTCTTCGAGGATGCAACTTAGTCATGTTCGTGGTCATGTTCGTGGTAATGGAGCGCAGGCGCGATATTACTAAGGCAGCTGAGGATATTTTAGATCTCATGTAATCAACATGATAATTCCAAGTCAAGTGCTTCGAAAACATGACACCAAGAATTTTTAAATCATCCACTATCTCACTATCTCCACAGAATCATGGTTTAAACATACATTGAGTTGCCTAAAGGTTACATTCCCTTTCGATTGGATCGCTTACGTGCCCATTAATTACTATACTCGCTTCCAAGTCTGTGTAAAGCAGCCGAAGAACATCTATCAACCATATGGAGAAACTGAAACAGTCCAGTGGTGTGAAGAGAGACTTTCGCTCTCAATGGCCAGACATTTTCCTGGTCTAATGATACAATGGCACAAGAAATCTGTGTGCACGACGCGAAAGTGAAAATATCGTCTGTCAAAGCAAGAGAGGAAAAACATTTGCCGATAGTTGCGTTACTTCCTAATTCAAAGTTTGAGCAAATAGTTGCCCCTTTTTCGATAGATTGAGCAAAGATTTCGACCAAGACATGTATGTACAATTACAGACGACGTCTTTTATGTTTCACCCATATTCTATTTAGAAACACTCCACTAACAGTTCTTGATTGTCATGAAGGAAGCTTTGGGGTCGGAGAAAAGAAGAGAGCAATTAAGTTATCGGGATGTTGCGGGTTGCAGCGCGTGGGCCCATAGGGGTGTTGCACGGCGAAGAGATAGCAGCGACTGACTGATGCCGCTGACGCAGCTATCGAGGGGTGACATCACACTCTGGACAATATACGGATCGGACGGTCAAATCCAAGACAGGCTACAAACGGCAGCAGAGAACATAACTAAGCTCACCGCAACAATCGAACTAGAGTGCTCGCCAAAAAAAGTTAGAATTACTAGTTATGTCCGCTAATGGACGGACCTACCAAAGCCCCAGAGTAATCTCAATTCATTGAAGACAGGTACCGCAGGGTCTTACCATCCGCCTTCTAAGACTATACCTGCAACAGGATGAAAGAAATGCAAACAATATTAAGCAGCTCACAAAAGTCATTGCAGACACCACGCAACGCATAAAAAGGGTGACAGGACGCGCACATTGGCTCCGAGAGGCGCACACACCTCGAGTTGTGAACGCCTATGTCCTCAGCAGAATTCTTTATGCTACACCATAGCTCAAACTATCATGCGTGAGGTCGAGCAAATAGACTCCTTAATTCGGCAAGCAACAAAAGCAGCACTTAAATTACCGAAAAACACTAACAACAAGAGACAACTTGATCTCTCTGATTGGCCGCTACAACTACTGGACGTCACATACTCAGTAAGGTAGGCATCACTATTCCTGCAAACAATGCATCCCTAAGAACACTCCCTACCCACATTTCCACTTCAATCTATGACAAGCCATTACCACTGACACATGCACCCCCACCATGACCAAGGTCGCGGAGGGCGCGCGCGGCAGCGCTTTAGAAATAGCACGGGAATGAGCCTAATGGAATTTGAGTGGATGCCACCTGTGGTGAGAACTGTTACTGCGGTTGTTCCCAACCCCATATTTCCCTCATAACTTTTGAGGTTCCTTCAGACACCACCCCTGAAGATGCCAAGGAGACCACTATAGCTACTGCTCTGGCATACACACATAACAGTTACGTACTCCGTGATTCTAACATTGCCATTATATATTATGCCAGGGGCCAGGGTAATCCCTCAGCGCACCGCCTGCTGCACATGCCCACCTCTCACCTCCCCCAACGGGTTGAGCTCATCAGGGCGCCTGCGCCATCGGGCAATCCCGGCAATAAAGCCGCCGGCTCCTTAGCCCGAAGCTCTAGAAACCGGACACAGGCGGACCTCGTGGGGTATTTCTCGAAGGAGCGCACTCGTTTCCTGAGTCCACTGCAAACTCCCACGCTGAGCGCCTCACCTATCCGTCACGCTACCCATCCCTCACTACCAGGGAACAGTCAATATGGTGTCGCCTGCAGACATGAACGCTGCCGAAACCAGCTCTGCTTTCAAAATTTAAGCCGGTATCCCCCATATACACTTGTGCTCCAACCCCAAGGCCACCCTTACCCACATTCTTTTATCCTGTCCGGCGTCTCCTCCCCCCGCCGGGCCGGTGCCTCTCCGAACCTTGGAGGACTGGGAGACCTCACTGCGGGCAGCGGACGAGGCCAGGCAGAAGATCGTCATCAGTAGGTCGGGCCGGAACGTGATGGATCAACATCACATGAACGTTTAGATCGCGAGTGGGGTCTTGCGGAGACCTGTGTGCCTCGAAGTCTTCGTAAAATAAATTTTTTCCTCTTCCCCCTCAAGACAACGTGGCTCTATGTCTAGGCTTGGGGTGCACGTACCGTGATCAGCCGATAGCGAGCCGGTGCTTCGCAACCGAACACCGTCGCCGCTACGCAGAAAGATGGTGGGTACAAGCGCGGCGAATGGTGTGGCTAGATAGCCCGCAGCAATCGGAGAACACGTGCGGTCGCCGCCATAGCGGAAGAGGGAGGGGAGAGGAGGAGCGCACGCTGCTCCCTCTACGGAGCTGGTTACGAGAGACAACGACGACGTCGCGAAACCCGGAAGCGAGCATCAAAGAGCTGCGTTCTAAAATTCTATGGGCCACTTTACAACACTAAAGTGTGATGAGGCGAAAGCCTCTATTTGAATTGCGATTCGAAGCCCTTAACTGCGCCTCCTTTTTCTCTCTTTTCAGTCCCACCTTCCCCCTCTTCCTTAGGCTTGGTAAACGTGTCCGCGGAGAATTGTGACAGATATGGCCCCTTTCCTGTAAACCAATTTAATACGCCGCTGTTGCCTGCTGTATGCGCATGTGCTTCTTATGATGTTTGGTTTGGTTTGGTTTGTGGGGTTTAACGTCCCAAAGCAACTCAGGCTATGAGAGACGCCGTAGTAGGGGGCTCCGGAAATTTCTACCACCTGGGATTCTTTAAGCTTCTTATGATGTGTGGTGCTGAACTCGAGAAGCACGAAGTAAAAGGCACCGCACAGACACCTGGATCGGACGCCCGGGGATGTCAGCTTCGTATATATACGTGAATCACCTGGTGTCGTCATATCCAGTCGTAAAATCATGACCGAATTTAACGTTATTGTGACGTCAGTTCCGGTTATTAGACATTGTCGGATGTGACTTCATGATGACACCACATCTGGTCTTGACCTCTCAACTTGTCAGCACGTAACCAGGTGCTGATGTCGTTCTCAACCATATCTGACATTATCATCACTGTTACTAACTACCACTAACTATCATCGTCCCCTAGCTACCACTAACTAGCGGTGGCGGTCTCCATCACAATCACGCAGGCATGACGCTACAATGGAGAACTGAAACTTTTCTCACGTGCCCTGCGTTGCTGTTAAAATGACAGCTAGCCACCCTACGAACAACGGCAGTGTGAGCCATTAAAGGTTTCGCTTTCCGATCAGGCGTGCAACATGTTTGGATGTTGCTTACGATTGCAGGAAGAACAGATCTCATGCGGTGAGTTAATATGCAGCTAATATCTTATAATCGAAGTAGAGTCAGGGGATAGGCTTCCATAGCTTCAGGTCTGACGGTTCTCCGCCACTTTTTAAGAGTATTACTTGACTCTCACGGAACGTCTCTGATCGAAATCTATTAGCAAGAAACTCGCTGTGCATTTGACAAGACATCTGCGTGACTACATAGTTGGTTGGTCATTTCGCCGCTGCTTTATCGGACTTGGCAGAGTCTGAAGGCAACCGAGGGTTGACGCACATCGGCGCGGGACGGGGCCGGCGAAAATGAGCCACGGCTTTCTTGAGCGATCTACCTGGTGTCTTTTTCATTTCTTTTTCACCAATCGCCTTCACAGGCAAAGCACAGAGGCAGAAACCTTTATGGAGCACCACAAAAATGTGGGTCCCTGCACGCATCTGAACAGGGCTCATTCGCAACATCACCTTAAAGCGCAGCGGAACAGGGACCCTATCTCTCAGCACATTAAATCATGTTTAGAAAAAGGTTTATTAGATATTAGACATTCACATGAGTGGCGAGAAATGACCAAAACAGGAAAGGCACATGATTAACAACAAAGAAAAGTGTACATAAAATAGATCCTAACGAACAAATACATCACAAATCAGCATTTATATAGAGAATAAAATTTGGCTGTTAGTGATGTTATATAAAATTTTAAATGGTAATGTACATGAAGCTATAGACAGTGTAGAAACGTTCGTCAAACAAAACGAGGTGTAACATATTCAGCAAACGTATGCTCATTATGTATTGCACCTGTGTGTTGCGATGCATACACCTGTGAGTTAACACATATATTTGCTTTATATTACATGTACCAAGGCGGGTTCAAAACCAATCAAGACACGTCCATCCGACATGTGTGGATGTGTGTAGCGATGTATACAGTCGCGACTTGACATAAATATTTACATCATAATACTGGTCCTACGGTGGATCAATAACCACCCGGACACGTTCATCCGGCACAGAAGCAAAAGGACAAGACCATTGGGGAAAGAACTCTCGCTACCCAAGGTAGAAAGGTTCCTCAGCCAGAAAGCTTATGATCTCCTTTCTTTGACGCACCAGGACAGGTAAAAGCGCACGTCGGTGCCGGCTAAATGCTATAGCCTCATAACGAATGCGCCGTAACACGAAAGCGCCAGTACAATTAGTAATCGTGCAAATATGTGTGTACACAAAGCGTTTTATTAGCCACTATACATTGACATGTGTGATGACGAACTAGCAAAACTATCTACAAAGAGAAGTTTATTAACTTCTATTCACATAAAACATACATATGGTGCAAAACACACTGTATTTACATTCTAAAACAGCAGCAGGTTTCGCCTGCGCATCTATGCTACTTGCTTCAAACCAGGGTACAACAAAAACGCAATGCAACAAACATTTTGCCACAGGAAACAAAATCCTCAAGAGCCATCTCGTGGGGCATGTATTGGACAGAAAACAGGTCACATTCCTCACAATGGCCCAAGGATAAATGAGGGGAGGCGGCAGGGGAGAATTCCTAATATCAAACCATTGGCATCCGCAGCCTGCCCCCTCTTGCAAAGAAATACCTTGTGTTCCAGCGCCGCAGAATCCGCGCCTCTCCGTCTGCTTCTAACTGGCTGGACAAATAAATCCGAAACATAAGGCGCAGGTTCTGCAGCGCCGGGTACATTGCCCTCATGGGCTGTCTTCGTGCTTCGGCGAGGCAGCGCCGTTCCCACAAACCAAACGTTGCACACAAGAAAACCAATCTTCCAAAGAGCCTTTGCGGTTCTCGAACTCCAGGTCCGGCGCGAACAAACAGTGATCTATACACCAAGCGTCACATTGTTCGCGCGACCATACATTCAAAGCACACTGTCTCTGTAGCCCCACAGTTGGCGCACTGGCTATTTGGGCACGAGTCCCCATTACTACAGTCGCTCTCTTGTTGAGAGGACGCCCCAGCGCCTTCGCTACTCGAAGTCTCTAACGCTCGGGGGTACTCTGCATAATTCCAGTGCCCTAAGCCTCCTCGCCCTCCTTCGTTGGTGGTCATCTGGGCTGAGTTGCGCGCAGGCAACCAGCTCATTGATTCGAGAGGCGGAGGTCTCGCAAAGTGGAGACACAAGGAACTCTATCTAGCAACGATTTCAGGTCCTCAGCTGGGGTAAACACGCGACGAGCAGTCCTCAAAAAATACAATAGTGTGAGCAGACTTTATTGGGTACATATATACATACAAAAACGCACATTACTCACCGACCAAAGCACTATAGAAAACACTGTATGGTACGAATACATAATGAACTGAAAACATGATTCCCCAGAGAGGGGAAAACAATCCTGTGGTCCAGAGACCGATTACAGCGGAACCGTATGCAAATGCGATTCCTTCGTTCATGGCATAACAAAGCGCGAATAAGTACATTGAGCAAGAAGAATAAAATTGGTAATTTGAATGATAAATCTGCATCTGTGAAGAAGACACAGAAGAATTGCATTTCCTTGCTTTGCCTGCACAGAACCGCTAACCATTTTCTGGTTCAAAGATAAAGTTGACCGGAATATTTTGAAATATTCTCACAATACATCACAGAGCGAATAGCTTCCAACATCTGGTGGATGCTATTGGAATATTGACAGTTTGTATTCACCTCGCCGTCTGCAAAGCTAAGCTGCTATTGACTCCGATAGTGAAAGTGATATGAAGTTAGACGTGTACGTGAACGAATTGTTTAGCGTCAATTATCTCACACTGTTGCATTTGCAATAATAATCTGGCCCCGCCGGGGTGGTGCAGTGGTAAGACGCCCGACTACTGTGCCGGAGTTCCCGGGTTCGAACCCGACCTCGGCGGCTGCGTTTCGATGGAGGCGAAACGAAGAGGCGTCGTGTGCTGTGCGATGTCAGCGCACGTTAAAGATCCCCAGGTGGTCGAAATTACTCCGTAGCCCTCCACTACAGCTCCTCTTTCTCTCTTTCCACTTTTATTCCCACCTTCCTCCCTTCCTTTACGGCGCGGTTCGGGTGTCCACAGAGCAAGTGTGACAGTTACTGCGCCTTTCCCTTCCTGTGAACCAATTTAACTTTATTTAATAATAATCTGCCCATACGCCTTACTTTTTAATCAAGGTCATGTACAGCACGTTCCGTCGAAAAGTCACAGTACTGAAAGCTGGGGTCCAGTTTTATCGGATTTGGCCAGAAATCTCGCAACGTGTTACGAAAATGGAGGCCTTTAGTTGAGACAGTGCTGCGCCACCAAATGTCATCCATGCCCTGGGCGTCTTCGGTACTTACGCCGAGCACACGCAAGCCCTCATAACTGCTCAAGAACGCCGTCTGCGCATCTGCTGTACAGGCATCAGTACCCTTCAGCGGCTGGGACGTGAAAACGTTGACACACCACGGATCAGGCTACCCTTGGCCACCCGCGAAAAGTACCATGTCCTTCCAATTCCAACCAATATAGACGCCTACATCACGGTGAACGACGACAGACCCGAGCCAAGCAAATTCAGCAAAATGTCATACGACGCAGAACAAACATTCTGTACACTTATGCCAGGCCCTACCAAGATCGGCGGCTGCAGCAGCAACCGTCACAACCAACCTCGGAGACAAGATAACCAGCGCCACGGTCCAAAGCCGAAGCATAGCGAACGCTGAGGAAGTGGCAATCGCGCTGGCTCCCTTCCCTTACGGTGCGGTTCAGGTGTCCACAGAGCAAGTGCGACAGATACTGCGCCTTCCCCTTCATGTGAACCAATGATCATCATTATTATTATTATTATTATTATTATTATTATTATTATTATTATTATTATTATTATTATTATTATTATTATTATACCAAAACTCGCTCTGTTCATTTACATTGGATGTTCGTAGCGTTGTATTCTAAGTACTTTATCACATATAACTCCCACTTTCTAGCCTTAATATTGTATTTACTTCACTTTTTGCTTTTTCTCCTGTTCAATGCTGTCTGTACCTTGAACTACTTTTTATCCTTTTCTGACTTATATTTCAACTTTAAACTTTATATTCGAATCTTACTGTCCCGTCTTCAATTCTACTTCTTTATTGTATTATTCTGTATTTCTAGCCTGTGTTTTAAGTACCACGCACTTGTTGCGCCTGGAATGGTTGTTTATTTTATGTATATTTCTATATTACTATAATCAATGTCAGTTATTTGTTGTTGTTGTTTTCTCTTCTATGTACCGTGTTTTTTTTTTCTTTCCTGGTGTGCTCAAAAATTCTCTCACTGTGTATATAAGTGATGCTACTCATTGATTGCTTACTTTCCGTGATACTTTTCGTCTCAGTTTCATTTCATGTATTATTTATTTCTTTTTTTGTGTTCTCTGTGTGTATGTAAACATGTTTGTCCATTTTCATTTTTGTTTCTTTTTTTTGTGCTGCAGCACGAAGACCACATGGTTGTTCCTGCGCACATTAAATAAAGATTGATTGATTGATTGATTGATTGATTGATTGATTGATTGATTGATTGATTAATTGATTGATTGATTGATTGATTGATTGATTGATTGATTGATTGATTGATTGATTGATTGATTGATTGATTGATTGATTGATTGATTATCAAGCACGCTCACACCATCGAGCAAATGAACAGTTTTGGGCGACTCTCAGCAAGCCTGCAAATCGCACCTCAATGGGGAACTCTGCCAAGCGGCCGCTCACATCATGAGAAATCACACTCCTTGTACGCACACCTGCCACAGTATTCTGTGGATCCCGGCACACAAAGGCATAGATGGCCATAAGGCGGCTGACAGGATAGCTCGAGGTCATACATTCCGAGCCCCATCGCCATCCACCTCCGAACTATCTTCTACACTAATATACAGCGAAATAATAAACTACCAACGACTCTATCGCAGAACATACGCAGATTCCCACAAAGACCTCAGTCGTCAGGAAGCCACTATATAGCAGGCAGAAGGAGGTGGTGAAGGGTGACTGATCCTGGCCCTGACGTGGCTGGGGAAAGTAAGTCCCCGCCGCTTGAGGCGGGTGCTAACCTGCCACCGAATTTTTATCTGTTGTAGGCCGTCATTGCACCCGCCACTGCTTCGGTGGTGGACGACGGCTGTTGTTGCGGCGCGTGTCTTTCTCTCCATCTTTTCTTTTTCTCTCTATTTTCTTTCTGTTCGACCACCTGGGGATCTTTAACGTGCGCTGACATCGCACTTTGCTGTGCGATGTCAGCGCACGTTAAAGATCCCCAGGTGGTCGAATTACTCCGTAGTCCTCCACTACGGCTCCCCTTTCTCTGTTTCCACTTTCACTCCCCCTTCCTTCCCTTACGGCGCGGCTGAGGTATCCACAGAAAACAAGTGAGACAGTTACCGCGCCTTTCCCTTCCTATATATAAATCAGTTCTGTCCGCACGAGGCAGCGGAGGTCGCTCAGCTACAGAGCCAGTAGCAGGCCCGTGCTTTTTCTTTTCCTTCCTACAGCCACAACAACACTATATGGCGAAACATGCAATCCAGCACACTACCAAACCCAGCCCGATACAAGAATATTTGGCGCGTGAAATACCTTACAAATGCATGTCCGGCCTGCGGAGAAGTGTCCGACATCCTCTTCATGGTTTGGAATTGCCCAAACAACGTAAATCATACGGTTTACAGAAAATTAGCCATGGGCAGTGCGAGGCAAAGCTCGCTCACACAGAGCTCCACCTTCAGCGCCAGCAGATCGGTCAGGCCTGGAGGGCCGTATTCGCCAGGGGTTTCACGGACCTGGGTGAACCACCCGCGTAATTACTTTTGTATAAGTAAATCTTATGCTCTCTCTCTCTTCCCTTAAAGCGTGGGTCAGGCGTCCACAAAGAACTGTGAATAACACCGCGTATTTCCTTTCCTATAAACAAATGTCCTATGCCCTTTCGAGTAACCGGATTATAACACTGGCGGCTGCATCTCGATGGACGCAGAAAGGAGAGGCGCCCATGTGCATCACACTGACTGCATGTTAAAGATCTCAAGATAGTGGAACTCACTCCGCAGCCCTCCACTGCCGAACGCTTTCTTTCAGATTTCACTCCCACCATCCTTCCTTGCCTCACTGCGTGGTTTAACTGGCGCCTTTCCCTCCCTCTACTTTTTTTTTGTCTATTTTCTCTTTTGTCGCACGAGGCAGCGGAGGTGGCTCAGCTACAGAGCCAGTAGCAGGCCCGCGCATTTTATTTTGTCTTCCTACAGCCACAACAATTAAGTGTACAAATGACAGATACTACGCCTCTAGTTTCACATAAAGCAATTTACCAGTGTACGTGCCCTCCGTGATGTGTGGCGGATACTTCGCCTTCCTTTCTTCGCAGCCCAACTTAATCTCTTTCCGCCCCGCCGTGATTGCGCAGTGGTGAATATTCCACACTACTGTTTCCGTAGTTCCGGGGGTCAAGCTCGACCGCCGGCGTCTACGTTTTGTTGCAGGCGAAACCAAGAGGCGTCCGTGTACGATCTCGTTAAAGTCAGCGCACATTAAAGATCCCCAGCTTTTTGAAATTACTCTGCGGCCACCCACTACGGCACCTGTTCGTTTCGGCTTTCACTACCACCTTTCTGTTCCTTGCGGTGCGGTTCAGAAATGAGCAGAAAACGTCAGCTAAATAATAATATCTGAAAATCCAATTTCAAAAACTAGAATGAGTATCTCGTTACTACCATGAGGTGCTATATGTAACACTATACACCAGGCATAAGACAATCTCTGCAAACAACGCAAAAACACTTAAAGAAGCGACAAGTTGCTTGGGAAAGGCTACAAACGCCTTTAATTTCTAAACCCGATTCCAGAACCAATACTCTCGCTTATGTACAAAATGCAAGCAGGTAGCATACTTGTGTTATATCCACTGTAACTACCCGCAGAAAGCGCATAGATACACAAATCGCTAAAGATCTGCTGTGCGGCTCAGCCAGTTAGGCCAGTAAGCAAGCACCCTTTGGCGCCTTTAGTCAGTCTACCCTCATTTCGAAATCTCCTGAAATCAGTTTTCTCATTCACTCATACCACCAGCTACGAATGTTTTTCTTTTGTTTCCTTCAACATATAACCAGTGAGAAAAGTCGACCGTGGTCCCAGCTTGGAGCTATGACAATAAAGATATGTTCGAATACATTCCCAGTCTATATACAATACTTCGTAATGAAAGTTGAGAAACGACTCACTCAATAAAAAATTCGGCCGCAAATATGTGTGATATTGTGGTGGTGAAAACATTTATACAGGGCAAATTTATACACGTAGGCATGCTTGGCGTGGAGCCTATGGCGCTGTCTTAAATATACTGAGTCGAATTTCTAGACAGGGACCCATTTATGTTTGCCGCCTCCAGCGCAGACAAAGTTAAGGCCCATTAGGCCTGCGTGTCCCTGCAGCCGAGCAGGGTCGTCTCCCAGTCCTCCCGGGGAGGGTTAGTGCTGGGGGTAAGGAATGGACTCAATTACCTGCCCACAGTACTGGCACTGCCCTGCGAATTGGGGTCAAAGCGTTTAAGCGCTACCGGGCACAGCATCGCGTTGGTGAAGAAGCGCAGTAGCAGTCTCGTTCACTTTTCCCAGTCCTTTGTAGGGAACGAGGCAGGTGCGACGCGATAAATTGTTATAATGTGGTTAAATATGTAGGTAGGATTAGCGTCGGTGTCGTGAGCCGATTCGACTCCAGAGCCCGTATATATAGAAAGAGCACTCGGGCGGCTGCGTCAGCTGCTTCGTTCAATGCGAAATCGTGGCGACCGGGAGCCACAACTAAATATCGGCACGCGGGTTCCATGTCCCGACTGCAATTATGATATACTCTATAGGCTTGCTGAACGCTGCGATAAACCCCTAGCAAGTCGGTGATGATATAATTAGAGTTTACATCTCAGGTGGTGAAAGCAATGGCGACGTTTTCAGCATGCTTTACAAATTTGGCGTTGAAGGTAAGGTCATGAACTATGTTGCCATCGTGAATGACTGCGGCCGTATACTAACCCTCCCCTCGAATGGGGGCCGGAAGCATACACATATAATACTCCTTGTATGCTGCCATTATGGCACGTCAAGGCTTCCGCTCGCGCCAGGTGCCGCCAATTATTGTCGTATCGTGGTATGTCGGCAAGAAAAGGTCGCACTCGAAGACTTGTCTCCAGAGTTCAGAATGCGGGTCCGTTCCTCTGTGAGCAGTTTCTGTTCAATATTTAGCCGGGCAAGAAGGCGGCGACCCAACAATGTCTGTATGTGACGAGTTCATTATATTTGCTCCCTAAACCTTCCTGAAAATGTTCACCATCCCTAGGGCCTTGAGACAACTGTTAGAGGTAGAGATTGGAAGGCCAACGGCATATTTTATGATTTTGCAGAGGATAATCTCGAAGATATTTCTCCTCGTGCTTTCGCAAGGGAATGTAAGCAGTCAAATACAGGATTCGACTGGATACAAAGGTATTTGACCGCAACAAGACGTCCATCGTAACCCGACACGTTGATTAGACACGTGGAGCACAATACCACCAACCTGGTCCCACACCTGAAAGCTTGTCTAATGTTGAGTCAAGGCGTTCTTAGTGATGGATGAATATACCAAGTACTCTTTGGATTCATGAATGGAACCGCTAGGAAGTGAGGGTGCAATTTGTGCGGTGCATATTTGTGACGTGTGGAGACGCACAAATTCCGGTTTCAGGGGGAACATTGAAGACCACAATGACGGGCATAGCGGTTCACTATGCATTCCGCTGTTTCCAGTCAGGTCTCAATATCCCCAACTCTGCCTTGGATGGCCGAAAGGGTGATGTCGTCGGCAGACAGCAGAGGCCCACCTTCGGCCTCGGCTAGCTGGCTAAGCAGGTGGATCATGGCGATTTTAAAACCAACGGGGAGGTAACTGCACTGTGAGGTGTGCCCCACTTGCCGAGTATGAATGGTCGTGCATTTGTTTTGTATTTTGATGTAGGAGTATCGGTCTGTGTTGAATCGTTTCATAGAATTGAAAGCATTAGCTTCATGACCTTTCCTTCAGTTTAGCGAAAATGAAGACAGGCACCGCGCTGGACGGCACAAGGTCGCCGTCATGCATATGACACTGCGGTTGTCGCATATCCAATATTGCTAATTCAGAACTGCAGTGAATAGCGCGTAATCGGACAACGCTATATTAAGGCGAAAACATTTTTAGCACATGGGCTGCTCAAATGTCCGCAGGAAATGTTCACACGAAATTAAAAGGTAAAAAAGAATGCCTCCAACGGCAATTGAACCACTAACCCTCCGACCCCCAGACGAGTGCGAAAACTACTCAACCATGCTGGGCTCGTGAGAAAACGATCGTAATTCCCCATGTCTAGTATGAGGATAATGGTACCGATGGCAATGACGCTTCAGTCAATTACAATGGTAATGATTATAGTAGCGATGACAATGTCGGTGAATTTGTTTGATAATGATGATAATAATGATCGCAATAATGACAATGACGAGGCAGTTAGTGAAAACAGTGTAGTGAAATGACTTCTGCCATTTCCGCTCTAAAGCAGACTTTAACGCAGTCTTGAAATATATTTGTTCTGCTTCAAGGGGAGTGATAACGAAGTGCTCCCTGTTCCTTCTAATAATATTTGGCGAACATCCTTACACCCAGACCCTTGTTACTAATGTATAATAACCGCACTAATTTATCGTTCAACACAGCAGCGATGGCGCTAACATGATCTCATTGTGGTGGTGGCACTGCCGGCTTTGTGCTAATCTCGTTATTGGCCTTATTGCGAAGACTTCTGGTACTTAGCTTGAAATATCTAACACTCAAAACCTTAGCGCAGTAGATCTTGTAAATCTCACACTTTCGTACAGCTCGAAGTGGGGCCGTAAGACAGGCGTCACCTTGCTTCTTGCCGATGTGGGCAACGCTGAAGCAGTTTTCTGTATAAACTGTTATGCGACGGGATGACGATTGTTACAGGTTGGGCTCATCGCAGTCCATCTTTTGACAGCACAAGCGTTTCAGCCATGCAAGAAAGCATAAGGCATCATGTCCACTAACCAGGATTATTCTTTCAGGTAACTTTAACCTTGATGACATATACTGGGCCGCACTGCACCACATATCGGAAGATTCAGAAGCGCTAATAGACTTGATGCCAAATTTTTCTCTCATCCACTGGTTTCTCGTCCCACTCGCATTCAAGGTAGAATGAAAAATATCCTCGACCTCATACTTCTGAGCAACTATTTTCAAATCAACAAAACACAATTAGACATTATCAAAGGTACATCTGACAACAGTATACCTATGTGCACATTCCGACTCAGTGGCTGCATTACTAGCCCTCGTACAGTAAAGAGTTTCATTAACTTTATTAAAGCAGATGGCGACAGCATACTAACCTATCTTGTTCATGAATTCCCTTCCTTCCAAGAAAAAGCCTCTCATGTATCCACTGATGTAAATTCATTGTGGCTTCATTTTAAGAACGTTTAATTAGCTGTGCCACTAATTACACTCCAATGAAATAGAAAAAAGCAACACTGAAGAATCCCAAGATTATGCGCCAAGTTCTACATGCTAAACGACGTGTAAAAACATCCTGAAACAATCTACGACTTCCAACTTAGAATCTATACAAAAATTTCAAGAAAAACTAATACACTACAAAACAACTTTATTACAGTGTAAAATTTCCGATCTTAGAAATAGCCCCTAAATATTCTGGAAACATCTACGCAGTACCCAGCCTGCAACAACCAACCTAACAAGAGAAGAGAAAACTACAATGGCTATTAGCTACAACATAGTTTTTCAGTCTTCACAAAAGACAATGGTACACTTCCTCCTCTCCCACCACCTCCTAACTCCGTGCTTGATCCATTAATAATAACTGATGCCAGAATCTTTAATCTTCTACTTAACAATAACCCTAAAATATCCAACAACCCTTTTTCACGAAATCGGCGCACATTTTTATCAAGCCAGCGCGGCGCGAGGCCCGTGCGGCGCCGCATTGAAGTTTCCACAAAGTTTGAGAAAAGCCTCCTTCCCCGCGCGAGACAGCGCGTAGCTTTGTACGCATCGCCGTCGCCCCCTTTCTCATCACCCGGTGATGACGGTGACTCATCAGTCTGGAATAAGCCAGAGCTCTCCAGAATTTTCTACGGGTCATAGCTAATGACGACGCGCGGCTCGACGGGAGGAAAAGGGAGCGCTCTAACTAGCGAAGCTAAGTGTGTACGCGCGCTAGCCTTAGTCCGCCTTAACAGACAGACGCGGCGAGCCCTATTTATTGAGGCCGCGCCGCTTGTGTAGTCACTCAGTCAGTCAGTCAGTCAGTGGTTGCGGCGTGTTCGCAAGTGCGACAACTGCACTCCCGATTATCACCCGCTGCTGGCAAGCCCACGAACCTGCGAGGGAGCGGCGCTCGTCTTGTATGGCGGCCACATCGTGACTCTCGAGGCGTCGGACTGCAACAGGGCCCGGTGAACAATTTGGTGTTTGTTTATGTGACTCTCTCGTGTTTGATTTGTGTTGTAAAGGCTCTGTGTTATTGAATATCTCTTTTGTTGCATGCTACACCTCGGTCCACAAGCGGACAGACCTCTACCTTTTTACCGAGAGGTTGCCGAGATAAAGTCGACTCTAGATGCAGACCTGTCAGATGCTAATGTAGGCGACCTACCACCCATACGCATCAGTGAATTAGTAGCCGTTCGCAGGCTTTCAGCTGATGAGCAACTAGATACCGATGTGCGCAAAGGGCGATCGTGGGCAGCTTGTCGGCTGCCAAATGAAGTGCGAGATTTTGACTGGCTTAGGCGCTGGGGCGTCCTCTCCACGAGACAGCGCCTTGCCAGATGAGGTGTTGTACCCAAGGACCAGTGTGCCAACTGCGGTGCTCCCCAGAGCCTCGCGCATGTTGTTTTCGAATGTGTAGTTGCGAGAACGATGTGTCGGCTCGCATATAGGATGTTTAACGTCCGCATGAACCCCGGCGTCAGGCACCGGCGCAACCCTTTTGAACACCTTGTGTTCAGTATGTTTTTGTTTGTGTTGTGGCGTCATAGGTGCCTCGCTGAGGCGCGCCGAACTCCCGCCCGAGCAATGTACCCAGCCTTGCAGAGGCTGGGCCTCGTCGTCTGAAAGTATCTGTCTAGAGAGTTAGAAACTGACGACGAGACGCGGTTTCTGCGGCGCTGGCACACGCGCTTCTATGTTGTACGAGGCAGCAGACTTGAGATGCCTGTCGTCCTTTATTAGAACCCTTCTCGTTTATACTGTTTTCCCCTCTCTGGGGAATCATGTTATAATTAGTTTATTATGCATATGTAACCTATAGTGTTTTGTATGGTGCTTTGGTTTGTGAGTAATGTGTGTTTTTGTATGTATGTATGTATGTATGTATGTATGTATGTATGTATGTATGTATGTATGTATGTATGTATGTATGTATGTATGTATGTATGTATGTATGTGTGTATGTATGTATGTATGTATGTATGTATGTATGTATGTATGTATGTATGTATGTATGTATGTATGTATGTGTGTGTGTATGTATGTATGTATGTGTGTATGTATGTATGTATGTATGTATGTATGTATGTATGTATGTATGTATGTATGTATGTATGTATGTATGTATGTATGTATGTATGTATCCAATAGATTCTCTTTATGCTTAGCATTTGTTTTTCTGAGAGCCTCTCGTCTGTGCAATTTCAAGTGTTTGTGTGTTCTCTGTATCGTCTCTTGCTGTGTATAAAGTTTGTTTTCATTGTTACTTCTGACTCCGACCCTTACTCTGGCTTGAACCGGCGACAGCTGACCACCAAACGGCCACCCCTTCTGTCACTACGAGGTAGTTGAATTCCGGCTGAGCTTGCCACGCAGGTCAGGGCATCTCCTTTAATTATAATTAATTTAAATATTAATTTAGAGGCACACATAAATAATGTTACAACAGCAGCACTACAGAATTTAATCTATCTAATAAGACGCCTAAAGACCACCTGAATGAATATTCTGCTTTTGGCCTGTAAAATATTCGTCACATCAATTTTAGAATACGCTAACAATATTTGGTTTCCATATACAGAAACTAACATATCTAAACTCGAAGGCATGCAAAGAAAATCAGCAAGGTTTATTCAAAGCAAATACCAGCGTATAGATCCACCCTCACTTCTCTCAGCTCATTCAGATCTAAACACATTATCGACCAGAGCAAAACAAGCTCGACTAAAATTTCTTTTTCAAATACTGCACCGCACGTACAAAATTGATACCACTCTGTGCATATCGTATTCGCAGACTAGAATAACATGGCACCAACATGCGCATGCGCTAATGGAATATTCTTTTTCTAACGACACATTCAGGTACTCTTTCTTTCCTCGGGCGATAAGAGAATGGATCAACTAAACTCATCTCTAAAACACACACATTCATCGTCGCAGTTCGTATTGCAACTAGAATTAATCACAAGGCATCACTAATGCTTCTTATTTTTATTCCCGGTTCGCCTTTACATGCCACTGATACCACGTAAGATTAATATTGTGTAGTCCGAATATTGTTGCATACTACTGAAAGTTTTGTTGTTTTTTAAGAAATGTACCCATGCTGTTATGCGCATTGTTCGGTTCTGTTTTTCACAAAAATTGTATACTTTGTTGTCTGAGTTTGCTGGAACTGTTTTGCTTCATTTCATTTCTTCTTATCTATTTATGTACATAACATGTATGTTTTTGCTCGTCAGCTAGGCTCTCAGTTGAGAGCAGGAGTATTGTTAAATAAAATAAATAAATAAAATAAATATATGTCACTGCACGATAAAGACCTCCACGTTGTCGAAATTACTTCGGAGCCCTCCACTATGGCCCCCCTTTCTATCCGTCTTCACTCCCATCTTCCTTCCCTTACGGCGCGGCGGAACTGGTTCTACAGTCCTGAGCGTAGCGGCCTAATGAGAGCGTCGCCATGTTCGTGGTAGAAATGACTCGACTTTTCAACCGCGCGGATCCGTCCATGTCAGAGACAAAGATGGTGCGTCATCTTATGCTAGGCGTCAAAGAGCAGCTGTTTGTCGGCCTAATAGTTACTTTTCATGTACTGTGGCGGATCTTAAGAGGGATGCGACAATCATGAAGCATGCCCTACCGCAGTAATTTGTGCACTCTGATCGCTCTGCGAACATCTCTGCTGGGGACTAACACATGCCAGTGTCCGGGAACGACAGTGAAGCCCTTCGTGAAGTTATCCGAAAAACTGCGCATGAAGAGCTGCTAACGCTGCCCTGTCTCGGGTTTTGTGCGTGAGCATCTTCAATGTTGTGCGTGAGCAGCTCCGCCAAACACTGGCATCACTGTCCGTCCCCCCAGCCACCCGCGATGTATGTCATGACCTACAGCGATGTGTAGCCTACCCCTGCGCCCGCACAACCACAGTACCCTGCAGGCTCGGTCCTCCCGCTCGTCCTGAACTCCGATATCCAGTTTCGACTGGTGTGCCTAACCTCGACCGCCCGTTAGAAAAGCACCCACTTGGCGCACGCCGAACAATCTACCTTTGTGCTTCCACAGCGAGGCGAACCCGGTCACGTACTGCGCCATTGCCTTTACCGTCGGTTGAGCATGCACAGAGTCTCACCGGATACCCCTCGCTGCACTATGTTGAACACCCTCGAGACATCGACGAGTACATCAATGACAATGTCCACCTGCGTCGCTCCCGCGACGCCAGTCCAGGTCACCAATCCCGCGATAGTTTTCCTCAAGCCGCCGTTCTTCCTTCAGGCAAACCCCCTAATTCCGCGCCGGGAAAACGGACGACGGCGACACTCGGCGGTAGGAAGGGCTTCAATGAGCACTACGACCAACGTCCTCCGCTAGCCGATTTGATCAAACAATCCAACCTCCAACCCTCCGCTCCGACAGCAATCCGACCACCTTCCGACCATCGCCGAAGCTTTCCTCCGATGCCCTCAATCGACGCACAGAACTACCAACCAACTTTCTTCGCAAAAACGGCACAATCATCGATCTATCTGACCTCATTATTCCATTTTCCACCCAGCGCGTCATTTCCGACGGCTGCACACCAGTCTGCGTAAACCATGCGTAAACCATGCGAGTCTGCGTAAACCATAACACTTTACCACCGCGCACCAGCTTGTTTGTTGATGTGCAGTGCAACAACCCTCTCACCCTTCCAGGCTTTGTGGATACCGACGTAACTTTATAGTCGAACCTAAGCTCTGTGTCGCTCGGGGTATTTTTGCCTTGAGTAACAAGCGATCTGAACTGCTCTTAACGAACATTGCGGCGAATACCGCCATATATCGTAAGCTACAGCCCTCGCTTATTTTGATAAAGTCAGCAAGCTCTCCACCTACTGCGCCATGTCGTTGGTCAACAAGAACCTTCCCGAGATAACTGGACATATTGTTAAAACTGACGTGAATCCCGACTTGCCTCATGACCAGAAACGCCACCTTTAAGCAATTCTTGACTCTTACCATGATTGATTTTCCGCCACATCCGAAAAGAGATAGACGTCACTAGAAGCGCATTGAATTATAGTTGATTCCACCGAACGCCCTATCATCCAGAACCTCTGCCGAGTGCCAGCGAAGGAACGTGAGGCTATTCGAACCCATATTGAGAAATGCTCCGCGATGACGTGATACAGCAATCCATAAGCCCATGGGGCTCGCCAATTATGCTGGTTGCCAAAAAGGACTGAACACTCAGATTCTGCGTCGACTCCAGGGGACGCAACAAAATTACGATAAAAGGACGTGTACCCATTGCTTCGAATCGGCGGTGTAGGGCCTTCTCAGTGAATGTTCGCAGCCGTATCGACAGATAGTACGAAGCCATCGTTTTCGTTAGCGGTATGTCGCATTCGACGGCTCTGAATGTTCATTTGATGTACAAAGCCCTTGCGAGAATATCCAGATCGGGCAGCCCCAGGCCACCCTTGAATCTGGGCAGGCAGACAATGGCTCGCTTTACCTTATCGGTGGCTCTCTGCCACAAAAAGCGGTATATATGTTTCTGGAGCTATTTTTTCTTGTCTGGGGGATGTCAAGGATGCTGACCACAAAGCTGAAGGTAGAAATCAGCATTGTCTTGATGATGGTGGCCTGCGCAGTCAGGAGACATTTTAGAGCACCAAGATTGTGGGTTTTGATGCTTAGTTGCTCTTCAGCCCTATTCCAATTTCTGGGCGCTGGTCTAGCCGAATCGAAGGAATATCCGAGGATTCGAGGATCCGAGGAATATCCGAGATCCATTGGATAGTGATAGGGCAGATGATCCTGTTCAAGGCCATAACAGTGGACTTCTTGTGATTAAGGCGAGCCCCACTCGCTTAGCAGTACACCGTAGTTAGTTCAGGCAATCTCTCCACTGATGTTGTGCTTGGCACCACCACAGAAACGTCATCCGCGTAGGCGAACACTGGAGTGCAGGGAGGGCCCGCTGGCATTGGTGTTTTGCGGATGCCGCCATCTGTAACAATCTTTTGCAGAAGGGGTTCAATCGCTATGACATAGAGCAACGGGGAGAGGAGGCAACCTGGTCAGACACCCTTTTTCACGGGGAAAGGTATTGAGATGCGCCCCTGTACAATGAACGCCGCTTGTGGTGCCGTATAAAGCGTCTCGCGCATTTTTATGTATTGTACGGGAATGCGCTCGAGCTGGTGTCGTAAACAGGTACTCGTGACTCAAGCGGTCTCGTGCCTTCTCTTGGTCCAGGGTGGTGGTGGTATAAACATTTACTGCCAATATTACAAAGGGTGGGGGCGCTGCCCCCTTCATGGCATTTGAGAGCCCCCTACATGTATGGAGGGCCCTCTTGCAAAACAAAAGAAAGCCCTTGGAGGGCTATCAGAGCGAGAGCGCATGTAATGATCTTGCGCTGGTCCCTATAGGAGGTACTGGTGAGTAGCTTCTCCCGGGAATCTAGGGCCACCTCCGGTGAAGGAGGATGAGGGAATGAGGGGCAGGTGAGTAATATGTGTAGAAAGTCGCCAGGTTTGCTACAGAGCTTGCAGGAAGAAGAAAACTGATCAGGAAACCGGGCGTGGAGAAGGATGGGGTATGGGGCTGTGGGTGTTTTTAGCTTGCGCCAATATTCAGCTTGTGTTATTGTAAGCTTCGGGGCAGGGGGTGCGTAAGTCCTCCTATTTTCGCGGTGATAGGTAAGGATGTCACGAAAGGACCGCAGGCACTCCCCTGCATCTGAGGAAGACTGTTCCTCCCGAGCCTGGAAAGTGAGACCTCGGGCCAGGGAGTGAGCCTCCTCATTACCGGGAAGGCCCGCATGCGCAGGTGTCCAAATAAGGGTGACAGATTGTCGGAATCGCCAAAAACGCAACAGGCGGTGGGTGTTGGATGACACTAAACCATTCACAAAGTTCCGCATAGCTGTTTTGGAATCCGAAATTATTTTTGCAGCGGGTGTCGGCGTCATGGCTAGCACAATGGCTGCCTCCTCAGCCTCTGTTGTAGAATCGGCGAGAATTTAGCAAGCAGAGAGAAGTTTTGCATGATTGTTAGTAACTGCTAGTACCTTACGATGGGTGTTTGCATAGGTGGCTGCATCTACATATTGTTACGGCGCGCGCCGAGGACCGCTGCGCCAGAAAAAGAAGAGGCGCGGGACGAGCGCGAGACGAGCGCTCGGCGCCAGTGCAAGGGTTCGAGAACAGATGAAGAGCGCCGGGGCAAGTGGTGTTTGCCTGGCGTCCTCCGTTCTTCTGTATCTATCTCTAGGCGGGCGCAGCGTCCCACAACATTTTGGTGTCAGAAGTGGGATCATACCGCTCACCCGCTCTCAAAATCAAGGACCCGATGTGCCAGACGACAGGACTCTGCCACCAGGCAATGGCGCCGACGAAGCAGCGGCTGGCGCAGCTAGACCTAGACGCTCGGAGGGGCTCGGTCCTTCGCAGCAGCTGGATGGCGGTATTGAGCGCCTCCTGGATAGTTACTCAGCGGATGGACGCATGAGAGGCCCGTCTGACTGCCCAGGCTGTGGAGATGGAAGCTCTCCGGCGCGACTTCCGTCGTCTTGTGCCAGCCGAGCCGAACACAGGTCATGAGTCTTTAGGCGTCACCGCCACCGCTGCCTCTAGCCTTGCCGTCGCTAGGCCTGCTGTCGTAGCCGCCAATAACGTGCTCGGCGCGGGTACATCATTGGACGTAGTGGAATTACTCACGTTTGACGGCATTATCTCGCGGGATGCTTACCGCATCCAACTGGAAGGTATTGCGACGGCGAGAGGCTGGGACGAGCAAATGAAGCCATGGATGCTTGTCTCTAAACTGAGAGGCCGCGCAACTGAGCTGCTCCAAACGTGCCGCCCGACCAGCTGGGCTCTTACACCGTCCTGGTGGGCCTCCTGTCCGACCACTACATTGCTTCAGGTCAACCCCGTGCGCAGTACCACCGCCTGCGAGCCCGCCGTCAAGAGCCTGGGGAGACATACCAGGACCTCGCCGCCGCCATTGAGCGCCTGGTTCTGCAGTCGCTGCCGGGGGCACCTCAGAACGTCGTCGCCCTGGTCGGCACCGAGGCGTTTGTCGATGCCATCCGACTCCCTGAGGTGCAGCGCTTGGTCCGTTTTGGGCGTCCTGAGTCCGTCCGCGCCGCCATGGCGCTCGCCATCGAGGCGGAATTGACATTGTTGACCATACGAGGGTCGACACCGTCTGCCGCGCGCATCGTCTCGGTGCAGACTCCTCGATTGGCAGTCCCTACAGTGGCCTCTAACCGACGCGGGCGTAACGACACTCGCACGACCTGCTTCCACTTCGGCCTGAGGGGGCACTACGCGAGGGACTGTGCTAGCCTTCCGACGTCGGAAATCGGTTTGGTGGAACTCGGGGGGCACCGTTCCGCCGAATAAAGTCCGTCCCCACACTCCTTCGTTCTCCTTGTCCCCTCCTTTCGTCAGCTTCGATAACAACTGAAGCTCCCTACGTTCTCGTCTGTGTCGCTCTGCTTGACCGGCACGTAGAGGCCTTGGTCGACACCGGAGTGGCTGTCAATGTGCTGGACAAATCGGTTATTGTTAACCAGCCCCACCGGCTTCTTCCAGCCGCTAAAACCCGGCTCTTAGCTTCTAACGGCGCCCCCGTAGAGCAAGTCGGACGTGTCATCGTCAATCTGACAGCGCTCGGAAAGACCCTCTCCACCGAGTTTGTTGTAGCACACAACCCTATTTGGCCAGTGGTGATCGGGTGCGGGTGGATTTTACCACAACAGAACTACGGGCGAGCCGAACTCTGCGTGGGCCGGGTTGGCTTAGCCGGATTTCCAGTCTCAGTGTTGCCCTGTGGCAGTCCCTGGTGTCGCTGACCAAGCGTGCCTCAGCATCTGTGCGTTACCTCGCAACGAAGTGGCCACGTCGAGTCAAGCCGATCGACGTCACTACCGTGACTAGCGTCCGCCTTGACTCTGCCACCGGATGCGGCAATGTGCGTGTATGCCAAGCTTGACAGTCCTATCACAGCGGACGTGCTTTTCGAACCCATCCGGTGTTCAGCTCCAGCCCGTGAGATGACCTCCCCTCGAAGCCTTTTGCCTGTGCTCAAAGTAGAAGCCCGCGTATTTATGCCTAACATCAGCCGCACACCTCTCGTGCTCACTCCTGGTACTCAATTGGGTACAGCCTCAGTCCTGAACTCCGGATCACCGGTTGCGTCTCTGCAACCTAAAGCACCGCCTCAGCACCCTCCAGCGCCCGCGGTCCTACCATGGGAAACATTTAACTTTGGCCCCACCCTCACCGACGCGGAGCTTGCCTCTCTCAAGGCCTTGCTGCTCGAATATCGCATTTGCTTTGCTCTAAGCGCCGGTGAACTCGGGTGCACTTCCTGGGCCCAACACCGGATCAACACCGAAAACCACGGCCCCATTCGTCACCAACCTCGCCGTGTAGCGCCAGCCGCACGGAGAGTCATCCAGCAGCACGTATGCAACATGCTTGACCAGGGAATTATTGCCCCGTCTTGGAGCCCTTGGTCCTCCCCTGCAGTCCTTGGGCGCAAGAAGGATGGAAAACTCCGCTTCTGCGTTGATTATCGCAAGTTAAATGCTATTACTCACCTCGACGTGTACCCTCTTCCCCGACGATGCACTTGATCGCCTCAAGGGGGCCCGTTATTTTCTACCCTAGATCTGCTCTCGAGCTACTGGCAGGTGCCTGTTCACCCCGATTATGCGGAAAAGACGGCTTTTGTGACTCCCGAAGGCCTTTACCAGTTGAACCGTATGCCCTTCGGTCTCTCGAATGCTCCAGCTACCTTTCAGCGCCTCATGGACCGCGTCTTAGGCAATATGAAGTGGACTATGGCGTTGATCTACCTGGACGACGTAATTGTCTACGCGGCTACGTTTGAAGAACACCAAACGCGACTCAAACTCGTCCTCGAAGCCCTTACCTCTGCTGGGCTTCGCTTAAAACCAAAGAAATGTTTCTTCGGTTTTGCAGAGGTGACGTACTTGGGTCACGTTGTGAGCCGGCATGGCATCCGTCCCGACCCTGAAAAACTAAAAGCGCTTACGGCTTACGAAGCTCCCACCACCGCCAAGGAGCTCAAATTTTCCTTGGATTTGCTTCGTATTTCCATCGTTTCATTCAGGACTTTGCCAAGCGAAGCGCTCCGTTGACCGCCCTGCTGAAGAAGAATGCAGCGCTGAGTTGGACGCCGGTCCAACAGCTCGCGTTCCTTGACGTCAAGCACGCCCTCCTGAAGCCTCCCACATTGGCCCACTACGACGAATCGGCCCCCATCGTCCTCCACACGGATGCCAGCCAAGATGGGCTCGGCGCTGTGCTTCTGCAGGAAGACGAGTGTGGTGACCATAAAGTTCTAGCTTATGCCAGCCGTCAGCTTTCCGACGTAGAGCGCCGCCGCCACTCTTCGGAACTTGAGTGCCTCGCCGTTGTCTGGGCCGTCGAGAAGTTCTGTCCCTACCTGTACGGCCGTCATTTTACCATAGTCACGGACAATAGCGCTCTCACTTGGCTGCAGTCTGCCAAACACCTAAATGCCAAGATTGCACGCTGGTCACTGCAACTTCAAGAGTACGATTGCACCATAGTGCATCGGCGCGGTTCTGGCCATCAAGATGCCGATTTCCTTTCTCGCCACCCTTGTCCCGTGACGGCTTTGACGGATTTCAGGACTGCACAAACGCAAGATTCCGACATTGCGGCCATAGTCCAATCCCTTGCTCCGCCGGCACAGGTCTCCGTAAACTGCGCAGGGTCTATCGAATTAAAGATAATCTCTTGTGTAATGTGAGGCGGCTCCGTGGTCGACCACCCGTATGGTTTCCAGTGGTGCAAGCAACACTGCGGTCGCAAGTCTTGCGCGGCCTACACGACGCTCCCATAGCTGGTCATCTTGGTCGCGGCAAGACCTACGCACGAGTGTCGGAGCGCTTTTGGTGGCCTAATCTGTCCAGAGACGTCTTGGAACACGTTGCGTCCTGCCAGACGTGCCAATACCGTAAATCGTCTACACTAATAACCAAGCAACCCCCGCAGGCTTTTTCGCCGCCGAGTTCACCTTTCGAACTGGTTGGACTGGACCATTTGGGCCCATTCCCGAAGACGCCCGCCGGAAACAGGTATATTCTGGTTGCGATCGACTACTTTTCCAAGTGGGTCGAAGCACTGCCCGTTCCAGACACCTCTTCCGCACATGCCGTTTTGTTTGTTGAACAGCATCTCGTTCTTCGGCATGGTGTGCCCCGATGCCTCATCACGGACCATGGGAGCTGCTTTATGTCCCATGAATTTGAGCGAGCCCTCCGCTCCTTCGGCATTGCGCATTCCACTACATCCGTCAATCATCCCCAGTGCAATGGCCTCGTGGAGCGTGTTAACCGCACCCTCACGGATATACTCGCCTCCTACGTGGCTCTGTCCCACAGAAACCGTGATCGTTTTGTTTCTGCGGCAGCTTTTGCACTCAACACTGCGAGGCAAGAAACAACGCATGTCACGCCGTTCTCAGTCGTCTATGGCCGAACACCCTCCATCCCTCTCGACGCGCAGTTGGGCCTTCCCCATCAGACTGCGTCACCAACTGTCTCCGCCCAACGACTTCGTTACGCCCGCCTCGACGCTCAGCGCAACCTTCTCACGGCTCATGCGCGTGTGCAAGTGGCCAATGCGGCAGCGCCACCACTTCCCTCCTTCCGGTCCGGTGACTTGGTCCTCGTTCGCCGCACCATCCGCGCGACTGGCCGTGCCACGAAGCTCATGCCTCGATACCGCGGCCCTTACCGTGTCGTTGAACGGCTCGGCCCCGTGACATGCCGCCTCGAAGACCTCCCCGAGCATTTACCATGCGGTGTGCACATTTTTCCGGAGCATGTGTCAGACATGAAGCGATATGTCAACGGCGCCAGCATTGACTCCGACTTAGATACCGGGTCATTACCACTACTGTCGTCGCCTTCTGCCTCATTGCCTTCCCCACGAAATGCCACCCATAAGTGGAGCGCCTGAAGCAGCTCACCGACACTTTCTTTCTCCCTTCCCCCACCGGTGGAAAAATGTTACCGCGCGCGCCGAGGAGCGCTGCGCCTGAAAAAGAAGAGGCGCGGGACGAGCGCGAGACGAACGCGCGGCGCCAGCGCGAGGGTTAGAGAACAAAAGAAGAGCGCCGGGGCAAGTGGTGTTTGCCTGGTGTCCACCGTTCTTCTGTGTCTATCTCTAGGCGGGCACAGCGTCCCACAACAATATGCTACACTGGGGTTTTCTCCTTATTGTTTGTGCAAGGCTTGCGCCCTGGCTGTTCTACGTTTCCCATCCCGTTCTGGGTTCATGGATGGATGGATGGACTACACTTGAATGTCCAACAGATAAGGTGATCTGCCCACCCCCCGACACGCAGGTCAAGGGGCGGGTGCCGCCGCCTCAGAGGCAGGCCGGGAGGTCTTGGGTCCAAGCAGCCTCTTCAGCCAGTTGGACGAGTAGGAGCTGGAGCTCAGGGTCCGAGCTGCGCAGAAGGGTGTCCAAGGTGTCTCTACAGCCTATATTGTTCGTCCTGCTGGGAGATTACGGGCATTCCCATATTATGTGGTCGAGGGTCCCTCTCGCCCCACAAAGATTGCACTTGTCACTCCTAGCCTCAGGGAACATGTGGTTCGCCATAACCGGGTGCGGATATGTAAAAGTTTGCAGTCGCCTCCACGCCACTGCTTGTCTGCTGTTTAATTTCGGGTGTGGTGGGGGTACCAGTCTACGATCCAATCTGTAGTGCTGCGTGATCTCCCCATATTTTAGCAAGCGCTCTCCGCTTCCTCGGTCATCAAGTGGCCCTGTAGCGGCTCGGCGGTAGAGATCTCGAGCCAGCTTGTGGGCCGCCTCGTTGCCGGGTACGGCTTCGTGCGCAGGAGTCCAAATTATTTGAATTTTCCTATCCAACTTTTTCTGGCCTAGGATTCTGGCTGCTAAGGGCGAGATCCTGCCCTTGCTAAAATTTTGTACGGCAGTTTTGCTGTCACTGATGACAAACTTCGCTTCCGTTCCGACGCAAGCTAACGCGATCGCAGTTTCCTCGGCTATTTCTATGCTCCGCCCGCGCAAAGTGGCAGCTGTCACGGGATTGCCCCGGCCGCTGACGACCGTTGCTACCGTGAAACTGCCACCACCTCCCGCCGAGTCTACATAGGCCACTTCATGTTCCGAAATTTCGCCGAATCTAATTTTTAATGATTCGGCTCGTTTTTTCCTCCTGTCTTTGTTATATTCCGGGTGCATGTTTTTTGGCAGCGGGGGAATCACCAAATTTTGTCTGACTTCTCTAGCTACCTCCACCTTCACCGTGGGACCCCTATCCTGATTTATTCCAACTTTCGTCAAAATGACTCTTCCTGTCTTCGTGGTGCTAAGTCTCTCAATCTAAGAGGTTCGCACCGCTTCCGCAAGTTCTGCCCGTGTGTTCCGTACCCCTAGAGCCATCACTCTCTCTGTGGATGTGCATATGGGCAGTCCCAGCGCTCTTTTTACGCATTTTCTCATTAGAGACTCATTTTTTTTCTTTTTCCACCGCTTTCAAATCTAGATACGGCGTTGCGTAGCTCACTCGGCTGAAGATGTAGGCCTGTGTCAGTTTCATCAAATTTTTTCCTTTAACCCTCGGCCTCTGTTGGCCACCCGCCTCATTAGGCTCAGGGTCTGCATCGCGTGATTCTCCAGCCTCTTGATGGTCTCGCCATTATGTCCGTGTGACTGGAGAATCAAGCCCAAGATTCTGATTTGCTCGACTATTGGTACCTCGTTACCCGCCACTTTAATTTTGATTTCCGACGGTGCCTTGCACCTTAAGTGCTTCGGATTGTATATAAACAATTCTGACTTCTGCGGCGAGCACGCTAGGCCTCTCTCTGCCGCGTAATCGACTATAATGTCGGTGGCGGCTTGGAGCAGGTTTTCGACGCACGAATCACTGCCCCGGTTGACCCAAAGGGTGATATCATCCGCATATATGCTAAATGTTAATCCTTCGAGCTTTGCCAATTGCTCGGGGAGTTCCCTCATAGCCACGTTGAAGAGCAGGGGGGACAGCACTGATCCCTGGGGCGTACCCTTACTCCCTAGCTCTATTGCGGGGGATTCCAGCGTCTGGAACTTCATTGCAGGCCGTTCTACCCGTCAGAAAGTCCCTGATGTACCGATATGTCCTGGTACCTACATTAATCTTGTTCAGCCCTTCCAGGACCGCCTCATGTTTTACGTTGTCGAAAGCCTTCGTGAGGTCGAGCCCCAAAATTGCTTTCGCATCTTTAGACTTTGAGTCTATTATGTCATGTTTGATTTGGAGCATGACGTCCTGCGTACACATGTTTTTTGGGAAGTGGGTACCGAAATTTTGGAGCGAATTGCAGGAGGTAATGGGGTGCCTTTAGATGGGAGTCCTATTGGGGATATATGTAGAGAAAAGAGCAGTGCGCGACCTGCTGCTGTACGCGAAAGGCTGGTCTTCTGGGCTGTCAGTGTGGCTTTACGGAGTTCTTCATACGTATTATGGGCCCCAAGTTTTAGTAAGCGGAGTCTTGGGGTGCTGGGAGGAAGGCACAGGGCTGGTTTTGTACAACTGCGGAGTCAAGCGTTCACTCGATCACGTTCCTTGCTAGTGAGGGGTAAGAATGGAAGAGCGTATGTGACTCTGCTGGTAATGTATGCTTGTATGAGGCTAAGTGTATTTCGTTCATGAAGGCCTTTTTTCCGAGGTGCCACACGACGGATGAGTCGAGTAGTTTGATGAGCATGAGTCTGGGCTGCTTTGATTACATCTCCATGTGCTTCATGGGAGTAGAAAGTCATTCCTAGTACTCTGATTTGAGTTACTACGGGAATCGGTTTGTTCCGAGTGTCAGAGTGATAGGTGGGCTATCAATATGTGTGGGTTTGGGTCGGTAAAGGAAGGGCTGAGATTTAAACGGTGAGCATGTAGGCCTCTCTCTTTCACGTAGTTGTCAATAGTATTAAGGGCTGTTTGGAGGCGAGTCTCTATGGTGGCGTCACTGCCTCGACATGCCCAGACAGTAATGTTATCGCATAAAGGACAAATATATGTCTGGAATCTCAGAAAGTGTTTTGGGAGATAAGGGCAATGTTAGAGTGTCGGTGAAATGTCCGCTCCTTGAGGTGTTCCTCGAGCACCGAGCTTGATGTTTGGAAGAGTATGAGGGCCCAGTGTGAGAGTCGCTTTTCGGTTGCTGAGGAAGGCCCTTATGTAGTTATACATGTGGCTGCCTACTTGTAGCGTTTGTAGATTATTAAGAATGGCACAGCGTGTTACATTATCAAATGCTTTAGTCAGGTCCACTCCGAGAATGGCGCGTGTATAGCGAGTTTTTTTAATCAAGGATATGATGCTTTAGCTGTAGGAAAACATCTTGAGTGGCCAGACCCGGACGGAAACCAAACATGTAGTTGGACAGGAGCTCTCGTTCCTCCAGAAAGTTGCTTAGTCGTGCATGAACGACATGATCCATTATTTTCCGACACAAGAAGTCAGGGAGATAGGTTGAAGATTGGTTGGGAGAAGCGTTTGCCTGGTTTTAGTATAAATACCACTTTTGCCTCCTTCCACTCGGCCGGCAAAGTTCCTTGTTGCCAGAATTCATTAAAGTAATTGGTTAAGGCGGTTATGGAGGGGGTGTCTAAGTTGCGCAGAGTTGTATTGGTTATACCGTCTAACCCGGGAGCTGAGGAGGTATTTAGGTTCTGAAGTTCTGCCATTACTTCAGCTTCAGTAATAGGCATACTTAAAAGGTCATTCGGGAGCCCGTTATATTCCGGATGGAACATCGGTTGGTAAGGTTTAAAGTATGTATCCTTCAGGTCCTCAAGTAGCTGTAATGGCGGTGTGGGGTAAGTGTGAATTAGTTTTTTGAGGTTATGTCTCTGGGGTGTCATAGATTGAGAGGGGTCTATGAGATGTCGGAAGAGGTTCGATGTTTGAGGCAGGCTCATGTTACCATCAAGACGATTGCATAGAGATTCCCAGTTTTGCCTCGAAAGCGTAGCTGCGTGTGTTTCTATGTCTTTGTTTAGTCGGCCCAGCCTGCGACGGAGCTGTTCCATCTTTGACATCCAGCGATTCTTTCAAGACTGGCTTTACCTTCCCAGAGATGTAGGAGGCGAGAATCAGCCGTGTCACTGGGGCCGTCAATCGCAAGTTTTCGTGTGACTGCCTGGACATACTTCTGTAATTGTGTAGTCCAAGCAGCGATGTCGGTGATTGGAGCAGCTGTCCTGGTAGATCTGCTTTTTCGAAATGAATCCCATGGTGAAAGTGGATCCCCTAGGTAGATGGTGAGGAAGGTGAGTGTTAAGAACGATTTCAAGGATGTAGTGATCACTGCCTAAGCACTCTTTGATGTTGCACCAAGTAGCTGCTGGGATCGGTATGTGAAGGTAAAATCTGGTGTGGTGTCTTTACACTCACTATTGCCGATACGTGTGGGGTAAGTCGGATCAGTGATGAGAGAGACCCCTGTCTGTTGCGCAGCGAGCCAATACTCTGCGGCCTTTTGGAGAATCACTTGAGTATCCCCATGCTGTATGCGATGCGTTAAAATCACCCACAATCAGGAGCGGACACTTGTTGGCAGTTCTTTTGGGCAGCGTTAGGAGACGCTCGAAGTTAGTATGTAGATGTTTTGGGTGACTATATACATTAAGAATGAAAAGGCTCTTGGCCTGTGAATGCTGAGGTACTAATTCCAGGAGGAGATGGTTGAGGTCTGGTATGGCTAACGTATGAGTTATAGTAGGGAGTGAGCGTCTAATTAGAAAGTCAACTTTGGATAGCCTGCCTGATTGAGGAAGTAATGGGACATAACCTGGCATAGTTATAGGACTGATGGGTTCCTGCAGAGCCAGGACGTCAAGGCCGGTTGCGCAATGAAGAAGCTGTAGAAGTACTTTGCGTTTTTGGCCAAAACCCCGGCAGTTTCACTGCCAGACAGTTATCATTGTGCTAGGTTTCGCCATCATGGATTCTAGGCATAAAGGAACCTGCAACAGGAGGATGATGATCCTGTACAGTGGGAATATGGAGTATGCCTTGAGTGGGAATGGGGTGTTCTTGCGCAGCAGGAGTGGGAGGTGTGTTGTGATGCTCCGGAGCTTTTGTCTTTCGACATCTGTACTGGTGACTGTCGACAGTAGTAATACGTTCCTCTAGATTCTCAAAACGGCGCGTTGTTTGTTCTTCTGTGGTGTCGAGGCGCCTGCTGAATTCATTGACTACATGTGTTAGCGTGCCTCCATGCCTTGGAATAAGACAGCTTCTAAGCGTTCTACCAGCTTGGTCTCAAACCGTTCGATTATCTTCCTTTCTAGCCTCTCTGTTATGGTACATTCTAACTTTTCAACTACAATTTGCAGGTCAGCTTCAGTTAAAGGTGAGTTTGGGCCAGCTGTTTTAACCGTACAGTGAGATTTTGGTGAATCTGTTTCTGTTTCCATGGAAGCAGAATCAGAAGAAACAGATGGGCTAAGAGCACTAATGAGCGAAGAGGAGTCCTTGGGTGCGTTAGCTGTGGTGGGCAGTGTGGAGATGGTGGGTTGGGAAGGAGAAGTTAGACCAGAGGTGGCACTTATCTGGGCTTCCAACAGCGCACTCTGTTCGCGTAGTAGGGCGTTTTCCGCGCTGAGATTGTCTTACCGTGGAGGAACTGGAACAAAGTGGGCGGATGGTGGCAAAGGGCACCCGTTGGATGGAGCAGCTACATGGGCCCAGGTTTGTGACTGGAAGTGAGGGCCTTGCGGGGGAGGTGTGCGGGCCAGTCCTGTGAACTGAGAGTCAATGGGTTGCACACTTTGTTTTCTTGACCTGGTTTGCGGGATGTAGCAAGTTTACGTGCTTTGCATGAGCCGGTGCCAGTGAGATGTGGGCCTTCACACAAGATGCATTTGGGAATGGAGGGTGATTTTGGACGGGGTAATTTTTTCCGCATCGCGGGCAGAGGTTCGCCTTGGGCAGATGGTAGACGTCACATCTGTGTCCAGGTTGCCTGCAGTTGGTACACGCGTCCGGGCTGCCTCTGTAGGGCGTGCAGCAGTATATTGTGCTCATGTAGTTGACGGAATAAGGGACGTAATCTTCGTCAAATATACTGAGTATAGAGCTAGTCTTCCCCATCCGCCCAGCAGCCAAGATCTTGCAGTTGGGGTTGCCCTGTACGATCCGGTGGTAGACTTCCGCGGGCGTTTCTTGGCAGTAAGCTTGTGAGATGACACCACAGGTGGCTCCAAGAGGGGGGCGGGGGCTGTGTACGCCACACAGGGATGTCGTTTGCCACCAATATTAAGGGAGGTGATCTGAGAGACGCAGAGCAAGTTCTGCTTGCGAGGTGGCCACCGTGAATGTGTGGTTGGTAGGGTGGACCCGGAGGAAGGCGTCTGAGGGAAGCAGAGTCTTCAGCTGCTCCTTGATAGCGTTTCAAAGTTTGATGCCTGGGATCCGATGTGATTGAAGCTCACCGCGTGGGCGCAAAATCACACGAAGTGCTTCTGGAGGAAGAGATGGGAGTTGTTTGTTGCGTTGGGTTGCGACGCACGCTGCTTTTGTTGCGGGCGGTGAACGAGTTGTAGCCGCACCGTCCGTCGGTGTGGATGAATTTGTCGACGCGTTCCGAATGCCAGGGTGAGTGTCTCCAGTCACGCTATGAAGCTGTTGCGAGCGGACTTGTCGGGCTTCTGCTCTGTTAGCTGCACGGGTCTTGTACGAGTCATGGAGAGCTGTAAGCCATTCCTTAGAATGCGTTTCTTGTTCCGTGATGGGTCGTCCTTCCACGGGGATCTGCATGTTAAGCCGGCTATGCCGGATGGTGCACTGGGCGACGCAGTTGTTAGGCTTAACGCGGCTGCTCACTGACGCTGCACTCAGCCGGTTCACAAATAGCGAAAGTCCGTTTTGGGCTCGTCTTGAGCGGTTTGTAGGAGATCATCGAGCACTTATGTAGCTTGTCAGATAACTCTAGGCCGCTATGAAACGTTGGTCCAGGGAGCAAAGAAAGCCATTGAGGCTGCGCGATTCCATCCATGTCAAAAGGTCTCTCAGAGCCATGCCACGGAGCTCTACCGAGCGGCCTTGGACACAGCAAACCTGGTGCGGGCCTACTATGGACGATAGAGCAGGCATCAGGCGCAGAGAGAGACATTTGGCAATTGCCTTGTAGTCCGTATTTAGAAGGGTTATTGACCTCCAAGCTTTATGGTCACTGGACCTGGAGGTGCCCTTGCACAGGAGCGTGATGAGGCCTTCGTTCATACTAGGAGTTAGTTTCACTCGCTCTAGGGCGTTGTTTGCTAGGTTAGTGAAAGCAGTATTTAGCGACGGCCAAAATGTTATGCAAAAGGCTATCGGAAGTCCGTCCATACCCGGGCTTCTGTTTGGCTTCATCTATTTTAGGGCTGTGTGTAGCTCTTCAGACGACAGCCATGTTCGTCTACGTTAGGTACGTCAGTTGCTGCCTGCAGCTGGAACGATGTCAACAGCATAAAGTTCGATGTAGAAATCTCGTGCTAAACTTAAGACCTGCTCAGGGTCCGTAACAATATGGCAGGTGAGTGGATCTTCTCTCAATACTTTGCATCATGTTTAGAAAACGTTTTATTAGACATATGACATTCACATTAGACATTCACATGAGCGTTACAAATGACCAAAACAGGAATTGCACATAATTAACAACAAAGAAGTGTATATAAAATACATTCTAACGAACAAATACATCACACGTCAGTATTTACATACAGAATAAAATTTGGGCAGTTCGTGATTATGATATATACAATTTTGAATGGCAATGTACATGAAGGTATAGACAGTGCAGAAAATTTGCCAAAAAATAAATATAAACATATACAGCGATCGCATGCACAGTATGTATTGAACATGTGGGTTGCAATATGAATAGCTGTGAGTGGACATATATTTTTGCATTATATTGCAAGTACGAAGGTGTGTTAAAAACCACTAAGTAATCATCCATTCGGCATGTGTGGATGCACATTTCTGTTGCGATGTATCCGGGAGTGAGGTGACATAACTATTTACAGTTACCAAGGTGGGTGAAAAACCACCCGGACAACTCCATCCGACACGAAAACAAAAGGGCAAGACCATTTGTCAAGGAACTCTCGCTCTCCAAGGTAGAAAAGTTCCTCAGCCAGAAAGCTTAGGATCTCCTTTCGTTGACGCGCCAGAATAGGGAAAAGCGCACGTCGTCGCCGGCTCGATGCGACAGCCTTACAACGATTGCGCCATAACGCGAAAGCGCCAGCTACACTCAACAAACTGGCATGAACTGCCCTCCAAAAAACACGAGCAAAAAAAACACGAGCTGGGCCATCTGACGATTGGATTCTTGATGTGGGCAGTTGGGGCTCTGCGCTGTCCGCACAATGCCCCATCGCTGCAGCCGACGTCGTGTAGGCAAAACTCCCCAATCCAAAAGCCACACAAAGCGACAGAGATCTGCAATCAGAGTGCAATTGAACCGAATAAAAAATACAATTCCTTTCTTGATACTATAACAAAGCGCGAATAAATAGATGGAGCAGGATGAACACAACTGGTAATTTCAATGACAAGTCTGCGTCTACAAAGAAGACACAAAATAATGGCATTTTCTTGCTTTGTCTGTACAGAACTGCTAACCATCTTCTGATTCAAAAATATAGTAGACCGGAAAAGTTTGAAATATTCCCACACAATACATAAGAGAGCGAATGGCTTCCAACACCTGGCGGGCGGATCTATTTGAATATTCGTCCGCCCCGCCGGGGTGGTGCAGAGGTAAGACGCCCGACTACTGTGCCGGAGTTCCCGGGATCGAATCCCGGCCTTGGCGGCTGCGTTTCGATGGAGGCGAAACGAAGTGGCGTCCGTGTGCTGTGCGATGTCAGCGCACGTTAAAGATCCGCAGGTGGTCGAAATTACTTCGTAGCCCTCCACTACGACCCCCCTTTCTCTCTATCCACTTTCACTCCCACCTTCATCCCTTCCTTTACGGCGCGGTTCAGGTGTCCACAGAGCAAGTGTGACAGATACTGCGTCTTTCCCTTCCTATGAACCAGCCAACCAGCCAACCTCGTCCGCTGCAAGGCTCCAATCGCGAAAGTGCTATGAAGTTGGACCCCGCCGGGTTGGTGCAGTGGTAAGACTCCCGACTACTGTACCGGAATACCCGAGTTCGAACCCGACCTCGGCGACCGCGTTTCGGTGGAGGCGAAACGAAGTGGCGTCCGTGTACTGTGCGATGTCAGCGCACGTTAAAGATCACCAGGTGGTCGAAATTACTCCGCAGCCCTCCACTACGGCTCCCCTTTCTCTCTTTCCACTTTCACTTCCACCTGCCTCCCTTCCCTTACGGCGCGGTTGAGGTGTCCACAGAAAACAAGTGACAGTTACCACGCCTTTCCCTTCCTATAAATCAATCAATCAATCATCGTTTCGAAACTACTCTGGAGCCCTCCACTACTGCTCCTGTTTTTTTTTCGGCTTTCACTATCACCTTTCTGTTCTTTGGGTGCGGTTCAGGCATCAGCAGGAAAAGTAAGCCCCGCCGAGGTGGTCCAGTAATAAGACACCCGACTACTGTGCCGGAGTACCCGGGTTCGAACCCGACCACGGCGGCTTCGTTTCGATGGAGGCGAACGGAGAGGCGTCCGTGTGCTGTGCGATGTCAGCACACGGTAAAGATCCCCATGTGGTCGAAATTACTCCGTAACCCTCCACTACGGCTCCTCTTTCTCTCTTTCCACTTTCACTCCCACCTTCCTCCCTTCCCGTACGGCGCGGTTGAGGTGTCCACAGAAAACATATGAGACAGTTACCGCGCATTTCCCTTCCTATAAATCAAATCAATAAGAAAAAGTAAGGTAATTATTAGTATCGTTCACTCCAACTTCAAAAACTAGCATGAGCATCTCGTTACTACCATGCGGTGCTATATGTAACACTATACACTAGCCATAAGACAATCTCTGCAACAACGCACAAACGCTATAAAAGCAACAAGTTGCTTGGGAAATGCTACAAACACCCGTAATTTCAAAACCCGATTCCCGATCCAATACTTTCGCTTAGGTAGAAAATACAAGCAAGTATGAAACTTATATTCACTGTAACTGCTCGCAAGAACAGCACAAAGATGCACAAATCCCTAGAGAGTTGCTGTGCGCTCAGCTAGTTAGGCGCCAGCACGCAAGCACCCTTTGACGCCTTTAGTCAGTCTACCCTGATCACTCCGAAATCTCCTGTTATAAACGTTGTCACTCACTCATAGTACTAGCAACGAATGTTTGCTTTCTTTTCTTTGCTTCAACATATTACAAACAGGAGCGACCAGTGAAAAAGTTGGACGATAACAAACCTTGGAGCTATGGCATTAAAATATCTCAGAATACATTCCCAGTCTTTATGCAATACTTCATAATGAAAGCTAAGGAAATAAACACTCCAACAAAATTCGCCCAAAAACATGCGTGTGATATGGTAATAGTGAAACCATTTATTCATAGCGAATATATACACGGAAGTGTGCTACTCGTGGAGCCTTAAATGACTCTGGTTTACAAATACTGAGTGGAGTTCCTAGACGGGAACCCATGTATTTTTTGTCGCTGCTAGCGCAGGCCGCGTTAAGGCTTATTACGCCTGTCTGTCCTTGCAGCCGCCTAGGGTCGTCTCCGAGTCCTCCCGGGGAGGGTTAGTGATAGGAGTAAGGTTTGGATTGAATTCGTAGGCCCATACCATGTAGTAAGCATAAGCCACTTGCCCACAGTAGTGGCCCTGCCCAGCGAATTGGGGTCGAAGCATTTAAACACTACTGGTCACAGCATCGCGTTGGTAAAGAATCGCAGTAGCAGCCTCTTGTTCGCTTTTCCCAGTCCTTCGTAGGGATCGGGGCAGGTGCGATGCGAGAAGTGTTATAATGTGGTTGAACGTCTAGGCAGGATTGGAATCAGTGTCGTGAGTCGATTCGACTCCCGAGGTAACTGGCCGGAGAGGGAGCACTCGCGCGGCATCGTCAACTGCATCGTTCCCTGCTACTCTGGTGACTGGGAGCCGAGATGAAATATCGGCACACGGGTTCGTGTCACAACTGCAATTTCTCTCAACGTTCCGAGAAGCCTCTAGCAAGTCGGTGATGATATATTTAGAGTCGACAGCTCAGGTGGCGAGAGCAAGAGCGATCTCTTCAGCATACTACAGATTTGGCCTTGAAGGCAAGGTCATCGATTATGCTGCCGTCGCGAATGACTGCGACCGTATGCCAACCCTCCCCCCTGATGGTGGCCGGTGGCATTCGCATAGAATACTCCTAATGTGCTGCTATAGTGGAGGCTCAAGGCTTCTGTCCACCTCAGGTGCCGCCCATTGTGGTCTCGTGGTACGTCGGCTGGAAAAAGCCGCATTCGCAGGGCTCGTCTCCACAGTTCCGGATCCGGAACCTTTCCTCTGTGAGCAGCTTGTGTTGAATATTTAAACAGGCAAGAAGGCGTTCAAGAAGGGAGGAGAAATATGTGCGTCTGAAACCTTCCCGAAAGTGTTCGCTATCTCTAGGGCCACACGAGAACCGTTAGAAGTATAGACTGAAAGGTCGATGGCACTTTTTAGGATC